>NC_091805.1:42371973-42685263 GCF_041296235.1 Equus asinus | reverse complement strand
GTTCACAGTTTGAGATGATATGAATAGTATTTGTCCCTTTGTAGGCAGAGGACTCTACAGAATTTCACCCTTAATATGGCTCACATTGGATTCTAATTCCTACAGGTTGATCTGTCTGGGAATTCCACTGTACACAGGTTTTTGGGACTTGCCAGTTTCTTTGCTGGGATGGCTATCCTTGCTGGACCACCTATAGCAGGTAACAGCTTAGCCACATTCTGAGCAAACTGCAATAGCAATGAAAGAAAACGCTGATCCATGATTAAAGGTAGCATGTAATAACAATATCAGGTTAAAAGAAACTGACGATATCTTTACTGTTCCTGTACGAAGTCTCATACTCCATCACCAATCCAGGAGAATGTAAGGGTTAATTCAACAGATGTGTACTAAGCAGATTCTTATATTGTCTTGGGAGTTTCAGAGTAGGGATTGTATGTCTACTTGTCTGGGGAGACAATTCAGAGTTTACCAGATTCTCAGAGATGCTTTAAAAACAAAAACAAAAAACCACTAGTATCTTTTATCTAAACAGGAGTCATTATAGAGTTTGAGAGCTACAAGCTCTTCAGATGTACCATAAAGCTGCCCAGAGTTTCCGAACATCTCTTATTTTCAAAGAGGGATGGAGGCCCTTCATATTCTGTCTCTATCAAAGGTGGGAGGATACTTGGCTTAAAGGCCAGAATCTCTGTGGGTTGAATATGTGGGGCCACTGGTGAACATTAAATACAAGTACAGTAAATTTGGGGAGTTCTGATGATGTAAGTTAGCTTTAAGACTGAAGTGCTATTTTACATTCACTTTTTACCTAACTGGACATTTTGTGCTTGCTGAGCATTTAATCTAAGGCTATCAAAAGATTGATGACTCACAGAAATATTTCTAGGAAACAGACTTAAACTTTAGTATTTTATACACTATAGGTTCTCAATATATTTTAATGTACAAATTTCAACACCATTTCCAATCATCCACAAAAAGGAACGCAGCCTAAAACTTACTTTTGTTTCCTTCAGTCCTGAAGTGAGGCAGAAAAAGGATCTGATTTGCCCCACTATCATTTTTTAAAAATGAAATTTTATAATGACATTAGGTTTACACCTTTATAAACTTAAGACTTAGAAAAGGCAAATATCAAAAGAAAAGTAGAGAAACTTAAAAAGAAAAATTATTACTGGAAGGGAAAAACTGCACCACCATCTGAGGTTCATTTTACGTGCACCTATTCTAAAGGAAAAATGTATACAAACATACAACTAACTCCTTATCTACATTTGTGAACACAGTTCTTCCCATGTGGTCTAACTAAGCCTGTACTTCATACTTGGAAAGCAGGCTAGAATTTTAAAGTCAAGCCCAGAATTGTTATATAGGGACTGGTAAAAGGAGATCAAACACCAGATGTACCTGTCAGAGCTCCTCTGTGGCCAGTGCCCAGGTCAGTGAGATACAGAAAACAGAGCTGAAATACAGTTTGCTGATGCATTTTTTCAATCTTGATCCTTCTTCACTGGCTGTCCCAGTGATACCTTGGAACTTTTCAAACCTATTAGGCCAAAAGTATAGGGAGGTAACAAATACCAGGGCATAGACTATCTTATTCAAATGATAAAGGCAAGTAACAAAACTGCAGCATGTTTAGAGATTTTACGTTCTCTATGTTTTTGTATACATCTTGAAATGTTTGAGTTCAATATATGAGAAGACAAGGTGGGGTCTGTGAGGACTATTACTCGAAAGGAAAAAGCTATAGATGTGTGTATTTGTCTTGACATCAATTTGTTGGTTCATGGTCTTTTTTATTTATGAAAAAGGACAGACTACAACAGAGCAGATTAGAAAACAGTGTGCATCACTTTATTGTGAAACTTTTATTTCATACACACACCTATGTTAATATAAAATTTATGTGATGTAAAATACATTTCTTCCTCTCAATGGGTCAAAAAAAGAAATGACAAGCCTTTTATTACCCAACGTCTACAATACCCTAGCACTGTATGTAAGGATAAAGAGAGCTCACGATAGAATTTTTACCCACTAATTCTGAGAATATTATTTAGGCAATCATAAATTCCACAAAAAAGTTAAAGGAAGTGATAAGGCTGTTGCTGAAAGCTTATATATAGATTATCAATCTGGGAGTTGCTCACAGTATCTTAAGATTATAATAATTAATACATAATTCAGTTAAATTTCGTTTTCTATCTCCCACAGACTGCAACATTGTGCTAAACACCTTGTTGGAGAGAAACTTCAGGATAGCCCTTGCTCCTGAAGGTCATTCCTCTGTGAAATGACAGATAGGATTTTACAAAAGCCATTAGATTTATTCCTAACTTCTGACTCCAGCAGCAACTACCAAAAAAAATCAGAAGTTTTGATTTACAGGTTCACTCAGGTCTCAACAAGTATGGCAGTTACATTATTGTCTTTAACTTTAACTAAATTGAAAGGCTTACTGGTTCTAAAATATTAAATTCTCAGCCAATCTTAGATCTTCAAAACTGTATGAGATTCTCATTTTTTACTTACCTAGATCTGTTATTACCAAATTGCAAAAGCTGAAATTCCTATAAAAGATTACAGGCATTTTAAATTAGGAATCTAGCAAACAGTAAAACTTTTCACAATAATCCTCAATCAAAACACTAATTAAAAATGGTAACACTGATTACATGAACAATATTTTTCTCCTTCCTGTATGGAAATGAAAAAGAAAAACAAGTTAGTGTTATCTAGCATATTTTAATAATTCAAGGAAAGAAAAAAAAAACATAGGAAATCCATTGGAATCATATAAGTTTTTAAAATATAGACTTTTCTTTTAAAAGATGTAAATAGAGAATATGGCAAGAAAATTATACACCTTTTTAAACTGTGAATATGGTAAGAAATATACAGTAGTAACAAAGTTTTTTTTATCACATCTTTGCTGAAACTGACAGGGATTGAAATTGATAAAAGTTAAAAATGACCCTCCCACATGCACACCTCCCCCACAAGCCATTGCCCTGCCCACTCCACCCCACAACCCGTTCTATTCCCTTCCAATACTCAGTGACAAATTCACTTTTAGTTAGTAATATGGCCTGCTTCAGACTAGGTCAGTTTTAGGGTTGTTCTAGGTTTCCTGACCTCGGGTGTCAGAAGACCTAAGTGAGGGCCGAATGTCATCACTCATCCAAACCCAAGGGCTGTTTTTTGCTGGTAGATGGCACCCAGAACTACATGCTGCCACCAATATGGAAGCTTTGGAAGGTCATGAAAAATAAAAACTATTGATATTTTAAAACCTTATTACATTTCTAGTAGATCACTGTTAACAAAAGTAAACCTGCAGAAAGCAAACAGAAGTACAAAAATAGTGCCTTGGTCAAAAAAAGCAAGTATACAATCATATTCTCCAACATACAGGTCAGATGTAAGCTACTTATATGAAATTCCCATTCCTGTCTCCAAGGCATTTGACATGTTAGCTCAAAATGCTAAAGGCTCAATTTCATTTAAAAATAAACCACCAAGGGCCCATATTAGTTGCCTATAAAATGAAACTAAATGCAGTTCCCCTCTCCTCCATATAATCTCAACTGATAAATGCATATATTATGCTAATATATTTTATATATTTTAATCAATCACAAATATCTCCCGAAAACTCCCTTAAAACATGATAAATAATTATTTGATTGTAAGTCAATATATCCATGCAATAACTATCAAGCAACTTATTAACAGCACTCTGCTAGCTACTATATGGGACACAGAGAAAACAAAAGTTATTTCTTAACGTTCTTTCAGAGTTTATTCAGTCATGTCATAGCACCCACTCTGCCACGTACACTGCCAGGACTTCATACTAAGTACTTAATACTAAGTTAATATTAACTAGTTAATATTAATACTAACGAATATAGTCTAAAACCTCTAAAACTGAGAATTATTAGAATCTACATTCTTCTTCCATTTCATTAATTGAAAATTTGGGTAAGCCACTGTCACCCATGTCTCCATTTTCTTACCTTTAAATAAAGATATTCTGAGCTATGGTATAATAAAAATGACCTTAAAATATTATTGAAGCTTCACTCAATCAAGCAGGTCGTTTTACAAGTTATTTTTTTCAACATACTCAAGGAAAGCCATTTCTAATCCTGAATAACTATAAGTCAATTGTACTCCAGAATAAGTTAAAATTAACTAGCTCTTGGAGAAGTACATCTTTCTCTTGCTATTATTTGCCAACCTCACACCACATCAGAAATACCATGGAGTGAAACTGGTCAATTTGCGCTTCTTCATCTGTGTTTCATAAAAAAAGACAACGGCTAAAACGGAAATTCATTCATCTTAACTTGTCTCTACCCGTTAACACAGATAAATTATTCATCTCCTCACGAAATGACAGGCCATTCCCTATCTCTAGTCCATCTTCATTTCAGATACATTATTAAACAAATATTCCACCTGGTCCTCACTCCACCTTTTACCAACCATGCCATCTACAGTTTTGACCTATCAATTGAGAGTTTCTCCAGGGCCTGAAATTCTATTTGCAAAACAAAACTACTCAACCTTCTGGTCTGATGTAAATCCATTTTGGAGGTTGGGGATAAGTAGAGGACAAGTGAGAAGGCAGAGCAAAGTTCTCTGTCCTCTAAATCCTGAGGAATATATTATACCCTGAAGAGGCAAAAGCAAATAATGTAAACCATTTATTTATCCAGTGATTATTTTTTTTTAAGATTTTATTTTTTTCCTTTTTCTCCCCAAAGCCCCCCAGTACACAGTTGCATATTCTTCGTTGTGAGTCCTTCTAGTTGTGGCATGTGGGACGCTGCCTCAGTGTGGTTTTGATGAGCAGTGCCATGTCCGAGCCCAGGATTCGAACCAACGAAACACGGGGCCGCCTGCAGCGGAGCGCGTGAACTTAACCACTCGGCCACGGGGCCAGCCCCTATCCAGTGATTATTTTCCCCATAAACAACAAAGCCCCACAGAACTTTACTTTGATTCAGTATTCCTAAGATTGATGAATACCTACAAAGACATCAAAAATAAATTCCAAATAGCTCTCTATTGTGCTTTTAAAAAGGAGAAGAGTAGTTCTTCCTTTGAAAATACGTTCCTTTGCATGGCCAAGGAATCAAGCTTCAAAATCCTAACATAGACCACAATCCTTCTAAGAAAACTCACAGCACAGAGGCAATTCTTAAAGCACTCCCAGTAAATATTACTGCAAACTTCTATCATAGGGCCTTTAGAGAGTTCCTGTCTTAAAAGAACTTGAGGTTGAAATTTGCTAAGCCACGTTTCCCAAGATTTTTCCCATCATGGCACATATAGAAAATATTTGTACAGCATATCCAAAGTAAAATGACAAAGCTGCTAACAGCCAGCTGGCAGCTCTGGTGACCCCAGGGATGAGAGAAGATCACTGTCTCTGTATACCCCAGGAGTCTGCCACTACGCTGCAGCCCAACAGCTGGAAGTTCTGGTTCAACAATGACCAATCACTTACAGAATTCTCAACCACTAACTTGAACCAGCATCAAGGAACTTTGGAATTAAGAGCCTTCAGGGTATTTCAAGTTTTAACAAGATGACCAACAATAAACTTACAGTAATATTCCCAATAAAAAAAGATTCATAACTCAGCTCGACAGTCAAGTTCTGAGATATCAGAGGTAAGAATATTTTTTAGACAGGATGTTAAACTCATTTTTAAACGTGTATGGCTTAACCCATAAAATGATGTAGAATAGTTTAAAAATGTTGACATTTAAATACATGAATTCAGGGGCCGGCCCCGTGGCCGAGTGGTTAAGTTCACACACTCCGTTCGGTGGCCCAGGGTTTCACCAGTTCGGATCCTGGGCGCGGACGTGGCACTGCTCATCAGGCCACGTTGAGGCAGCGTCCCACATGCTACAACTAGGACCCACAACTAAAATATACAACTATGTACTTGGGGGATTTGGGGAGAAAAAGCAGGGGAAAAAAAAAAGAAGATTGGCAACAGTTGTTAGCTCAGTTGCCAATCTTCAAAAAAAAAAAAGAATTCAGAATCTTATATTACATATCAAACTTGAAAGATTATTCTAATCCCTTTTTTATTGACTGTAAGAAAACTGGTGTGCAAAACTATTTAAGGAAGCTGAACCCTATTTTCTTAGTTGTTTTCAATTATCATGGGAAACATTAGACATTCCTGCCCAAAACAAGGGTCACACCCATAGACATAAGGAAATAATGTGGACAACAATTTTACTGTGTGTAAGAATCAACTGAGTGCTACCTAGGATGAGGTATGCTTGAGGGAAGCCAATGAATCTGCATGATTAACATGCATCCCAGGTGAATCTGATGCAGGTAGTCTGGACACACTGAAGAAATGCTGACAGGGGACTCCAGCTTGGGAAGTCTGCACCAGTTGCCAGGGTACTCCTCAGTGTTGCCTACATACAGTAATGCTCAGCATGAAGTGGACACTCACATGCATGCACACTCTCCTGGATTGTGGCTGGTATCTAATCACGTCTTTCTCTGTCATTCACAATGCTTTGGCTATGACCACAAAGGAACCCAGTCTTTTGAATGTCAACTTATAAGTGTGTATCTATTTAAAATGGTTAGAATACAGTGGCTTCTGAACTACCAACAATAATTTCTTTTAAAAAGAAACAGAAGCATTAAAGTGTTTAGGGTTGAAAATGCATTTGTATATAGCTTTTTTATACTGTTACCAAAAAAAGTACAGAGATCTAATAATATCAGACCAAATACACAGTCTTCTTTTACTTTCAGTGGTGGGGAAAGGCTAATAATTTCAACCCAATAGAGTAGATGTTTCAATACCAATGAAGCTCTGAATTTAACTTTTACCTAGTAGCCACTTAAATCTAAGCTTTATTATGACAACTAATACTTTCATAAGACAATAAATAAGATATAGTCTGCATCCTACATTTTACCTTATATTTGCTACTATAAATAGCATCCTAAAAGCAAACATTAAACTGTACATTATTATCCTACTGAATGGCAATTGGATCGTAATTAGAGAGAGGAGTGAAAAAATACTAATATCTCAATTATCAAGTATGAATGGGAGAAACAGATTTAAAACAAATTATTTCATTAAATTTTGCATGGAAATAACATGGAAACAGTTCTAAAATATGCTAAATGATTGCCTGCCCTGGTAAGAAAATAAAATATATTTTAATCTTTAATGTTTCAGAAACAACATTTTGACTTTAAATGTATGTATGTGTGTGAAATGAAAGGCTTATAAGCAGTTTTCTCTTAAACTGTTTTAGTCCCTCTGAGATTTATAAAGAAAACAACAATCCATTTTCACATTTTTCAACTGTACCCTCCTGATCTTTCAGTAGCACTATCTCCTTGTCCAAGAATTTCTAGTCTTTTCCCAGAGTGTCACTTCTAAGACCCCTGTCTTAAAATTCACAGGTTACGTATGTACTAGTAAATTTGCTGTACTGGTGGGACTAAGGCAAGAATGAAAGTAACAGGGGGTGCTGCTTCTTTCCACACTCCCTCCTTTCTAGAAATTTTTAGATGAGTTGAAAGACTGGTCACCTATTTCTTAGCTATCTAAAAGTCAGTAACAATCAACATAATAAAAAGACTTGTCCTAGTTGACCCCTTTGCTTAACTACAAGAAACATTTGAGGTCACTGATCAAACAAGGAGTCAATAAGTAAAAAGCAACTTAAAGTTAGCTGAATTTAAGAGGCTATAAAAAATTCCATTCATTTATTACATTAAGAACAGGAAACATAAAGCTAATGAAACAAATAAAAAAATTAAAAGTCTTTATCAGAGCCAAATAAGAAAACAGAAGACAGGAGACAAAGACACAGTCAGACCAAAAAATAAAAGTGTATACACATCCAGTGAGAAATCATGTTCCAAGATATAAATAAAAATCAAAAGACACAATGTAAGCTCCATGAAGGCAGATATTTTCATCTATTTTGTTCATGGGTAGGTATATCCCCAGTACCCAGAACTGTGCTGGCAGTTTTTTGGCACCCCATTTTGAATAAGTGATCAGAATAATAGCTCTAATTTTTTTAAGGTTTTTTAGGATTTTTTTTCTAATTTTTTTTTTTAAGGATTGGTACCTGAGCTAATATCTGTTGCCAATCTTCTTCTTTTCTTCTTCGTCTTCTCCCCAAAGCCTCCTAGTACCTAGTTGTATATTCTAGTTGTGGGTCCTTCTGGTTGTGCTATGTGGGATGCCACCTCAGCATGGCTTGAGGAGCAATGCCATGTCCGCACCCAGGATCTGAACCAGCAAAACCCTGGGCCACCAAAGCCAAGTGCAGGAACTTAACCAGGTGGCCACAGGGCCAGCCCTTAGGATTTTAAACATAAAAACTTATAAAAGCCATAATGTAACTTTGCATTACAAACATAATATGTATATGATACTCTAGAAAAGAGGTTCTCAAAGTGCAGTCAGTGGATCCCCAGAGGTCCCGAGATCTTTTTAGGGAGTCTATGAGGTCAAAACTTTTTTCATAATGAGACATTATTTCTCTTCTTCACAGGGTTGACTTTTGCCACCATATTTAAATGCTGGTGCCTTGCACAAATATTCTTCTATACCACACTCTCACAATTCAAAAAAAGGTGTTTCATTTAAGAAGTTCTAACATGTGCCATTAGCCAAATGATTTTGAGGACCCTCCCGTTTTTGCTTTAAAAGAGCATTTTGATTTCAGGAGGAATTAGTCATCAGTCAACCCACTTGACCAAGTGGTCAATTCCTTTTTATATGTTCTCATAACTTCCTGAATCTTCCCTTCATCGTCCATATCACATGTGTAATTTATGTCACCATTAAACTGTACAGTCTATGAGGGCAGGGACCATATCTGTTTTGGCTCATTATTATAGTCTTAACACCTAGCACATTGCTAGGAACATAATAAGTACTCAATTGTTCGTTCAGTGAAAAGGAAAAAAGATAATCAGCTCTCTCACTTTTTTCTTTGGAGAACAATAGTAATTCATGATTATTTTCTTTGTAAGAATAGTGGCCTTCTAATAAGATTCATCGTAAAATGAAATGGTATTTGTCCCTCATTTTCTCCAACTTCCTTTATAAGATTGAAGATGAGTTCTGGGACCACAGTGACTTTTCTCTCACAGCTTTTTTCAGTCCCTAACTCAGGTGGAACTGATTTAACTTCATCAATGGAAAATAAGACAGATAAGTAGCTTGACCAACTTTCTGATGGGTCAGAATACATAATACAGACCGGTAAGTACAGGGGGCTCCTTCCTTCGAGGAGGAGGTCATGGCTGTGAATCACTAATGGAAAGGTTTGTGTCACTAACAGAAATCATTTCTTCCTTCCAGGCTGGTTATATGATTATACCCAGACATACACTGGCTCCTTCTTCTTCTCTGGCATATGCTATCTCCTCTCTTCAGTTTCCCTTTTCTTTGTACCATTGGCTGAGAGAAGGAAAAACGGAGTCTGACCAGAAAGAAAGAGGACTGCAATCAAGCGAGAGCGTAACAAAAGAAAATCTAAACTAATCAGTCATTGGAAACAAAAGCTAGGAAGAAAACAGTTTCCTCATTTGTAAAATGAGAAGGTGAAGCAGACAGTTTTTAAGTTCTTTTTGCTTTAGCATTCTGAGGAATCTAACTGGCAGTAAGAAAAGAGTAATAGCAACTTAAATTAAACTGTTAGTAGTTAATCAAATAGGCCAACATTTTTCATTAGCAGAAGCAGCTACCTTAGGTATTAAATGAAAATCAGAATGTGCTTTAACAATAAATTAATCAAACTCTCAACTGTACCATAGTAATTCAATACTAAAATATGTGAAGATGGAAAATAGTTTTTCCTAGTTTAAAGAGTTACTAAACACAGCCATTGGTTGACTACAACTCTGGAATCTGAATGCATATTAACACCTTGCTTAGTGACTGGAACAGTATACACCCCCCCCAAAAAGTTTATCCTTGTGTATTGATTAGAAGTAATCTTTTTTTTCTTTTCATTATTTTGTTTCTTAAACTTTCTATGATAAACATGTATTGCTATGTAACAAAAAATAAATAGGACTTGCTAAAAAAAAACCCAAACAAACCATAAACCTTTATTTCAAGATCATTTGAACAGTATTCCTGCCCATCCAAACAGTATTATTTTTTCAGTACACCTAATTATCTAAAATATCAAGCTAAATATCTAGATGTGTCTTTAGAACTACAAATTTTATATGAATGGTAAATAGGTGCTTTTAATGGGAGATAAACTTAAATTAAAAGAAGTTTCTTAAATATGGAATAATCATGTTAACTAATTAATAATGTCACTTAGATTAAGCAATTACATGTGAATAGAGTGCTTCATCACCTGGGTGATTTTAAGAGGAAAAAAAACCAGCTAGAGTTCTCTGCAACACCAACCTCCCTGATGATCTCCTTCAGAATGCTCCTTAAAACTATTATTATCATTCCATCCTTCCATTCCTCTCTGCTTTAAAATATCTATTGATTCCCTATAGAGAAAAATCCTAAACCGAAAACTTGGTTTTAGCTCCAAAACGCCATACCCTCCATTCCCTAGGTATGCCTTTGTGCGAGCTCTGCCACCAGCTACAATCCCAAAGGCTCGCCTTTTCCCACCTGGCACAGTCTCACTGATCCTTCACAACCTGACTGACTCAAAGGTCACCTCTTCTGGAAAATCATCCCCAGCATTGTCATTCTCTCATGTGGAATCCCATCTAACTTTTAACAGAGTACTATATGAGCTTACATGTCAATCTTTCCCATCAGTCTGCAAGATCAACAAGATGGGTAATGTTTTATTCATCTTTGTATTCCCCGAGGCCCATCATAAACTTTGGAACCAAATTAATCTGTGTTCAAATCTCAGTTATCTTTAAAAAAGTAATGGTTCTATTTAAAATGTATAGGTTTTACATTTAGATGTACGTGTCCGACATTCTTTTTACATTTTATATGTAAGATAATATGAAAAAAAACAGAAACACCACCCCCCTTACACACACAAACAGCAAAAATAGTTAATAATAAATCCCAGCTCTGCCACTTGTTCCCACGTGACCTCATGAAAGTTACTCAACCTCTCTAAGTCCCAATTTCCTCCTCTGTAAAATGAGGATAATACCACCAACCTACCTCACAGGTATATCGTGAGGATTAAATGAAAATATACTTGTACTAAGCAAAATACCCCTCATACATAGTAGCTGCTAATTTCCTTTCTTATGCGTTCTACATCAAAAAAGAAGATAAAGGAAATCAATGATTTACTAGGAACTACTCTTATCCATCCCCCCTTCCCTTCTGAGCAATAACTGTTTTCAAAAGACACTTTAACTACCTACAGCAACTAGAATTTTTCCTCCTATGAAAGCAAACTGTACATTTCAAGTAGGACCAACTAAAGAACTCCAAGTTGAATTCTGATTTAGACAGGCTTTATGAATCTTATACAAGAGAGTAGTTCTTCATCCTACTTAGTGGTAATAGCCCCTCTAAACCTGGGTGGTGTGGATTAAGAAAGTCTGAATCCCTAGCTAAAGACTTCTATAACTAATGTAGTCATTGTATTAATATTAACTTAAAATGTTTCTATTCATTTACAACTTTTGGGGGACAATATTAGAAGATGTCAACACATTTCTAAGAATCTGTAATCTAGAACTACTATCCCAGATTTATATAGGATTTCAAGAAAAGCAAACTAGTACACTGACTTTCTTTCTCCTTCCCATCAAGAGATCCCTACAGGACAGAGAGGACACAAATATTAGACTTAGGATATACAAGCATGTGTGTTTGGAGTGGTAGGGTGGTGGATTAAAACTACTTCAACATGTAACATGTATATAGCAGTCACTGAGGTCGGCACATTTTGCATATTATCTTATGTAATCTTCACAGCCTCTAGAAGCAGATACTATGATGCCCATTTTACAAATGAATAAACTTAAGGGCAAAGAAATTAAACACCCAGCAAGTAGTGGAGTCACAATTCAAACACAGACACACAAAACCCTATGCTTTCCCCTCTAGATCACCCTGACTTCCTGGCAGTACCATGAGATTATGAAGTTAATTTAATTGAAAGCAGTTATCTTAGAATAAATGTGTTCTAACTCAAATTGGCATAAAATTTTAATATCTAGATTGAAATGAAACGAAGAATGCAAAGTACCCAGGAACCAAAACAAAGCCACAATGCAAAACGGTGTAGCTTTTAAAATAATTAATTTTTAGGTCTTCCAATATTTACTGAACCTGACCAAAGAATGTACTGCCCAAGTATAGGCCACTTATAATTCCTTAATACTAAAATATTAGTTGGAATGTTTATAATGATAATTTTCTGATATTTTTCAAATAATCTAGGAATATTAACATATGTGATGCTACGTTTGTTTGCAAAAACTTAGCTCCTTAGTAAATAAACTTGCCTAACTGTAAAATCAGCTTTATCCATATGAGAAAAAACACACCATGTATTAATATTTGATTTTAATTGTTTTTACGAGAGATGTAATACAAAACTTGGACACTGGTTCCTCTGAAGACCTCAATATAAAACCAAAGCCCAATACTTTTTAAAAACCTTGAGTGTTTCTCTTAAGCCAAAATCAACTTGTATGAGGCTTTACGCCTACATATTTGCCTCATGTGGCTACTCATTTGCCACAACTATCTACCCAATTGTCTCACCTATGGTCTTAACATATAAACAGAAACGAAAAATAATGAAAGTCCTTGGAATCAACTTTTACATAAACCAGTTTAAAATTCATGTTTTATTTCTATGAGAAGTAAATTGGCATTACTTAGGATAACTGAGACAAGTAAAACAATCATTTCTGAAAAAGAAGAACCTAATCCCTGGTACATTCTGACAGAAGCTAGTATATTGTGAAATCTCCTTCTATCCAAAATGATAATCACTAACAACCTAGTGAGGCTTTTTTGGGATGCAGAGAATAAACTAAAAGAAGGTGACCAATTGCCTGGGTTTGGCTGGAAATGAGGGAGTTCCTGGGAATGTGGGACTTTCAGTTTTAAAACCAGGATGAGTTGTCCACCCTGACTAAGGAGTAGAGAACATGTCTGGATGTCTGGATACTTGATAACATGCAGTTAAAACTAGTTTTTTTCTAGTTACCCTCCCCCCAAATCACAAACTCAATTCTATTTTTACCTCATTCGAGCCCCAGTGAACAAACAGAAACTAATAAGATACACATTAGTAGTTAAGGAAGGAAGGCATACCTTTTTAATGAGAATCCACCTTCAGGCATTAAACTGACCAGGGACTTGTGAAGTGAAATTTTAAAAAATGAATTCACTTTTCCCTACTGGAAAAACTTCCAATTTTTGCTGCTTATACTATTTTTATAACACTGATGATTTGAGCTGAAACAAAGCCAAGATGCCCCATTCTTTGGTTGATGTCAACAAACATTAATTCCTTTTTGCAGGAAAAGAGAAGTCTATCCCTTAAGAGTAGTATGTCAGGACCAAGGAAATGACATAGGAAAGTTTTAAAGAGTAAGAGCTAATATTGTCTTCCTACCAGCATCTCAAAGCTAGTCAGAGATCAGTATAAATTATTTATATACACCAACCTGTAGGTCAGAAGAGTTTATCAGACTTGATTAAACAATTTCAAGCCTAAATGTCCCAGCTGTGCAACATAGCCCTCTGAAGCCATACCAATAAGATGACTCACCAATTGGCAGGTATCTTAGGTTCTACGAATAACGGATGTCTGCCTGGATGAGAACAAATGCATGTGCCCAACAGACGACCTCATCCTGCTTGGCTAAGAGAGGAGACAGGCTAAAAAACTGGTCAGTAGTATAGTACTTATTTTATAATGGAAAGAATCAGACTTTGCTCTAAAGAAGAGACTTATATAATTCATGCAGATTTTTAAAATGTCCTTTGTACATATTTTATATTCCAATTTTCACTTACCAGAAAAGTACAACAGAATAAGATCTAAGAGGATAAAAATCCATTTTATGACCCTCAAATTAGAAATAACTCAAAGTAAGAATCATCATACTGAGTTCACTACTTCAAGAAACGTGAAGTCAGAGTCATGAGAAAAATAAATCCATATTTAAACCCTCCTATTATATTTAATGACTTGATGTCAGTTTCCACTCAAGTGAAAATTAGTAGTTCACATTTGAGTTCTAGTTCACTGATGTATATCCTTATGTGAAAACTGACACCATGCCACAGTTAATAAGATATGGGTTTATAAATATGGAGTTTAAAAGAAACTTACCCTTTCCCTTTGTGCAGCTCTGACTTCCAACCCAGTTTCTATAGAAACAGGAGGACAAGTGCCAGTGCCAGAAGTCTGCCAATTAGAACTCATCTTTTAGTTGCTGAATAATAAAGCCATATCCCAAAGTCGGCTATAGGTTTTTGTCAGTAGTTCCTAAAAAGAAACCCAGGAGGAAAAAAAGACGTTTAACCAATTACTATACTTAGAAATGCTCCCTCCATTAAACTTGGCTATTAAAAAAAAATAGAGGAGTAGATCAAATACCATACGTGTTAAAAATTGTTTTTAATTAGGGCTTCAGACATCTCTAATCCTAAGGAACAGCAAACAGAAGAAAAGGTGTCTTTGAAGGTTCAAAATACCTTTAAACCAATACATTAAAGAAAAAACCCACTGATGTATCACAGAAATAAAGTATTTTCAACCACCGAACCTTAAAGTTCAGATGAATTCACTCTTCATGTGGAACGAATTTTCAGTAAGATTATAACACTGCAAAGGGTAAACTTCACAAATGAAATAAATGATGACATAGGTAAGTCTCCACTAAAAACAAACCTCTCATGTCTCAAGAGAAATCTATAAATCACAAATGAATCTAGAAAAGTTTTCTAGAGATGCTGACATTGCTGTGCTTGATGAAAAATCCCCCAAAACACATATGCCAATTTACAAATTAAAAAACTGTGAAATGTGAGAATAATCTGGCTGCAATTTTTCATTTCATATTGACATGGTTGCTTGGTGAATGTATTTTAGAATGTTTGATCATAAAAAATTTCACATTAAAAATATCATTCCAGGGGCCGGCCCCGTTGCCGAGTAGTTAAATTCGCACGCTCCGCTTCGGCGGCCCAGGGTTTCACCGGTTCGGATCCTGGGTATGGACATGGCACTGCTCATCAGGCCATGCTGAGGCGGCATCCCACATGCCACAACTAGAAGGACCCACAACTAACAATACACAACTATGTACCAGGGGGCTTTGGGGAGAAAAAGGAAAAATAAAATTAAAAAAAAAAACATTCCTGTATCGAAATTGATATACTGCAATTTAGAGTATTCTCTGAACATCCGTACTGGACCATTCCCTTTACTATATATGAATCTTCATATTTCTTTTATTATTTGTCACTGTGAACTTTAGTATGAATTACATTCTTGCTTCTTGGTGCTATGCGAGGAAAATCAGTTTATTTATGAAGTTAGTATCATATTACAAAAAAAAACAAGGGCAATTGGGAATCACTCCTCAATCCTGTCCACAACCATCCTACTATTGAAAGCTCTAAACCCAGCTCTACCAAACTTTCTAAATTGTGGGGCACCTATCAGCAAACACAGCTGCTCAAATGTTCTCATCTCTACGTACAAAAAATGTGTTCTATCTCGCAATGAAAAGAGAGGATTAGAGAGACAAGACTCACTCTAGACTGCGAAAGAACGCACTTGCTGAACCCAGCTTTCAAGTAGCTGTTTAGGAACATCTTCCTTTAAGAGTTTTTAAACTTTTCATTACAGCTGAGACAGAATCTCTAGAACATCCATTCAATGAAAGAACACTGTGGAGAAACACTCTTGCTTGTAGACAGAATAGGAAGGGGAGAAAAATTATAAGCATAACAAAATAAGCAAGAACCAACCAACTAGGATAGGCAATAGTAACCCCCCTCACCCCATCTTGATGGGAGACCTCTAGTAAATTCTCTGATTACCGGAACCTTACTATCTAAGAACTTTTTTGTTTCTACTTTTCTTGTTGAAAATATTCTTTAAATGCTTTAAAGCAAATGTCATTGACTAATGCACAAATCTAAGAATCTTATGCACAAGGGATAAGATTCTAATCATCCATTGTATTATACAGAATATTTAAGCATCTACATCTTAAGCAGTGCTTCCCAAACTTTAAAGTACATATAAATAAATCATCTGGGGATCTCCTTCCATTCAATGGTCTGAGGTGAGGCCCTGCAATTCTGCATTGCTAACAAGCTTCCAGGTGATGCTAATGGTGCTGATCTGAGGATCACACTTTCAACAGCACGGATTCTAGAAGACCGGGCAATATACATACCGCACTGAACCCAAACTATACTCTGAAAGTTTTTGGTTTTGATTTTCAAACAGTCTTTAAGAGGTTGAATGTATATGTGTTGAGTATGTTTAAGATTTGTCTCTAAAGCGGTGGTTCTCAACCCTGGCTACACATCAGAAACACCTCAGGAACTTTTTACTTCTAATAGCTGGGACTCTCTCTCAGAAATTCACTTAAATTGATCTAGGTGAATGGGACTCTGCCAAGGCCCCAGTATTGTTTTTGTTTTAAGCGCCCAGGTGATTCTAATGTGTAGCCAGCTTTGAGACCTCTGCTATCGACTGCAGAAAACTTCTAATTAAGGAGTCTAGTTACTCAAGTGTTTCTGTATATAAAGAGTATACATAACTAGATGCTTATCTTGGGATCAAGTTAAAATTATTGACAGTGAATTTCTATACACTAAAATACAAATTTTGTGGAACATCAATTTTCCCAATATGCCTTAAAATACGTAATAAAAAATATACATGTATATAGCACCTCGAAGTGTTAATTTTGCCTGTAAGGATAGTTCCACTCTGGACATAGATGTAATAACATACTTATGCATAAAAGTTTTTAGTAAGTCCTTTTCCTGGGTAAAGAAATCTGTTGGTCACCTGAGAAAGGTCAGATACCAATTTAGCACTTAAAAATTGTATAGTTATAGACACATGTATCTGATTTGCACAGAATGACAGCCATTTCACAAAAAGACCCTCTACATTGAACTTTTAGTATGGAAGTTTGGTTTGCCACTGCGAGAAAAACTGCAAGTTATGAAATATAGAAAGCATGGTCAGTGAGTTATAGCAGAAACTATATATGACTACAGTAGAAACTGTCATGACAGTTTGCTGAAAGCAGAAAAAATAAGAAATGACATGTTGAGAAAATGAGGGGGTACTGGGAGGAAGACTGCTTTGAAACCTAGGATGGCCAACAATTATGAGTATGAAGAAGAAATAAAGTCTCTATTACTGTACTTAAATACAAGAACACTGCTGATCTCTGAACAAGAACATATTTGCAGTCTTACAGAGAATCTGAAATGCTAATTTATCTTCGAAGGAAATATTATCTTTGACTTGCAAAGGGTTGAAACGTTTCCTATTTTGAATTACTTATACTTCGTTTGTCTTCAATTAGTGTAGCTAATTAATTCTTCAAATATTTGGGTACCTATTATATACCAGGCATTATTCTAGATCTTGGGAATAAGTGAAGGAAGTTTATATGTTACTTTCCTGAAACAGGTAGTCAAATCTTGATCAAATCACATCACTCCCCCTGCTTAAAAGCTCCAATGGCTTTCCATTGCATTCGGCCTTTAGAATAACTCCATACCCTTTGTCTTCGGCGACAAGGCCCTAACTTGCAGTTTACTATCGTCCTTCTTCCATCAGAATGTAAGCTCCACAAGGAAAGAGGAACTTCTCCATTCTCTTCACCAATATACTCCCAAGATCTAGAATAATGCCTGGTATATAACAGGTACCTAAATATTTGAAGAAATAATTAATTAGCTATGCTAATTGAAGACAAATACAGTATGGATCATTCAAAATAGGATATATTTCAACCACTTACAAGTCAAAGATATACTCAACTTTATAATTCCATTCTGTCTCAATTCTATTAGTAACTTAGCGAGTATTAGAGCTAGGTGATGGTTCATTCATGGAAAACAAATTACATGTGTACATACATACACACTCGATCCTAGAATCATTTTCAATTTTAATGTAAGACAGACTACAGTCACATTATGTTTAGAGTAACATCTGAAAACTCACGGATATCTCCATCAGTTCTGGCAGTGTCCCTTAGCCAAGTCACAGAACTTTTCTGGTATCCCTACAGCATTTCATAAACTAAACAGTGGCCCTTCTTCACAGACTGTTACAAGGCAAAATTAACTAGGCTGGATTGAATTCTTCGGAGAAATAATTACATGACTATAAAACTGTTACTTAAGTGACAATTTCAAGTGATAAATTCCTTGGCATTTGCAGTTTCATTCTTCTTGTCTCTGCAACAGCTTTGAATTTATCTTCTGGAAGCTCCTCCTTTCAGCTTCAGAGACAGAGACACTATTCTGGCTCTCCTACCTGGGCTTCTCTTCCAACACCATCCTCCCTTCCCATGCTTTAAATACATTACAAGTTTATACTTCGGCACTCTACTGTCTGTGGGCCAGTATTGCTCAACATGTGGCCACTGACCACAGACTACCTCACAATTACCTGGGGAGCCTGTAAAAGAACAGACTCCTGGGAGATGCTGGCCCTAACAAATCCCAGAATGCCTGGTGTTGGAGCCAAGGGCCTTTACCTTTACTAAGAACTGCAAATGCTGATACACTCTATTGTTTGAAATCCACTGCCCAGATATTTTCTCAAGATGGCAGCTTTAATCCCATTCCAGCCTCTAGAAAAAAGTAGTGAGGTACAACAGTACAGTGACCACAAGCCCTAGCCGGAACAAAAGCCTGATTCGAACCCTGGCTCTATCACTAACTAGCTGTCAGATTATGGTCTGTGGTGACACTTACATAAGACAATATGTGTACAGGACTTGGCAGAATGCTTGGTCTGAAGTGGGTATTTAATAAATGATTGCTATTATTAGTACTGTCGCTTTGTATCAACATGCCTCAACAGATTATCCATCCTCACTCCCTACCCTCCTCAAACTGGCTTGCTCTTCAGGATTCCCTATTTTTGTTGACCCAACCATTTTACTAGTTTTCCAGGCTTCAGCCTGCATCTTTTCCATCAATCAACAAACTGCTACACTATTATTCATGCTTGTCTGCCTGACAGCTCAATCCCAATCTCCCTCCATCATTCCACATCCTACTCCAACTAACACATTATTTTGTAAAGCCTTTCTTGACCATCGCGGCTTAGAGGAACCTGTTCACATACTCATTCATATACTCATATCACCTGTAAAAATTCATTAGCAATTCATCAAATATTGGCTCATAACATCTTTCCTATAGTTGTCTTAAACTGTGAACTTTTTCCCTAAATTTAATTATTTACCTGTTTATATATCTAGTTTCCTCCATTAGAGTATAAATTGCTGACAGGTAGAGACTATTTGATACTTTCCTCTATATGCTCAGTACCTTAGTTCATAACAGACAGTCAGCACTCAAATGATTCTACAGAAACCCTACCTAAAAGCTTAATATTATAGCATTCAGACAGAATCATGTTAAGTAATTTTACCTTAAAGTCAAAATCTCTTCTTGGTTGTTAAGAACAATCTTGTCTGAGGGTTGAAGGAATTTTGTTACTCACAAAATTCCTCTGCTAAGAATTTAAAACTAGCTTGTAATTCAACTTTTCAAGAAAAGGGTCTTTTTCCTATGGAAATTTAAAGAGAGTAAATTGGAATGGAAGATGAAGGTGATGGTTAGTTAAGCCATAATCAGATATCCTAGTGCAAAAAGAAAAATAGATGCTGTACAAGCCATAAGCACTAGATTTATTGCCTCAGATAAACAGCTTGTAAACAGTAACGTGACTTAAGTTACAGAAGTGACAATATATAAAATGTAGCTTGTTTCACTATAGTCAGGCTAATTGCTATTTTCAATTTTAATACTCATAACCAGGCTTTTCAAAATGACCACAAGTCAATTCAGAGATGTTCTTGGAACCATTTCCTTTATAGCAGAACCCCAAATTTAGATCATAAGAAACACACCGACAAACTACACAAATAATCCAAAAGGGCAGTTTCCAATTTATAAAACCAGAACTCTAGATCTAACACTCAACCCAATGAATAATTTTTCCTTCATGGTGCAGCTAGAAATAAAAAGATTTCATGAATAGTTTCAAAAAACTGTCATGCTGTGTACCTTTCCATTTTGCATGATATGGTTTCATATACAAATAAACAAATGCCCTGTTTGCAACACCTTTTTCTTGTTCTTGAGAGATGAAGCCTGGGACCTCAGAAAGACACTAAAGATGTAGAGATAAAGTGTAACATAATCTTCCACAAATCATCATAGCTACCTAAAATACTTGCTCACTAATCAGAAAAAATACTTAACGGGCTTTCAGTGTGGACTAGCCAGAGAAAGAAAATATACCAGAAACTGACATTTCTAAAAGGCATAAAATGCTGAAAGAAATACAGGTGAGCAATCATTTAGCAAAGCTTTAGATGGCAGCTAACTCATAAGCAGAGGTTTTAAAAACTCTTGTAAATGACACACTAAGAACCTGAAAAAAAATCACTGTACTTCACTTTTCTCCTTTGGAAAGAGATGAAAAACAAAATTTTCATGAAAGAGTAATTCTTATTAAAATTTTTTGATCCCATTTAAAACAAAGCAAGGGAACCTAAAATGTACTATACACTTAAAAAGTTGTGCTTGCATTAAGCTGCCAAAGCTTCACACTTGCTTGTCAAGGAAAGGGGCTGGAAGGCCTCAGAAGGCTAGTAGGACTACATGGACAATGAAAATGGTAAGAGCAGACAAAAGCTAGATTTTTCTCAACATTGCCTATTCACTTCCCTAAAGTTGTAGTTACCTAATTTTATAATTAATTAATCTCTCTGTGGGTAAGAACAAAACAAACTTTCAGGTAGATTATCTATCATTCTCAGTCTGATGGTACACTTTTTTTTTTTGCTATATACCATAATGTTCTTAACTTGGAGGTTTAGAAGTCAGTGTTTGTAATGAGCAACATTTTTACAGGAGCAAGTTCTTCCAGCACCATTAAATCACCACTAAGGGTGAGGGCCACAGTTAATGGAAAACGTCAAAATGTTAAAGGATTTAAGGCTGTAGGTCCCGAATCCATAACCAGGACTTTACTACTTTGGCTCCCACATTAAAATATTTTTTTCATGTTAAAATAAATTTAAAAATAAAAATACCAAGTAGAACAAAAGTTCTGGCCTGGAATTTCATAAATACAACACTTTAGTGAGGTGAAGAAGCTAGTAACAGCAGCAGAGTCCCTACACACTTCCAATCAGAGAAACATATACAAAACATTAAAAGCCCTCACCCTATTAATTATAATGCATTTTTGATCTCTAAAAACCCTCTTACCTGTTTACAAGAGTTTATACAGCTGTTTGCCACTGGAACACCACCTTGCAGAGTATAACCGTGGCATCCTTTGTTGATAATCACCTGTTGCCTAAGTAATCATCATCCCGCATGGAGACAGACAGCACTAGGGCTCTTCCATCCGAGGTTAAAATTCAAAACAAGCCCAACAAGCCTGCATTTCAAGGTGGTCTTCGTCTGCAACTAGTTACGTTTAAAACTGGCAAACAACAATGGTGTCTGAAGCCAATGGTGCAGCACTGCTGGCTTCCTCTTGAACTCCAGCGTTGTCACTGTGCACCGAAGTCTCCTGCTGCAAACAGGGGAGTTGTTCTCCTGTACTGGGAACAGCTTCCAAAACTCAGGAGCCCCTGTACAGGATAATGCAGGAACTAAAGGCAAACACTTTTTCCTCCTTAAGGATGCCTCCATTTTTTTCCTCACAATCTGTACTACCAACCGAAGTGACTGGGCCTGAGTGTGCGTTCGTACCTATGAAACCGTCACGGTGCATGCACATCCAAGGCATGTGGAACCACAGGTCAAATAAGGCACAGATACCAAGTAACGGTTCTAATTACAAACGCTAGCTCTCAGGAACTCTTCATCCATTCAGAACTAAACCCATCACTGCATAACTCTGGTAAGAAGCCCCTGGAGACGGAGGAGCTCCTCAAATGTGTCAGGAAAGGCTTTATTAACATCATCAATAACATTTAAAAAGCAAACGGAGCACTTCTCCTTCTTTTGGCAATTTGGTGCAAAGGTTAAGTGCAAGATAAAGCAATTTCAAACTTTTCTTCAAATTAAAAATGAAACTAAGGCCAAACGTGATGGGTGAACAAAATAAATCAAAACTTAAATTTCAGCAACTCCGGCTCTTCAAACCAGCAAAGCCCCCGACTCGTGCACTGTGGTGAGGCTTACGGTGCTTGCCCCGGCTTCTTGCGTGCCAGCAAACAGCACCATTTCCTCATCAAGTTGAGGACTGAGAAGCAAATGATCCCCTTCACTGCAAACAAAGGGGGTCACGGTAACACTAGTGATCCTTCAGAATTGACACACCGTGATAGTCAAAATGATGGTCTCCCTGCTTCTTGCTCAAGACATACAAGATCTGAGCAGCAGCAAGTACCCCCTCAGCTGCAAACAAAGGGGTCAAAGGTTTGCCGTCAATTCACTTCCAGGCAGAAAAACATTTTCCTCAAAAGAAACAATTTATTTAGAATAAAACAAAAGCAGCTCAACTGTGAGCGCACGTTTGAGTGACAGCTACTTTTAAGCTGTGTGAGCCATAAAAAGGGTTTTTCTTTACTTTTCCAGAAATCTTGTGTACACAGCACAAAGCAAGAGGTCATTTTTTTTCCACTTAAAACACCGGCATTGGCATCACAATAGCAGATACACAACTTTAAGCTGCCATTTTAGTAAAATGCACAAATACTAAACAGATTAGCTTTCTTCCATCAAGAGGCCCATGTAAACTCCACATAAGCCACAACTTCTCTTCAAAAAGGTCCATTAGAGCTTTGAATTCCATATCTTCATCCGCTGTTCACCAGTTTTGCTTGCGGGGGGGAAAAAAAGGTTATTCAGTACAAATGTTTACAATATTAAAAATATATATATTTCCCCTATGCCATTATAGATGAACATAATGTTAACAAGACCTTCCTGGATAGTCCATCTTGACTTCAAAAAGCACCAATAATACCCACTGGCACAAACTTTGAAATGAATCTACTGTATGAATAGACAAATAACAAGTAGAACAATAGGGTGGATTTTCTTAAAGACTGCAATTAAGTGAGGATTATAGGCCTGAACATATCCTTTACACTCATGTAACTGAGTAAAACACATCAAAAAAATTAATAAAAAAGCAAGTTTATAATCAATTTATAATCAATATATTCTAAATATAACTTAAAAAAATGAAACTATAAAAAGGTGGAGTTTAGTCAAACTTTTACCCCCTCGATTTTCATTCTGTAATTTATATGGAGCAATACAGAACTACTCTGTTATTGTAGAAAGGGGTCAGGATACAAAGCCATTTAAAAACCCACCTTCATCTGTGTTACCAAAGACAGCAGCTGTTATTTTCTTTTAAGAAAATACTCATACAAACAATTGCTAAACAGCCAAAGAACACTTTAGGACTTTTACTTTTCAACTCAGTTTAAATCATACATATAAAATTCTTCATTAAGCGAGACAGTTCACTGTAGTTACCTGAAATTATTTTCTCCCTTTAGAGACATCACTATAACCAGAATGTTAACAGGGTGAGCTCCACTTCTCTTGTTTTCATACCTAACTCCTACTCAAAATCAAACACTGTGGCACAGACAGAAAAAAAAATGTCCAAAAATTCTCTCCAAAAATTTAACATGAAAGGTCATTAAGGCCGTCTTCTCAAGAGGATTTCCTAATTCTGTTACCACAGAGTTTTGGGTGAATGGTTCCTCTGTGGATCCAAACTGCAGTTCAAGCTGTACCTGCATAATGAGCAATTTCACCATCTAAAGAAGGTGGACTTAAAATTAAGGAAAAAAAAGCACTGTCAGTGAAAACTTGCTCATAAAATAGTTTTAAAATAAACCTAAACAGTGTTTGACTCTGAAAGCAACAAATACACGCCTAATTTTTACCACTGTACCTGAAATAATCTAATTAAGAAGGGCCAAAGTTCTATTATCTTCAAAATATGACAAAAGCTTATACCAGCCAGAGGATGGACATTTTAAGATATAATCATTAAAGAGAAAACTCTACCTACTCTCAGTTGAGAGTCAAAGTATGTACCTTAAAGCAGGAATTTAAATTTTTGTGTGGAAAACTCTTTATAGTAATCCCAGTTACAACCAACAAAATAATATTAAAAAATTAGCTAGGAGCTGAATGATTGCTTAACTTTCCACAAAGTTTGCAGTTATGATTTACAAGTCTTAATTAGCGTGATGTTTTTCACCAGTAATACTTTATAAGTCATTAAATGATATAATGAAGAAATTTTCTTTCCATTCATTTGAATTGAGTTCCGGAAAAATCAATTAAACAATATTTAAAAAAAGAAGAAAAAATTGGTTGTTATAGGGAACACCCAATGTTGAGATTATGAAGTTCTGGCTAATCAGAATGAGAACCAGATAGTTTTAGACTTTTGCTTTCATTCCATTCTGAAGGTTTAAGTAGATAGTTTACCAATATTATGAACCTGCACAACAGAATGGGCAACACAAATAAGAGAGTCATCTAAGTGATAGCACTCCATAGGTAAGCACTGAACTAAACATAATTAGTTATTTATAATACATACATTTAGAAATGGTATCAAGCCATTGTTTCAAAAACACTGAAGCACAAATTGCCCAGATCTAACAAAAGTCACGATGTCAGATAAAGATTCAAATAAACACGGAGCAAAAACCACAGTACTATTCAGTAAGCTGTTGCCATCAACATAAAAAAAAGAAAAGAAAAAAGAAAAAGGGGGAAACCACACACACTTTGGATTATAGTAAAATTAGATGTGATGGACTTCACTCCCTAAAGGAGTAAATCTTATCCAGCCATCTCATCAAGATATTCAAAAGTTAATGGTTAGTAAGATTATTTAAACTGGAAAAATGTATCTAGCCACAAATTGTACTTTGACCCCATGTATAGAGAGACTACACTTGCATTAGTTTCTGAACTATTTCATACTAGCATGCCAAGTATGGCTTTTTAAAAGCAAAAAGCACCAAAAGTCTTAATTGTAGAATTTCAGGCATTTTCCTACAGGCTAACCAAGGACCTTTGCGCTCACAGCCTAGTCCCATCCTTCTCTCAAATGGCTAGTTTTTCCGGTTTAAAAACAAAAAACACGAAAACTTCCAAACTTAAAAAGAAAATTGATAAATGCACAGTGAAAACCAAAAAGGATGACACAGCAGTGATGAGGCTTTCATGCTGACATGCATTAGACACCTGTCATAACAGAAAATAAAAAACTATATGACGTTTCCCTGGGTTATTATTGGTGCTATTTCAAAACTACCAGCTTTGATAACAGAAAGAGAACAGTTGCGTTCTGCCAGGCTTTCAATAAGTCATTTTCACGGAATAGAAACATGACCATGATCCACAAGGTCCTAAAGTTTCTAATCATAATTAAAGATCAAGGGCCTTAGCTAATGTCCTCAGCATTTAAATCAAGGAGGGAAATATACTTATTAATGACCTGAGAAACTAGGGGTGGGGCAGAGGGGTAGATAAAAAAGTAAGACAAAAAAGAAAATGATTCATCACTGTTAAGCAGCAAAAGCCCTTGTTAACAACCAGAAGTTGATATAATCTTCAGTTTTGAAAAAAACTGTGAGTGGATTAAATTATTCTGAATTAATTCCAGATGTCTGGGAAAATCAAACAATAAAAAAGGGTTTTCCTACAGTGACATTTCAATTCTCTGGTTAGAGACCAGTGAAAATATTAAACACAAAATTGTGAAGATATTCAAAACATTTTCAATAATGTACTGTCATCGCTGCTTAAATATGAAAATAAAAATACAAGCAAAATTTAAAAAGACCACGTCAAAGGCATTTTATGATGACTTTAAAAAATTCTGCAATCCAGATATGGCTGATTAATGCCCATTGAAACAAAAGGTGACACACTAGCCTGCAGACAACTCTTCTTTCTATTATTGAAATCAGAAATTTGAATGGATAAAAAACCAAAAACTCATCTTTGATGAAAAACACAAGTTTTGAAATATGCACAAATTAGAACTGTACCTGCTACACCTCTCTGAAAGTCAGTAAAAACATCCACCACACACCAATAACTGACCAAAGAATTCTGATTTTCAAAGCACCTACTCACTTCTTGCATACTAGTGTAAGCATAAGACATATATGGTTTGTAACATACTCCTCAATTTTTACTGAACAGTTACAGCTACAAACCAAAAGTGCATATACGGGATACAGAACTCAAGAACTAATGATAAAAATGCGTATATTAAAGCAAACTCTCTGGGAATAAACCGTGTACTTTAAGAGAAATACTCAAATACCTGATTTTAAAAATTACATTGCTACACAATTCACCAGCTTATACTTTTGAGATCCCTGATCGAATTTCAGCCACACAAATAACATTTCTGGTACAGGAATTACTCATCTACATACCAATGAAGCCACCTTTAGGTGTCTATTACCATCTTTATATAGTCAGTGGGCTCTTCTCCAAATTCTGACTTGTCAAAATTTTGGTTTTGTTACTTTGAGGATTTTTTTAAGCTCAAGGTTAAAAAAGAAAAAAAAATGAAGAAAAAGAGGAAAACAAGTTACTCATAAGAGTAGGAACTCCTAATTAAAGTAAATCCACCTGCCTGCTACCTACAAGGGCATCCCTTTCACTTAAAATAATAGCTAAAGTGTCTTGACTTCTATTTTAAAGGTTTATAAAAATATAAAAAAGAAAAAAACTACAACTAAACAACTAATTAAAAAGAAAATTTCATCTGATGCTGTATCCCATTACACATCACAAAACAGGAACCATGTCAAAGTATTAAATACACGTTACACATGGACTTTAGGACGCACCACGGACAATGATCATGACCAGGTAATCTTCTTCAGATTTGGCCAGTGCCTTGGCAGGGGAATCCAGGAACTGCTGGGAGAACTCACAGGGTGGGAAGGCATGAAGGACCCCGGTGTTTTCTTTGTCTTTGTTGCCCCCCACAGGGAGGCTGATCACCCCAGCGGCCTGCTTTTGCTTTAAATAGGACACAAGGTTCCTAAGTGGCCTCTGAGTAGAGGTGGCAGTGTCTGACGTGGCGGAGGAAGAGGAGGATCTGCTGTCAGAACTTCCAGGCACAGCCAGAAGAATGGCATAACCATTGGGCCCTGCCACTTTGATGCGTCGAGTTACTTCATCCAACTTGGGCTGGTCCAAACGAAGACGCTGAGTGATCTTGAGCTGAGCCACTTTGCCTCCAGTCGAGCCCTCCACAAGAAGACTACTAGCCACTTGGAGGTCTCCTTGCAACAGATGCATGTTGGAAGGAAAGTTGCTGTTCTTCAATAGAAGCATGCCCTGCCAGGCCAAACAGAGTTTGGGAGAGGCTGCTGCTGCAGGGGCTGTCCCACCATCCTGTTTCTGGGAAGGGGACTTCAGCTTCGACGAAGCAGTGCTGGTGCTGGCTGCACTCCCATCAGACCGGTCTTCTTTTTTCAAAGGACTTTTTCCCTCAGTGGGAGCAGCTGTCCGGTGCTTCCTATCCCGTTCAGCTGATGCGGAGTTTTTACGGTCTCGCTTGTCACCCTGGCTCTTCTCCAAACTACCTCGTCTGTCTCTGATTGGAGAGGGCCTTTCCAAGACAAGACGCGAGGATCGATCATTGTCACTGTTGTAGCGATCCCGGCTACTGCTCAATTCTGGACTGCGGTCAGGAGAAGGAGCGCAGTGACGTTTTCGTGGACGGTCGCTCTCAGGGGACCTATCCAGATGCCGCCCACCACTCTCCTCTGGCAGCCTTCGCTTCCTAGGCTGGTCTCTGCTGCTGGGCAGATCTCGCTCACCTCTGTCCCGGTCCAAGGACCAGCCATCCCGCCTGCGATCCAGGCTATCCAGTGGCTCATAAGCAGGTACAGCAGTAGCTGCAGTCCGAGTGCTGCGTTCACGGACTGGGGGTGGGGGTGGCACCCAATCAGAGTCAGCATAAAGGTCTCTATCACGATCTCTGTATAGTAAGGGTGGCGTCCTATCCCGAGCACCCCTCAAAGGGTCAGGTGCCCGATGTCCAAAAGCATCTGTTACCAATTCATAATGAGTTAACGGCAGGGGCTGCAGATATTGCTGCTGGTAACGATGTTCTGTGTCTGCAAAGTCTACTCTAAGGCGACGATCTGGGCCACCGAGGGGGAAGCCCCGCATATGGGTCCAGGCAGCATGAGCTGCATCCAGGCTTTCATACTGGATATACGCCCAACTATCACCTTTGCGGTAGTCTATGGTACGTATTGTGCCAAATCTGTCAAACTCTCGAGCCAGGGCAGCAAGAGGCACCCAAGGTCCCAGGCCACCTACCCAGAGGCGGGTGGTGGGTGTTGCTTTACCATAACCAATTTTGATAGGATTCCGAATTATAATTTTGCCAGACATTGCTAGTTTGGCCCGGTGAGACATGTCTAGGTTCTCAAATTTGAGAAAGCCATAGGTACTGGTCTGGCCCCGAGAAGGCCTTTTGATGTCTACTTCTGTGATGACTCCAAAGCGGTCAAAAGCCCTTCTCAGATCACTCTCTGTCACAGTGATGTCTAGGTTGCCCAAGAAAAGCGTCCGGTTAGCTCGCTGATCATCCTCGGGTGAGATCTCATCCACTTCTCTGAAAGGAGCAGCACCTGCTCCAGCTCCCACCCTTGGCTCAAGACTGTATGCTGGGCGCACTCTCTCATAGAACGGGTAGTCTCGCTCCCTCTCTAGCTCTCGGGGCAACGGTGGCGGAGGTGGAGGAGGCAGGCGGCCAAGAGCCAATTGCTGCAACCGGTAGTCTCTGTATCCCAAGGCTGCGCCACCAGGGGAAAGTGATCTCTGGCCGCCACCACCTCCTCCAGGCGGGTGCCGGTGACCACCTACAGAGGCCCCGACCACGCTGGCTGACGGGGGATAAGCATCTTTGTCTAAAGGGGAACGGCTGCGGCGCCGGCTCACATACACCGCTTCTATCTTCAGGGGCCGGTCATAGAGCACCAGGCGGCCTCTGGCATGCTTGGCCGCCCGCGCGTCCTCTGGCCGCCGGAAGTTCACAAAGGCTACTCGCTCATCCCCGCTGCCAGAACCCGAGAGATGACTGATTTTGACACTTACATCACCGAAGCGTTTGAACTCGTGAAACAGTCCGTCCTCCACAGCTTCGTCACTCAGCTGGGACCCCAACTCGCTTATCTTCAGCGTCTTGTATTCCCCGCCGTCCCCGCCGCCAGGAGCTGAGGAGGCGGCCCCAGAGGAACGTGACTCCCCGCCTCCACCTCGGGAGCTGCTGCGCGACTCGCCCCCGCCCGAGGAATTTTTGGTGCTCGGGGAGCTGTAACTGTGCAAGCGGCTACTGGAGCTGCCCCCACCGGTGTCATACTCGCGGCTGCCCCCTCGGCTGCTGGACTTGTCCAGGTGAAGGCTGCGCCGCGACCCGCCGCCGCTGTCGGTCTTTCCGCTGCTGCTCCCATTGCTGCCACCAGAGCCCCCTAACTTCTTGCTCCGCTCCCCGCGGGAAGTCGAGTCCTCGCCACCACGCGAGCGTTTGGGCTTGACTGGGGAGCGCTCTTTCCCCTTCATTGTTGCGGGTCGCCGGAGGTCGTCTTCGCGGAGCTGGTGAACCCGCCGCCCCGCGCTCGCTTCACACAGCGGAACCGCACGCCGCCATCTTGGACTCCGCCGCGGCAAAGGCTCCCGCCCCGCAGTCCTCATTGGTCAATTAGCACTTCTCCTCTACAGTCTCATTGGGAAAACTGTTTGTCTGTCTTCAGATCTCCCCGCGCTCGGGGAAGGCGCCCGCCCGGCCACTGTTATTGGGTTCCCAACGTCCTAGTCAGAGTACCTCATTGGTCCTACTCGTTGTCCATCTTAACGGTTCCTCGCGCCAGGCTGTAGCTCCGCCCCTTGCACTCTATGGTCACCTGACCCAAAGTCTGGAGGCGTTGATTGGACAAAAAGTCTGCCCCGTAACGGTACTTCTTGAGAGGTGAAAGCAGTGATCCCACCTCCTCATCCCTTTCATTGGCTTGTGACCCCGTCTTTTAACCCACTATTTGGGAAGTCGGGCCATCTGCTCTGGCGTTTTTTCCTGAGAGGCCGGCTCACAAAGATCTCGCGAGAGAGAGAGCGCTCTCTCTTTCGACTCCCTTCTTCCAACTCCTCCGGCGGCCGAAAGAAGTTTAAATCTGATTGGATGTTTATGAGGAAGTTGATAGGCTGAAATAAGTGTCCATCACTCGCTTAAAGGGGTAGGCCCATATACTGAAGGGACTGACTGAAGGTGAAAAAGCAGAACACGCGCCTGCTGTGCGACGTCACTTAGACGTCGCGAGGTGGGGTTCGCGAGTCAGTTCCGCCTCTCCGCGCTTTCGGCGTTCTCTCTTCAAACATTGGTTCGGTCCCGTGGTGTACTTGGCTGTGCTTCGACCCTCGGAGCTCGAAATTTCTGGGCTCCTCGCTTCCTACCTGTGCGGGAGAAGGGACTGGCTGGCCAGGGTCTCCGGCCGTCAGGTCCGCGAGTCTCTCAGGCAGCCGTCCCGGGCACCCACCACACACCACCTTGGTCCCCCGGCCCCAAGGGTGAACAGCCTGAAAAAGCCCCTGCGCGCCAGGGCGCTGCCCGCGCTCCGTGGGCCTGCAGGGCAGGCCCGGCCGGGAGGTCACGGTTCACACCAGCGCCCCGGGGCGGTGCACACGCCGGGCGCGGGCTCTCGGGTCCCGCGGCTAAAGCCGGGCAGGCCAAACGCAGCCCTCGGCTTCTGGGCGCTCCCAGTTCCCGCGCAGACCCAGAGGAACCGAGGGGAGGGGCCGACGCTCCCAGCTTCGCCGCCCGCGGGTGGCTGGGACTGTAGGGCCGCCACGAAAGTGTATGTGGGCTTCCTGATTTACGTTGCGAATTCAAGTGGACTTTGGATTGTGTAGTCCCATAATATATTTATGTTCGTTTTTTATGTGTAATGCCTCTCCTGGTTATACAATCGAGTGAAATTTACGCTCCATGCATTTTTTTCTGTGGCTTCTTGTCCCGCCCGGCACCTCCGGTTATATTCTGTATTAGAACCCAGTGGCACAGCCACCCTGCTGTCTCTAAATCCTCTTCTTTTGGCTCCTTCAGTCATTCGCTTCAGAACCCAACTTTCGTTCTTTCCGGAGACCTTTCTCGTGTCAGACACAAAAGCACCTGTGCGAGGTGCTGGTGATACCGAGATTAGAAGGCGGTGCCGAGTTCATCACAGTGGTTCCAGTCAGGCTTTCTGTGGGCCTCCCAGGTGTCTCCGGGCGGAGGTCATGAGGGTTCTCGTATCGATCCTCTCCTCAACCTCTCACGGTCTGAGAATGTGAGATGTTTTTAAACGTGACGTTTTTCAAGATAACAATAGTGTCCCAAAGGCTCAAACCGAAACTTGAAAAACGTTTTAAGATTAGGGACTGCAACCTATTTAGCCCTGCCTTAGCCATCCCTCTCTTTCTAAATAATCTTGAGGAAGGTAAAGATGTGGGCTTTTTATCTCTTAATTAAATCAAAGAAGCTTGAAAGAAGCCCGGTATGTAAAAGCATAAAAATCCACGGTATTGTAGTGTGTAGACATTCTCATTGTATTAAGACTAGCTATTAACATCAAGCTTCGTCAGGCATAGATCGGTGTGTAATATGCTATCATTTGTGGTATTTACAAATGATATATATGTGTATGTACATGTGTTCTTTTTATTTATTCGTAGAAACTTCATGGAGAATATTTGGCAAGTTGTTACTAAGATCAGGCTAGGAGTTTGAGGGTCCGGGTGAGAGAGACAACTTTTCATTGAATACCATATTTATGCATTATTAAAAGAAAACTTGTTTTACTATGTGCATGCTATTAGTTTCATTTTTTTAAAACAAATTACTTTTAGCTTTCCTTAAAGACTTTTTTATGGAAAAAGTAAAAAATATACAAAAGTAGAATACTGTAAAGAACTCCCATGTGCCCAACACCCAATTTCAACCATTATCAACTCATGTCAATCTATTTTCATCTGCACTCTCTTCCCACTCTCGCCCCTCTTCATTATTTTGTTCCCGGCTTATCTGGTACATTTCTTGCTCCAGACATGGATTCAGTCATTTCTCCAAGGAGCTCTGGTTCTTTTTAGTGGGAAATGATGTTTAAAGATAAAAATCTGGATGCTATAGGATAAAAAAAAACCAACAACTACCAACACATTATTTGTAAAAGCAAAAAACACTCAAAGAAAAACCTTTACGTAGTCAGGAGGATTTAATCTATTTCAGGTTGTATTAATACAACACAATTAAAGTTAAGCTATTCTTTTATTGTAATGGCCAACGCAAATAAATCAGGCTCCAGGGTGACAAATTTTGGCCTAAATTGGCCTGCTGAGGTGACTCACTGATCAAATAAAAAGATAATGACCAAACCAGTATAGTTTCCCAACCTCATGATAAGGATTAAGGGAACACAAGAGCTGAGGGAAAGAATTCAGAGAGCTGGTACCAGTATGTGTGGCAGTGCCTGAGGCTCTGCTAGGCTTAGTGGCTTACCATTTGAAATACCAGAGAGCTTGATGGGAGCTACTGCCCATAGCTGACTACAGCAGGAAGCCTTGCCTAAGGGCACTGATAGCGTGTCTTGTGTCAAGAGGACTGGTAATATAAAGTGTAGACAGAAAAGGCCTGGATTCCATTATCAGTCGTGGAGCCAAAATATAGCCTGTGATGTGTGTGTGCGCCCACGTGTGTGTGTGTCCATGACGGAACTGAATAATGACATAATATGTTGATCCATGCTATAGTCAAAATAAGTGATTTATTTTTTCATTTCTTTGTGTTCTTTAAAGTGTGAAGCTGCTTAGTGAGGTTATATCAGCCTATTTTCACACATGTGCCTTAGAGAGGCTGGGAGAGGATAAAAGTGACCCATCGTTTAGAGGGCCAGGACTTGGAACCCATTCTCTGGTGCTGCTGATGGACTTGTTGAGGTCCAGTCCAAGCTTTCATCTGATATCCTTGTGATCTATGGTCAAGTTTGTGAAGCCAGCTGACCTGGGTGAGGAGGATCTTTCAGTAGTTGTGGAAACATGTTTAAGCTACCAACAGATTCCCTGAGCATCCTAGCAGCGTGCTGATCTCTTCTTTTAGTGCCTTGTCAAAAACCAAGAAATAGCATTGAGCAAAAGCTGCAATAGCCCATTCTGGTGTCAGTGTTGGCCCCTTGGAGCTGTGCAACTTGAAGCCCCAGAGGGCTCAGCCCAGCAGGAGAGCAGCCACAACTAGGTTTCTATATGAAGTGCTTGCTCCATCTCCTTTAAAATCAGTTTTACATTTAAAAGGGAAAAGCAAAATAAAATTTGTGCACAGGGAAGAAAATTGAGCAATTAAAAGATATCAGGGGCCGGCCCGGTGCCGCAGCGGTCAAGCTCACACGTTCCGCTTTTCAGTCGCCCGGGGTTCGCTGGTTCGGATCCCCGGTGCGGACATGGCACTGCTTGGCACGCCATGCTGTGGCAGGCATCCCACATAGAAAGTAGAGGAAGATGGGCACGGATGTTAGCTCAGGGCCAGGCTTCCTCAGCAAAAAAAGATGAGGACTGACAGTAGTTAGCTCAGGGCTAATCTTCCTCAAAAAAAAAAAAAAGATATCAGTACGTTTTCAATCAAATGTCTTCTTTCTACCCTCTTCCTTCCTAGGTTTTATTGTTTGTGTATCCTCAATACACACGCAGACAATTATGATTGCAACATGACATTTATCTTGGGAGCTGGGAGCTATTTGATTTCCTGGCAGATGCAAAAAGGCCTGAAGCTGGGAATTGAAATTTTTTTCCAGCCCCAATAGTGGATTAAAATTTTCTATTTCATCTTCTTTCATAAAGGGAGCGGTCTCCTGACAGTGAGGGCGGTTTTGTTTGGTCTGCAGAAAAAGTGTGTATTTTACCCACAGGCATATATGAAATCCCTAAAATAGCAAACAATCATTTAGGACCCAGTTTGCATTATAAAGTCACTTACTTATTTGTGGTTGGTGGGGGTTTTCTTAACAGCTTTGTTAAGATGTAATTTACATACCGTAAAGTTCATCCATTTAAAGGGTAGAATGCAGTGGTTTCAGTATACTTAGCAGAGCTGTGCAGGTGGTTCATCCCTTAACACTGTTACAGAAGCTCTCTGCTATAGCTTGCCCTACGTGACTAAGCCCTACTATAATTCTCTTTCATTTATTTAGACATTTTAGAGGGCAGTGGGTAAGAGCAAGGACTCTGCAACAGCCAGCCTGGATTAAATCCCAGCTCTGCTGTAGGCCTCAGAAGAGTTACTGTTAATCTCTCTGGGCCTTGATATTCTCATCTATAAAATGGGAACAATCATAGAATCTCTTCACTGGGAGATTAAATGGGTTAAAACATATAAAGAGCTGAGAACGGTGCCTGGTACACGGTAAGGACTATATAAATGTTTGCTATTACCAATATATTTTCTCTTTAAATTTAAGTACATAGAATTGGATTGATCATAATCCTTAGTTCATGATACACAATCATCAGTGGTCCATCCATGGGCCTTTAAACTTTTCACTATTTGTCAAGAACATAGTGAACACCCATGAACCTATCGCTCAATCCAAGAAATAGAAAGTTACTGATAATTTACATCTACTAAATGCTCCTTCCTTATCCACTGCCTATCCTCATAGGTAGCTACTGTGCTGAAGCTGGTATTTAGTAATCCCTTGTTTTGTTTTGCTTTGTCTTAAGAACTTGAAAGAAGTTTTGAAAGAAGTTTTAGAGAATTTGTGTATATGCGTGTGTGTGCCTGTGCGTGCATGTACACGCATATGCATCACCTTAAAAGTACGTTATTTTATTTTTGCTTGTTTTTAAATTTTATACAAATTTATATTTGAACAATATAGTATTTGTAATCTTATGAGACTTTCATTTTTCATCCGTAGTGTTACTATGATTCCTCCATGTATTCATATGTAGCTGTAATTTATCTATTTCCATCACTGTACAATATTCCATTGTATTGAATAACCACCATTTATATATCCATTCTTCTTTTGATGGACATATGGATCATTTCCTGTTTTTGTGCTTTGATGAACAGTGCTACTGTGAAGATTCTTATTCGTGTGTCCTCAGGCACACAAGCAAAAATTTCTCTGGGATAGGATAGGGAGGTGGTGAGTAGGGGATACCTAGGAGTGGAATTACTGGGTTAAAGGGTACATCAAATGGTCAATTTTACAAGATAATGCCAAATTGTTTTCTAAAGTGGTTTTTATCAATTTACAGTCTCACCAGCAATGTATGAGATCTCATTGATCCAGTCATTTGCATTTTATAACTTATTTTTTGCCAAACAAATGAGTATCAAATAGTACCTCTCTGCAGCTTTGATCTTTTATTTTCCTGATTACTAGCGAGGTTGCATATCTCTTTATCAGTTTACATATAAGAAGCATATAAGCCATATATGTTTCTTTATCTTTGATATATCTATTCATGTCTTTTGCTCATCTATTGAGTTATATCTTTCTTATATGTATAGGAGTTTTCCATATATTCTTGATTCTAATCTTTTGTGGTGTATATATATGGAAAATATCTTTTTCTCATTTGCAGCTTATCTTTTCATTTAATTTAAATTGTTTTTTAATAAACAGAAGTTCTTAATTTTAAAAAGTTTGAATTTAACAACCTTTATTAGTTAGCACTTTTTGTATATTGTCTAAGAAATCCTCTTCACTTCCCCCAACCCTGCCACCAGTATTTTCACTTATATTAAAGTTTTGTTCTTTCTTATACATTTTAGAATCACTTCATTCATTTCCATGAACAGCTGTCTATGACTTGGGTTTCATTAAACCTATTAATTCATTTAGGGAAAAGTGACATCTCTATGAAATTAAGCCTTCCCTTCAGTGAACAGAGATATCTTTTCATTTAATTAGATCTTATTTAATTTCCTTCAGCAAAATTGCTATACTTTGATGAGTACTCTTGCATGTGTTTTATTATGGTTTGTTGCCATTATTAATGGTATCTTTCTTTTAAAAAAGTTATGCTTTCTATGTGTTGTTAGTGATTTGAAATACAGCAACTTGCTAACCTGTCCTGTTACTTATGTTAATTTAGTGTATGGATCACTTTGAGTTTTCTGTGCAATCATATCATCTAAAAATAGTAAGAATATTTCTTCCTTTCTAACCCTTATAATTTTAAGTTTTCTGGTCTTACTGTGCTAACTAGAATCTTTGACACAACGTTAAAAATAGAGTGATAGTGAGCACTCCTGTATTATTCCTGATTTCAAAGAGAATGTTTCTTTTTTGAGGAAGATTAGCCCTGAACTAACTACTGCCAGTCCTCTTTTTTGCATGGCATGCCAAGCAGTGCCATGTCTGAACCTGGCATCCGAATCGGCGAACCCCAGCCCACTGAGAAGCAGAACGTGCGAACTTAACCACTGCACCACCAGGCTGGCCCCTGACTGTAGGCAGCTGAGAAGCAAAAATTAGGTGTTTTGCAAAGGATATGGGGATTCATGGACTCTCAATTACTGGACAAAGCTTCTAAAGTCAGAGGCAGTGAAAGCTTAATTTGCTACTCCTTGTTGGGTATTAGGTAAAATCCTCTTGTTCTTCCCTGTGTTGAGTGGAGATTCCAATTTAAAGAGCCCTTGCTAGTCTTTTCTATGTAGTCTTCCTATCTTTCACATGTCAAATTCTACCCACCTATAAAAACTGGTGAGGTTATAAAAGTTAATAGACTGTGAGTGCTTCTGTCACCAACTGTGTTTCAATTGGACAAAAAGTTGCAGATTCAGATATTTCCCGGTGTGTTTAGTACATAAAGTTTCTCATATAAATGCAATTAACTTCTGAGATTTCACAAGCCGTCTCTGTGAGCCCACTGTTAGTGAAAAGAGACCAGCTTTGAGGAAATGCAGCCCCTCAACACAGCTGTGAATTATCTAGTGGAAAAATGGACTCATGCAAATGTTTGTGTATATGTAGCATGAATATAAACAGTATTTTCATGACATTTAAAAATTATGAGCTCCTTTAACTAATCAATCAGTTAATCAGTATTAAGTAAGCATGTTCTGTATGTCTAGCACAGTGAAAATACAGGAAGACATTGTATGACACGATTCCTACCCAGAATTTTCTTGGATGGGAACAAAAATGAGTGACACTCAAAATTAGTCAATAAATTACTAAAATGTAAAATTTTAAAAGTTAAGTCAAGTATAAAAGTTTAGTGATAGGAGAGCTCAGTACGGGCTGTGGGGGGGTGGGGATAATCAGGAGAGTTATATGTGTTGCTTGTAAAATTCCAGACATAACAGAATGCACAGTGTAGAATTCTGATTAAGTTCCAAGCCATGTTTTCTAAGCGGTGCTGACCCTAAATTTCCTTACTGTGTGACCTTGGACACATCACTTAACCTCTCTGTAAATTGAAGCTATTTTAAGGAAATGAAATAGTATGTAAACTATGAGAGTGTAAGGAATTATAATGGGTGAGTTGTGAGATAGTGTTTAAGCTCTAAAGACCCCAGAGGCTTGGGGACAGGATGAGACGGCTATATCTGGGATCCTAATAGGTTAGTGTAATTGGGGATAGAATGAACTGACTCTTTTTTGCAGTGTTTTCAGATACGTAGAAGGAATCCTTGCATACAGTTGAGGGTGAAGATAAGCTCTAAGATTCCTCCCAGCTTTGAAATTCCCAGATGCTGAGAAACCAACCTGTCGTCACATAGAGTAAAGGAAAGGGACCAAAGAACATGGTTACAGGTAGGGGCTAGACTGGAGAGAGAGCCCTGGGGCTCTTGGATCCCAATGGTGGATGCTCTAGACATATCTAATCCTAGGACAAATGTTTCTATACAATGCTTTACTTGAATGAACTGAGGTGAGAGCAGACCGTACCCTTACCAACTCCCCAGTCCCTCAGGTACAGAGGAAATATTTCTGGTGAAGTGGATGCATGTCTACATGTTATTACAAAGCCAGTTCTGTGTAGATTCAGCTGCTTTGTAGAAGAGGGACTTGATCTAAACCCATGAGAATGAATTCTTTTCAGCTTCTCTTCCACCACCATCATCATGGGCCAAATTACCATTATCCTGAGCCACTTCAATAGCCTTCTAAAGAGTCCATGTAGACCCACTCTGGCCCATCTCCAATCAGTTCTCCATTCAGCAGCTTGAGTGATCTTTCCAAAACACAAATCTGGTGGCTTCCATTGCTCCTCAGATAAAGACAAAAATTCCTACGTGGTCTATAAGGCCCTGTGTGGTTTGACCTTTTCTCCCATTCCAGCCTCATCTTGCTCCCCATCCCCCACTGGCCTTCTTTCTGTCCCACACATTCCCCATCCCAGGACATATGCTCTTCTCCACCCTCATCACCACATCAACTCCTACTCATACGTCAGAGGTCAGCTCCAGGTCACCTCCTCAGGGCAGCCTTCTCTGACCAGACTGAAGTCCCCTATTATAGGCTCTCATTTGGCCATGTGATGTGCCTCTCCTTCATTGCACCTGTTACAATTACAATTTTACATTTATTGTGATTATTTGATTTACAACTTAGTGCATTTGATTCATGTCTATTTCTGCCCAAGTCTTCATAAGGACAGCCCTGTGTATCTGGTTACTTATCATTTTACCCACAGTTCTCAGCACACTGCAAGGCACATAACTGACGCAAAAATTTTTGTTGAGTGAATGAATGAACATAATCTGTGGCATTTCCCAATATCCTATAAAATGATCCTAAGGAAAAAAAGTCAAATGAGTTTAGAAAACACTTTATATCATATTATCCAAGCCTCTGCCCCAAACCCCATACATCTTTGCATATAAAAACTCTGGCAAATCCTGCAGTAAAGAAGCCCTCAACTTGCTTTGACCACAAAGTATAAAACAGGATTCCCCAGAACATATTCTTGGCAATGTTTCTACTCAGGGAAGATATGCTAGCATCTTACCCATGCTGGTGATGTTTCTGGAGCAGCAAATAGCAGAAAGAGTTCTAAATGTTTCCTAAGAGGGATTTCCCCAGAGGTTAAGCTGCCCTGGGAATCCAGGCAAGTCTAGGATTTAAAATTCAAAAAATGGAGCGAGGAGCACAAGCAAGCTCTACAAATAGAAGCTGCCCCATTAGCTGAAGAATGGACTCTACTCAGCACAATTTGTAGCACAATAAATACTAGTTCAAAGAAAGAATGGAGGGAGAAATACCTGGGGTGATAACACCTCAGCCAGTTGTCCCATCTCTTCATAGAAAGGAAAATTGTATGGTTAGTCTTAAAATTCAAGTGTGAGTGGAAGATTTTAAGCTCTGAGAGTTAATGTGTGGGCGTTTTAACTAGCTGGTCAGTGAAGACTGTGCATAATAAACTACAGAGTTCAAAGGATATTACCCAAATACGGGATCTAAAGAGGTACCACTAATACTTTGAGGGTAAATAAATACCGGTCTTCACTTGATTTTGTGATAAACCTTTTGTCAATTGCTATTTATGCTAGGATTTAACATTGACTTTCTTTTTGTCAAATCCAATGTTTCTGGGTCTTTTTCTTCCCACCATTCATCCTCTTTGATCTTTTGGTATCCTTTTTGACAGTATTCAACAACACCTCCTTCTTGAAATTCTCTCTGCTCTTGGTTCTGTGAACTGTACTTTCAATTCAATTGCATTTCAACCAATATTTATTGATAATCTGTGATGTACCAGACACTGGACTATCATCATTCGTTTATGAACTCATTCATCAACATTAATTGAGTTCCTACTGCATGTTGGTCACTGTGCCAGTAACTGAGATGCAAAGATGAACAAGATACAGTCCCTGACCTAAGAAGCTGCACAGTCTAGTGAAGGAGACAGCTAACATATCACGAATGATGAGGCTGCAAGAGAAGTACCAACGCCGGGGCTGTGGCCCTCAGAGAAAGAATCAATTGTTTCTTTCTAGGAAGGGGGCTATATTGCATAGCACAGTGCCTGGCACATGCTAAATCTTCAATAAATATTTATCAAAGGACAAAAGCCCTCCAGGCAGACAGAATAGCATGAATAGGGGAACTTCAGGGAGCCCTATTGGCTAAAGTAGTGGTTTTCAACTCAGTGGCGCAGAATATCAGATTCTTTGGGGGCACGGAAGGATTGGTGTTGAGGATAATGTTTATCCAAAAGAGATATTTTTTCCTACTGTTTCTATTTAATTTATAAATGTTATGTACACACATATTGAAAACGACATTACGTAAATTATTAATTTACAGATTCAGTTTTATACATTTATATATCAAAAATGAGAATAAAATTGTTTTCATAATACAAATTACAGAAATTAAAGCTCAAAAACTAAGAAAGCTGGTAGATAAATATAGAGGATACACAGATTCTGCAGTAAAGCCGTTGTCCTGTTGAGGGTAGTGGTGAGATTTTTATGTTTAACAAAAGTGGGAGTGGAATATTGGGTTGTGAAGGACTATATCCTGTAGGTTAGGGTTGGTCAACCAGTGTTCAGAATCAAAATCACCTGGGGATTTCATTAGAAAAAGCAAATTCCTGGATTCCACCTGTATTAGTCAGGATTCTCCAAAGAAACAGAACATAGATGTGTGAGAGAGAGAGAGAAGTCCCAAGAGGTTCTAATCAGAGTCCAAAGGCCTGAGAAATAGGAGAGCCAATGCTGTAAGTTCCAGTCTGAAAGCCGACAGCCTCAAGACCCCAAAGGAACCAATTTTTCAATTCAAGTCCAAAGGCAGTAAAAGACTAACTTCTCAGTTTCAACTAGTCAGGCAGGGGGACTTTTACTCAACCTTTTTGTTCTATTCAGATCTTTAATTGATTAGATGAGGCCCACCTACATGGCAAGGGGGGTGCAATCTGCTTTACTCCGTCTACAATTCAAATGCTAACCTCATCCAGAAACATCCTCACAGACACATCCAAAATTGTGTTTGACCAAATGTCTGAGCACTCCATGGTCATACAATGAACCCCCACAGCACCTTATAATACATACTGAAATTCTAGGACATTTGCAGGCCATTTGGAGCCATGGAAGTTTTTCAAGAAGGGCAGTGATTTGATCAGATTATCTGGGCACCATTTAAGAAGGCTCCCTGACAGCTATGTGGAAGGTAAGTGGTAGTGTGGAGTAGGGTAGGTGAGGCAGGATACAGTGCAGTGGAACAAGGTGGGAGGATGGGAGCTCGTTATGCAGGACACAATGATGAGGTCCTATTCTCGCTGTGCTGATGAGCCCTGTTCCCGTCACCATTGCAACCTAACAATGTAGAAGAGCATGTGGGATGGAAGATATTGTGGCCATCTTTGGAAGAAACAGTCTGACATAGGTCCCAAATCGACCTCTTCCATCCTGACTTCTTATCTACTCTCTTGTTTTATATACACAACTGCCCACAAGATATCTCTACCAGGAAGTCTTGTTGTCAACTCAAACTCAAGTCTAAAATAGAATTTATGACAACAATCCTCCATCCCAAGAATCTTACCATTTTGGTAAAAAAGGCAACGTAGACTAAAGCTTTTATCTTTGATTTTTCTTTCTTTGAAAATAACCTGCTACCAAATCCTGACCTTGCTTCCTTCTTCATATTGGCTCTTAGATTCTCTTCATCCCCTGCCATCACCCTGGTCCAGCTCCTCCTCACCTCTTGGTCCCCCAGCTTGTCTTCTCACTTCCATCCTCTCCCTTGCTTCTATCCATTTTACATACCCCAGCCTGGTTAGTCTTTCCCAAATCCCACATCCCACTTTTCTACTCAACATTCTGGAGTGGGCCACTAATGAACATCCATTTATCTAACTTCCTGATAATGGGTTCCCGGAAAGTGAACTCTGAGACAAAGTTTAGCTTGCAGGGTGTTTCTTAAAGAGTTACTGAGATCGACACCTGTGGAAGGAAGGGGAAGGAACTAGGATTCAGAAGAAGAAAATGTGAAGCTGCAATACAGACCCAACAACAGCCTCAGCTGACCCCATGAGGAGCTCTGCAGTGGAGTTAGAACGTCCCACTAGTTAGTGGCCTTCAGAGTTGTCCCGAGATGGGCTGAGATGGCTGGACCTTTATATTTCTGCATTGTTCAGTCATTATATAGGCTACCATGGAAAGTAGCGTGACTTCCGGCAAAGCCCCTCTCTGCAGTTGAGGAATCCCCTGAAGTGGCTGACAGCTGCAGGCGTCCACTCACAGCACTCCCAGGAGCTGGAGCGACAGGTCCTTCCCCAAAGGGGCAGCCTGTCCCAGAGTATCCCCCATTCACCAGCGCCTTTGCCTCTTCAGTCACACCACCCGTGGCACACCTTATCCTTAGTGCTCCCAGGCTCAACTTCAAGTCCTTCTTCCATTCGACCTTCAGCAAACTCCATTCCTCTCTCCATTTTGGCTTACCCTCTGATTATTTCATTTATGTTATTTGGCCTCCTTCCACCCCTGCTAGGTTATGCACTCTGAGGGAAGGAATGAGGCTTACCTTTTCCCCCAGGATGTTCAGCATAGAGATAAGTACATACATACATTTACAGTTGGAGCTCAAGAGATGCTTGGCGATCCATTAACCAGACCCTCTGGTTAATGAAGAGATCACTCAGTGTACTGTTTTCAATTTCCATTTCCATAGTAGAATGAATGGTTTAGGAAATCACCACCTCATTGTCTTTCTGGAGGAGAAGAAAGCTAAAACCCTTGCCACAGTCCAGAGCAGGAGCAGAGCCTGGGAACCAGTGCCACCCTGACATGAGCCATAGCTCAAGGTTCTGCTCCTCTCCCTTTGTTCCTGCCCGCAAAGCAGAGCCAGGGATCCTTCTTGGACTCACAGAGTGCTGTGTATATTTAACTAATTAGTGGCTGTAAAGTGTTGCCCAAATGCCAAGTGTAATTATGGTGAGTAATTATTTTTGCCCGGAGAGGCAGCATTCCAGCCATTATCAAGATAGGGAGATAGATGATAGTATGTTCTCTGGGAGCCTGTTTTCCTGCCCTGGGAGGATTAGGAAGCTGGATATGGCTTTCTTACACCCAGGGCACACCTGGGCAGGAACCCCCCCATAGGGTCATCTTTCTCTTTGTACATTCCTTACTGCTTTGGGGACAGGGAGAAGCCTTCCCCAAGTGCACTGCTGGAAGCCTCCACCAAGGCAGCTGCCGCATGTGCTTGGATTCTGAGGGCCACTCACAGCGACTCCTCCTCCCTTGGACCTCAGAAAAGTTGTGGGCAAAATTCACTTGGGGTTTTCCCGCCACCACATAGTGCCTAAAATTTAACAATAGCTTCCACAGTCATAACAGTAAATGAAAAATAAAGCACGTTGGGGCTCCCTAAATGGAAGTTTCCACGTGGTTTTTATGTTTAGAGTGCTGTTTCTCCCTCCAGGTAGATTTTATAACTAACCTTTGGGAACGCCAAATGGAATTCAATTCCCATATTGATTCTCTTTCTCTTTCACATAAGAAACACCAAGTAGTTTTATGTCATGTACATAGAAAAGGAAGGAAAGAAGAAGCCAAAGTGTTGAGACAACTTAAGCAATGTGTTTATTTAGAAATAAACTCAATTCCATCATATTTCTTGAGGTAAATACAGATTCATCCTAATATCCTAACCTTGCATAGTTGAAGTCTTAGGCTAACACTCATCAACCTGCCATGTGTCCAGCATGATTCTAGGGTGCTTCAAAGGCATTGTCTCATTTACTTCTCATATTAATCCTGGAGGTATCAATCATTCACCTATTTTACAGGGTAGGAACTGAGGCCTATGGGAATTAAGTAACTTCCCCCAATCAGTGTGACTCCAGAGCCAGTGCTCCTCACAGTGTCACTCTGCTACTAAAGGTGGGCATACCCTAAATGTGTATGAACTGTCATTTTTATAAAGGAGAGCTGGGGCGCTGTAAGGTCCTGGGATCTGGGATCACAAAAATACTTTCAACTGGACTCCGGAGAAGTGTGTCTCACTCTCTTCACCCACCTGGGGACTGCACAGCCTCGGAAGCCGTCTTGGCAGTGCCTCCCTGTGTCTGGACCTCTGAGCCTCTGCCAAGAGGTAGAAAGTAAGTACTAAGCCTCTTTTCTCTGGGTGAAATTTGAGTCCATGTCCATTGTTTACACTTGCTCAGAAATAATCTTAAAAAAAAGATGTTCTTTCATATGAAAAAGCTTCATTGACACACTCAGAGGCAAAATTTTTCCTGCCACGTGCCCTCTTCCCCACCAGGCCTGGGCAGGGCCTGGCCCCATCATATACTCTCAGAGCATCCTGGACTTGTCCTTCAGAGTGCTCATTATGTGGAATTATATACTGGTGTAACTGTTTGTCCAGGATTTCTCTACCTTACCGGATGGTAAACTCCATGGGGCAGCGACTCAGGCCATGTCACTCTGTACAGCATCCCCAGGGCCTAGTACATCACCTGGCACAAAACAGGTACCCAGGTACTGCTGGAGGAATAAAGGATGCTATCCATAGACCAGCTGGTTCTGAAAAAATGCTGCCACAAGCTGTAAGAGAAACCTGCTTCTCTGAAACCTTTAAAGATCCAGTTAAATTTTCAGACAAAATAAAGAATTTTTCAATGCACAATTTCAATCATTTTTGAAATGACAGTAATGACTGGCTTTCCATTGTGATTAAGAGTACTTGTTCTGGAGTCAGAGGGTCTGGTTCTCATCCTCTGACTTGAATCACTACTCACTGCATGATAATGGGCAAGTATTTTAATCTCTCAGTGTGTCCATTTCCTCCTGGGTAAAGTGAGGCTCATACTGATGTCAAAGCAATGATATAAAAATTAAATGTGTTAACATAAGCGAGTGTTGAGAATTGTGCCTGGTGCAGGGGAATCCATAAATGTCAGCTGTTATTATCAGTGTAGTTATCAGCTTAGAACGCATACAGATTTGTATGCTGCAGATTTGCATCATTCCTAAGAATTGACAGGATATGAAACCCGATTGAGGCCAGGTGTAAATGCTCTGGACCCTATATCCCTGCTGTCAAGTTTCCTTAAGAGGCCAAAGAGACCCTCTCCCCACCCAGCCTCCCGAGTGTCGTTTATTTTATTGCAGTTGTCCCATGGTCTCAGGAAGCAGGGAATTCCTGATCTTCTAAGGCCTCTGTCTGAGTCTGGAGACTCCTGCCTGCTCCACTGCCTGGCTGGATTAGAAGCCTCAGAAAGATCCTTTTAATTCAGAGAACCCGTGACCCCATGAAAAATGTCCCACTGAATATCATTCATGTCCTCCATCATTCCCCTCCCGCCATGTGCTCTCCGGCTCCAGGACCCTTTCCCTATATGCTGGCACAGGATGCCTCTGCTTTAACCCACCCTCCAGGCTTCTCCCCAGTCACTCCAAACAGCCAAAGTTTCTGATTTAATAGTAAAAATTCACTGCTCTAAGCACTTTTCAAAAATGTTAACTCATAACTCACAGGCACACAATGGGGCAGGTGTCAGTGTTACCTCCATTTACAAATGATGAAACTGAGGTGGGGAGAGGCTGACCGACTTGCCCGAAGTTGCTCTGAAAAGTGCAGAGCCAGGATCTGAACCACCCTCTAGGCTCCCGATTGACTATCGCACAGCACTGCCGCAGAAGGAAGGTCTCCCCACCCCTGTCCCTAGGGAGCTCTCCTTGAACCTTCTTCTCAATACTATCGGGCAGATACGTGAGAGGACAGGAGAGAAACAAAGCTGTGTGCACAAACTCAGGCAAGCACAGAGAGGTGCGCGTTGTGGTTAGAAGTGCTGGCTGTAGAGCTGGACTGCGTGGGTCAGTACGCTGGAGTTTTGACTTACTAACCCTAGTAAGGAAAATGGGAATAATAACAATAACGGTACGGGGCCAGCCTGGTGGTGCAGTGGTTAAGTTCGCATGTTCCGCTTCGGCAGCCAGTGGTTTGCCGGTTCAGATCCCGGGTGCGGACATGGCACCGCTTGGCAAGCCATGCTGTGGTAGGCACCCCACATATAAAGTAGAGGAAGACGGGCACGGATGTTAGCTCAGGGCCAGTCTTCCTCAGCAAAAAGAGGAGGATTGGCAGACGTTCGCTCAGGGCTAATCTTCCTCAAACAAAAAATTTTTAAAAATTTAAAAATAACAATAATGGTACATATCTTATACGCTTGTTTGGAACATTAACTCATACATATTCAGTACTTAGAATAGTGTCTGGCATATAGTAAGCACTTAGTACTTTTTTCCTGCCTTTTTTTTTTGGTCTTTTTACATTCTTAGGGGGCAGAAGCAGGAATGAACACTTTTGTGGAAAGAATGGTAGATTTGCGCTCAGAAGTCAGGGTGAGTGCCAGCTATCTTTTGCTTACTCTGTGATCATGGGTATGACATTTTTCCTCTCTGAGTCTTCGCTTTTCTCACTTGTAAAATGGGTATGAAAATAATTTCACTCAGCTGGGATAGTGCCTGTGAAAGAGCTTTGTAAGTTCTAACTCTAAAACTGTGCAAATAGTGATTAAGGCATTATCCCATTTTGTTATTTAGGGCTTCTCCTAGGAGTAAGCAGATAGCTGCCTTTCAGAAAATCGTCAGACTAAAAGACTAGAATTCCCACTGGAGATTCATTATCCGTGTCTCCCAGGATTTCTGGTTTTCAAGACTCCTCTATTAAGGAAGTCTCAGGAAGTAGAGAGCCAAGCATGTTTGAGGGGAGAGAAGAGAAATCTTGGGGATGTGACTGCCATCTTTAAGGAGCTGAGAGTCTGTCACAGTGTGGACAGGTCAGACACTTCTGAGTGACTCACCCAAGAGGCAAGAACTAGGTCTCTGAGGGGAAGTGACAAAGGGCAGATTTAGTCTCAAGAAGAAAGGAAGACCATTCTTTGATTATAGTTCTCAGAAAGTGGAAAAGGCTACTCTGATAGCGAGTGCCCTGTCACTAGAGGCCTTCAAGCGGAGACTGGAGACCACTCAAGGGGGATGTGATAGAGAAGACTATAATGAGGTAGGAGAGGAGAAACTAGTTGACCAGGGCCTGGGAAATTCTAGTTCCTCTTAGGAATGCAGTATGTCAGTGAGGGAGGAGCCAGAGGGACACGCAGGAAGGGAGAAACAGACTGCCAAGGGGGAGGCTGATGGGAGCGCAGGCTCAGCTCGGCTGAATTCACTGTTTGGCCAAGATCACTCCCTGTCTCCACAGCCACTTTAGGCCCCAGAGCCTGGAACTGTAAACAGTCAACTCACTCATTCAGTTAATTCGGCAAACATTTACAGGCCTGAGAGTCAATTCCCCCAGTGGCCCCTGTATGGGATGGCCTGCGCTCCAGAGCCTGTTGCCCGGTGACCGGCAGAGGGCAGGAGAGACACACAGATGCCAAACTGCGCAGCCGGCTAGCTGAGCTTCCCCACTGGGGAAACTGGGTCACTCAGTCCTGCCAAGCGGGAAACAGTCCAAGGAGGGTGGGCACATTGGGCTTCCCAGCAAGGGCTGTGAGGTCCCAGATGCCACCTGACAGGGCCGTTGGCTCTGGCCTGGCAGAAGTAACCCCTGCTTGCAGAAGGAAGGATGAGATTGATAACATGGGATGGCTCAGGGCTGGGGGAGAAGGCTGGAGGGATCTTGTCCCAGCCAGGGGTTTAATGGAGCTAGACACATCCCAAGCCATATACTAGTGAAGACAGGGAGGGAGGGGCAGGCCTTCCAAGGCAGAGGTGGTCAGGCGATTTGCTTCAGAGGGAGCCTGTGACACAACGAAGGAGTCTGAGGCTCACTCCGGCTGGGTTGAAACCTCCATTTTGGACGCGGAGGAAAGAGCTAACTAGCTGGAATGTGAATCAGTGGATGAGAGACTTGACAGCTCATGGTTAGGAGTCAGGTTTGGAGTCAAATTTGCTTTTGTGTCCTCGTTTTGCCACCTATAGGTTATAGGACTTTGGGCAAGTCATTTTCCAGACTTAGTTTCCTTTTCTATAAACTGGGGGTGCTACTCCGAAGATTAAGTGGAAGAACGACTTGAGCTCACCAGAGTATTGTTCTTTCTCCTCCTCTCCTCCTCCCACCCTGGCAGGCACCCTTCCCCAGGGATAACAGTGAAAGCAGAGGCCTTTTGAGCAAAGCCGTGAGGAAGGGATGCCCACTGTGCGGTTGGGTACAGTCTAACCAGGTAGGGTGAACTCATCCTGCAGGGACGCTGTTCTGGAAAAGCCCACAGGGCCGCCTCTCCCCACACTCCTCTCCATCCCACAGCACCTGCTACAGAGAGATTCGAGGGCTGGGGAAAGCACGTCTCTCTCCCCCCACCAAACCGTGATCTCTTGAGGTCTTTGAAGGTTGAGAAATCAGGGAGGGGGAACAGACCTGGAATGAGAAGGGGCCTGGGGGACGGAATGGGGAGGGGCCACCCTGAAACTCTGCTCCTCCCATGGACCTGTGTAGGTGGAAGGGCCACTGGAACCTGAGGTCAAGGACCTGTTTATGCGTTCTTCCAGACTGTTTTCTCCACTCATCCAAGCAAGGACTGCGCTGCCCCTTCCTCTCCAGTACAGGGTGGCAGGCGCTGATGCTTCCACATGAGGGCTCAGCACAGTGCTCAATGCTTGTTGGTTGTTAATGAGGAGGGAATCTTGGAGAACTCATTTGAACCCCCTGTTTTACTGATTTTTAAAAAAAGCCTAAAAAAAATGGAAGCTCAGAGAACAGTGGGGCCAGAGAAAGGAAAGTTCCTGCCCTTTTCATTTACTTCTAGAATCTTCATCTGTGACTGTCTGGAGAAAGTGGCTGGATCCCGACAGTGAGCTGCCCAAACCCAGGAGTCTCCCCCTCTCCTTGGGGAATTCTCTGCACCCACATCCTCCCTGCTTGACCTCTGGCCGCTGCTTATATTCCCCAACCTCAGGTATGAGACAGACCGAGTTCTCCCAGCCCCAGGCTGGCCTCTAGGGCTCCAAAGATCAGCCAGTGCTTCTGAGGTTGGGGACGACTGGGCAGCATAACGTGGTCAAGCCAGTTGCCTGAGTTGGAATCCCAGCACTGCTGTGTACTAGCTGTGAGACCTTGGGCAAGGTACTTCACATCCTGAGCCTGTTTCCTCATCTATAAAATGGTAACAATAATAGTATTTTCCTTACAAATACTATTCTTTCCAGTCCCTCTTAATCTGAAATTGGAAACAAGAGTAAATGAAACAGCCTTCTTTTTCTCTGAGAAAGCCAAACAGCAGGACCCAAAAGGAAGGAGTGGAAGCTCGACTTTGGAATCTTCCAGTCCAGGCACTAGGAGCTTTTGGGTGGTGGAAATAGCCCAGGCTGAGGAACAGGGTGGTGGCCCAGTGCATCTCTGCTCCCAAGTTGCATTGTGACTGTATCCCAGTTGCTACGCCTCCTCAGCCCTTCATCTCCTCCTCTGGACAATGCAGAGGTTCAGCTTGGCCATCTCTAAGGTCCCTGCAGCCCTGTGCCCCCTGAGAATCTCAGCCACAGAGCCAGGCCCTCCTTCTCTGGGATGCAGCCCAGGCCTCACACAGCCAGAGCAGCTAAACAGACAGCACTTTGCTGGGCTCTGGCCCACTGCCCAGAGGAGGCCACTCCGCCCCAGGGAAGCCCCTGGTTTGCTGGTTTGGATGCTGTGAAGGGCCAAGCAACAGGGACTTTGGCCTCTTGGCATCCAGTTCCAGCCAAAGCTTAAAGCTTTTCAGGGAAGGATGAGAAGGAGCAGTAGGGCTGGCAGAAGCTATGAAAAAACAGCCTGGAGCTCACTTCTGTGGCCTTGCTTTGAAATCCACAAACTCAGCCACCTGGGAAATGATGAAGACCTGGAAGGAAACAGTGGCCAGGGGCCTAGGGGAAGTCTCCTATTTGAAAAGGCGTGTGAGGGATGGACTCCTTGTGAGGAGGGAAGTACTGGGAGGAGGAGGCTCTGCAAAGGCAAACAGGCAGGGGCCAAAGAGGCCTCTGATCCCTGACTCAGTCAGTCCATAAGCAGTGATTCTGCTGTCCTCTGCTGGTGGGACCGGGGAGCAGCTCTGGGGGTGTCATCAGAGGGGTCAGACAGGGCTGGCTTTGAGGGCTTTATGATGCATGAGAAAGGTAGATGGTGTGGACCATGAACATGTGGTGGGGCAGGGCTGTGGGGGTGGCAGAGAAGTCAATCCTAGGGGCTCCAAAGGCTCTCAGGAGGTGGCCCAGAGCTGTCTGCTCTCTTTGGTCAGGCAGGAGGTAGGTTGGTCTTTCTCCCCTGGGCAGTGAGCCATCCCGAATACCCACTTCATTCATTCAACACGACAAATGCCAGGTGTCCCTGACTCTGTAAAATGCCCCAAGCATTGACTCACTGGCTCTAGTGACCACTCTCTGGAGTCACTGGAGGCTGGTGTGATTATGATTATTCTTGTCTGCAGACAAGCAACCTGAGGACTAGTCAGAAGTGCCCCACCCAGGTCGCCTAGCTTCTGAGGCTTGGAGCTGGGATTTGAAATAATGTGTATGAAACTATTTCCAAATCTTGTGTCCATTTCCAATAAGATACCAACTCCCACTGCCCTCCTATTGCCTTGAAGCAAGAATGGACAACACCCACCCCCCAACCCCCATCCCATGAAGACTGGGCAGATTTTGCTGGAAATGTAAATATTTCTGAGGAAAATCAGCTGCTCTGGTTGCCTGTACCCACTGTAAGCAGGAAAACAGCTCAGTGTTTGCAGGGTCACCAGGAGCATGCCCAGTGGCCTTCTTCTTCCACAGATACTTGGGCTTGGGACCTGATGTCCTTTGAGTTCCCCCTGGATCTTGATGCCTCCACTTCCACTCAGCAACTCCACTCCAGGACTTCCTGGTGACTTGTGCAGAGGGAAAATCATGGCCTTGCAGAGCAGGCAGAGCCCACTGGAGTCCTGGTGGAGGCCTCTCAGTAGCCAGATGACCTTGAGCGAATTTCAGAACCCTCTAAGCTTGGGATCTCTCATCTGTTAAGATGATGACAAGCAACCATGCCAAATAAAACTTGTAGCTTGGTTCTGAGAATTGAATGAGTTAATTCACGTGAAGCCACCTAAGTCTACGAAGACACTCGATAAATTCTGTTCTTCATGGGGTAGCAGTGGGGGGACTTTGTGGCAAGAAGAAAAATTGTGGGAATGATAATCATTGAATACTTAAAACATATGAGTTACTATGCTCAATTCTTTATTTGTACTATATTATCTCAATTAAGCCTTCTGACACTCCTATGAGGCAGGTAGTATGTATCTCCCCATTTTTCAGATAAAGAAACTGAGGCTTCAAGATGTTAGGTTACTTGCCTAAGGCCAAAATGATCGAGAATCTGACCCAGAGCCCAAGAGCTAAACATCTAAGAGGCTCTGCAACAATTCCCACTTTCCCGCGGTGCCTGGAGGATCCTTCCTGGAAATATGCTTTCATTCTGTCTTTAGGTTTTTGTTTAGATAAGCAAGGCCCTCCTGAAGGGGCCTTCTTGTCCCTCACACTAATAGTTATTCCTTCTCCTAAGTGTTCAGAACACTGTGGCTATGTTTATCCCTTACACTTTCCACGTATTATTTGCATTTACACATCTGTCTCTGGCTCCAGGCAGATGCTCTCTGAGGGCATGGACAGAATGTGGTGTAATTTCTCTTTATTTCCTCTCTAAGTAACTGTCACTCCTATTGCTTTGCATGCTGTGGGCTTTTGATAAATGTTTGTTGACTTGAGATGTGTCAGGCAGAGTGAGTAGAAAGCATGACAGACCTGGGTCAGAATCCGTACTTCCACTGACTCTGTGACCTTGGGCAAGTCACTCAACCTCTCTGGGCCTCCTTCAGTTTCCTCAACTCTAAAGTGAGATAGTATCTACCATCATGGGGTGTTGTGAGGATGAAAAGAAAAAATGCAGGCAAAGCATTTACACAGTACCTGGCACATGTTACACGCTCAGGAAATTACATGTATTATAACACCTGAGGGGTGGAGACTGGCCAATGTGGATGGTGGTGAGGTGGAAAGAAAGAGGCAGCCCCATGAGACATGCAGAAACAAAGATTCTGCTAATGACCAAACTTGCTTCCTTCTTAGGGGATGGTAGAGTAGAGACTGATAAAAAGAAAGAAGTTATTTTAAGGAAAGTTCAGTAAAATGGAGAGGAGCCAACAAAATAAGTGTAAGACTGCTGGGACAAGAGGGGGAAAGAAATTGGCTAGAGGCGAGAGAAGCCTTGCGCAGTGTCCCAGAGACTGTCCAGGAAGAAAGAAGAGGCCTGGAGAAGAGAGAGACGCACCCACCCAACCAAAATAAGACGAAGGCTGGGAGTGGGGGTGGGGGTGGCAGAGAGGATGACATCACAAACTAAGGTGGCCGTGGAAGGAGCAGTTTCTGTCTGGATCCAAAAGAAGGATCTGAAAGCCAAAAGGAATGAATAATCCAGGCATCGGGCTCAAAGAGGGAGGCAGCTGTTCATTTACGGCTTGATGAACACTTGACTCAGCCTCTTCAGCTAGTATGACACTCCTTCTAACTCGGTTTAGACTGAGATGGCTTCAGCTGGAGCACTTGCCTCGCTGAAGACACCTCCCAGGAGGGAGCAGAGAGCAGTAGAAGCAGAAGGACCCCAGACCCACAGACACAGTCCATGGAGACTTCCGCCTGTTCTCAGCCCAGGGCGGGGCAACAGAAAGTTGCTAGAGACAGCACAGAGGAAGGCCTCTGCAGGCAGTGCACTGCGCCTCTTTGTCCAATCAAGCAAGGTCTTTCTGAGCTTCAAATCTAATCTCTGCAACGTGAATCGAAATTTGCTGACACGGAGGCTTCTACCTGCAAGAGGTCAGGGAGGGAGGAGGTTAGAGGCCTCTTTCCATAATTTAGAAACGGGGGCTGCTCTCAACTAGAGGCCTTGCTCCCTCCTCTGACCATCACTCAGCTCATTTCTCCACAGCAAGAGAGGCAGAAGCTTGCCAAGTGGCTGGAGCCAAGTCATTAACCAGCCTGCAGGGGCAGAAATGGTCTTTCTGGCCTCAGGACCCAAGTGAGATTGTCCAAAGCAATTTGCAGACTAACTTGAAAGGTGACATGGACGGGGAGGTGGCTGGGGAAGTAAAAGTTCCTTCATCCACACAGCCTCAAGGCAGACATGCCCTGGCTGTTTACCAGAAATAGGACCGGGAGCCAGAGGAGCACCTCTAGCTTCATGGGAAGAGGCCCTGTGGACAGATGTGTGCCTGTGTGAGTGCCCCCTCACTACTCCAGGCCCAGGTTGGTGGGGTGGGGTTCTGCAGTTATTCAGGGGCCCAGGTGGTCCTGGTTTTGCCATCTCTAATACGAGGCTGCCCTGCCTTCCAACACCCAGCTGATAGGGAAAAAACCATGAAGACTGTACCTGGGACATCTTTATGGTCAGGCCTGGAAGTGGCGCATACCACCTCACGTGCCATTGGCCAGAATTCATTCCCAAGGACACAACTAAACTGCAAGCGATGCTAGAAAATGAAGCCTCGCTGTATGCCCAGAAAGGAGATGCAATGGGTTTGGTGATCTGTCAGCAATCTCTGCCACATGCCCCAAATCACGCAGGACATTTGATGATAGAGGGTTGGGAAGAGCCACCTGAGAAATCAACAGATTGAAGAGACATGGAGGGCTTGGAACAACATCCCACCTTGGGGTAGCCTTAACAGATACCTCTTTCCTTAGCCTTAGGAGAGGGGGCCCTGTAGGGAGACATGTAGGAGAGTCAGGTTAGAGTCCACTAGGACAGCTAGAAGAACTGGGCAGCTCTGAGCCTGGGGGAAAGGATGCTCTGGAGGCCTGAGAATGCTCTGAAGAGAAGGCAAGGGCCTGGTCACTCAGGGTGAGCTCTGGGCTCAGATGAGGCAGGTATAGGGAGCCCTAGGTCTGGCCAGGGCACCAGCATAGGAAAGAAGGCAGGGGCCCAGGACACACCCCACACTGCAATCCCATGTGCAATTCTCCTGTGCCCCACCTGTGTGCAAGGAGAGCCAGGGAGCCAGGACCTAGGAGGAGGAGACAACCTGGAGGTCAGCAGGCAGGAGGGGTGTCACTCCTCAGGAAGGTCTGGGTGAGCAGGGAGCCCAGGCATCTGAGGAGGAGGGACACAGAGCAAGGAGAAAGGGCACTACAGGAGAACAGAGACGTGGAGCCAAAGGACCCTCTTTGGTGCATGGTATAAGAGGTGTAGCTCTCGGTTTTAATGCTGATGTTGTTACTTTAGGGTGTTACTGAGCTACCCAATAGAATTTTCTGCAATGACGGAAATGTTCTCTCCCTGTGCTGTCCAATATGGTAACCACTAGCCATGTGTGCCTATTGAGCACGTGAAGTGTGGCTAGTGTGACTGAGGAACTAAATTTTAAATTGTACAATTTTAAGGAATTTAGACACAAATAGCCATATGTGGCTAGCCACTACGGAATTGGACAGCATGGTTTCAGCCCAGGGGAAGCAGGGAGTGGGTTGTCGGTAACCTTAGCTGAGAGACCTCTCTCTCTGCCTATCACTACACCTGGGCCCTCGGCTCCAGCCCAGCTTTGGCCTATGATGAGTCCTGGGTGGACAGCAGGTTGAATTCTACCCTCGGGTTAGACAGATTTGGTCCTCTGAGATCATTTGCTTTCATCCCTGTAGGTCTCTGAGACTGACCAGCAAGACATGGGGAAGAGATTAGTCAGGGTGCCAGGCAGCCAGGAAGCATTACCAAATCTTCATAGTCCTAGTTTTAGAGCTCCGGAAGGGGCTTGGAGCTAGTGTTCTCTGGCCTTGGTTTCAAGGCTTTGGGCTGAAGGGTCTGAGCCACTGAGGCTTGGCAGATGCACTCCACAAGATGCTCAGGGCAATGTCGCAGCTCAAGGATGGGAGACGTAATTGCATCTGCCACTCACCTGCTGCGTGCCCAGACTGTCTAAACGATGAACGCTTTGATGCCTGCTATTCCCCTCCCCCAACTATGCCCTCCCCGCTTCACTTTGAATCATCAGCACTTTGTTCCTTTCTAGCACATCCCCTTTCCTGGTTCCAAGACCAGCTAAACCAGCTCTGCTTCGATGCCTATTGTCACTGTCTGCCACACTCTCATCACTTCAAAATGCTGAAGGGGAACATTATCGATAGACATGGCTGTTCATCTGGGTCCTGAGGGACCCCCAGGCCAGGGCTGCTTTGTCAGTGTTCAGAGCAACGCCTGAGTCCTGCAGTCTGCTCTACCCTCAAGAGTGCCCCCTGACCACCCCTTGACCCAAGCACAAAGCTGGAGGGGCAGGACCTGCATCAATTCCTTCCCCTCTCTCGGCACAGTTCTTTCTCCTCCCTCTTCTCCTTCTCTATTCTCCTCCCCTCTGGGGAGAGCTGGTTTTCATCCTCTCTACAGGCTACAACGTTGGCTGGTCCCAAAAATACTATTTGAAGGTGGTAGGGGGATGTTTACAGGAGAGAGATGGGGCACAGTGTGGCTGCAGGGCCCGTGGGCTGGAGTCCAGGTGGTGTCTGGTCTGCTTCCTGCCCCCGTACCTGGGGTCAACTTTTCCACAAGCCCAAGCTTTTCTTTCTGCCTTGAAGGCTGCCCCACTCTCCACAGGCCTGAACTGAAGCATCCTCAAGTCCCGGCTCAAGCTCTTCCTGACTCCCCTGCCTCTGGTCTCACTAGGCCTCCTCCTTACAATGGGGGCCAGAAGGCTCTTTCTAAAGGGCAGAGCTAAGGTGTCTTGCACTGTGTAACATCTTCCAGTGGACCCTCAGTGGCTCTCCAATAAAGTCCAGACTTCTTAGCATGACTTACAAGGTGTGTCAAGACCCATTCCTCTTCTCCAGACCCACACTCCAATCAGGCCAGGAAACTAACCTTTTTTTCCCCCTCTTGTTCACACACGCAAGGCATGATGGTCCTACAGAAGGCGTATTCCTCTGGGCATAGCCAAGATTATTCACAGTTCTCTGTGAGCTAGCTCTAAATCCACTCATTTCTCTTCTGCTCAAGGAACGCCCTCACTCTGCATCACCTTTCAGATCTGCTCGGGCACGCAACCCCTGTAAGATATTCCTTGTCTCCCTAGTGCCAGACAGCTGGCACTGGTCCTACTTGGTTCTGTCAAAGCACCTAGGTGAGGTTTTGTAGTTTTATTTCCTTATCTATCCCCACACCTACCCCTAGCACCGAGCGCCCAGCTGGGCTCATTCACATCTGCTGGTTGAATGGAATGAAGCCCACCCTGACTCGCAGCCTGGGAGGCCTTCTCCCTGCCTGAAGCCAGATTGTGAGTCCTGGTTCAGAACTGACAGATGAGAGAATGAATGAGGAGACCTTCAGCTGACACCATTTATCAAGTGCTCCTCACGCATTGCCTGGTGCTGAAAGCTGTCATTTTCCACGCATGACCTCTACCCCCAACCCTCTCCTCGCTGAGGGATGGAGACCCAGGTAGGGCTGGTAGAATCTCTTTCACAGCGCAGATACTCCATAAATATTTATTGGATGATTAATTCCCAGTGCTCAGCTCTCAGGACGAAGCTGAGCTCAGATTAAGTTGTTTTATACTTTGTTGTTTTCTGGACTACGGGGAAATGCAAAGGATAGTCTTAGGGACAACTGATGTAAGCCACTTCTCCCCACCCACTGCCCCCATATGAATCTAGAGTCAGAGATTTCAAAGTGGGGCCAACAAGCTCTCCCCCATCTCTGGACTGCTCTCTTGGGCCCGGCTTCCCACAGCCTCCCCCGTCCCTGGGAACAGCCAAGACGTCTTATTCACGGATGCTCCTTCTGTGCAGGGCTTCGGCGGTGGCTGCTCTTCCACCACTCTGCCATTCGCTCAGCCAGGACCCTGCCAAGTTTCCTCCTCCACACCTGATGGTGTACCTGGCCGGGTTCTCAGCCTCACTGGGATTGCTGTCTTTGGTTCCAAGTTGGGCTGCCTTTTCCTTCTTCTTTGAAGGAACATCCCTGCTGCCTGGGCTAGCACCAATTGATCACCCAACTCCTTTCTCTCCCCTGGCCTCCTTCCTGGGTGCATCTCCTTACACCATCTTTAGCACCAAATCACACTTGGCCTCCTTGAGCCTCAATGGCGTGGCTGTGCTTTACCTCTCTCCGTCCTGCCATGGATTCCTTGAGAACAGGCTCAGGGCCTCAGCACAGCTTTGTAGCCTCCCACATTCTCCACATTCCCCCACAGGACCTTACACATGGTAAACTTTAATGCTTCTTTATTGATTGCTCAGAAGTGGATGCCCATTAAGGGGTTTGTGGAACTCGGGTTCTCTTCCATTAGGTCAATGGAACTAGGGATCTCTTCTGCTAGGACAATGTTCCCCAACATGAATTCTATGGATTGCAGGATATTAATAGCTGTTATAGGATAAAGAGACCCATGACCAATTAAAACACATTTCTTAGGACCCTTAATATGTTAATGTACATTGTGATTTTCCAAGAAGAAAGATGTGGGAGCCTAAGACCCCCATGGATTTTTTGGTCCTTTCGTTTCTAAGGCATTTCTGGGCATCTATGCCATCTTGTGAATCTCCCAACCTTTCCCTGGATGGTAAGACTAACATGGACACTGTCTCCGTTGTACAGGTGACAGAAGGCAGAGAGAGCACTGGGATGGAGAGTCCTGAGACATGCATTTGAGATTCTGCTCTGCCAGTTCCTATATGTGGAATATCTGTCTCTAAATGGGAATATCTATCTTACAAGGTTACTGACGTGATGAAATGAAAATGTATGTCAGAGTACTGTGTAAAACCCATCACTCCAATGTGTATTTATTCGACCTATGCTGTGTGGCTCTCCATACAGAATAGTGTCCTTTCACTGGGACCCTACTGGGTGTCCTACACAGTTCTTGGCACTTTCTATATGCTATTTAATATAATTCTCACAATAATCTTGTAGGTTCGGTTATTACAATCACTATTTTATAGATGAGGAAGTTGGGGTTCAGAGATTCGAGGAGATTTGCCCAAGTTTACATACCTAGAGTGATGGTCAGAACACTTGAACTGGGAGCCAGATCCAAAGCTCACGTTCCATGCTTTTAAATGTTAGGCATTAAGATGCTAGTTCTAAAAAAATAAAGCCTACCTCACATGCAAAAACAAACAAAAACAAATGAAAAAGATAGTAGTTCTAGGCGATGCTGTATGTGGTTCTATATAATAACAATTAATAGTATTAATGTTAATCTTTAAAATTAAAAGAAGTAAATTGGTATTAAAAGAAGTGTGTTCAAAGCTTAGTTCCAGGAGTTACTGGTGAGCAAGTCTCTTTCCTCTCAGTCTCCCATTTTCCTCCTCTGGAAAACAGGGGAAATTGCCACTATTTCCCAAGGCTGTAGCAAGGAGTAAATTGACCTAGAATATGCGAAAGCAGCTACAACAGTGTCTGGCTCTTGGCAGACACTCAATAAGTGTAGCTGAATGAGATTCTTTGTAGTTTATAATCTAGTGATGACACACACGAACATGCTGTAGATATACTGGTTTTTAATGCTGAACAGAATACTGGTACAGACATCAGTTGCTCTTTTTTTTTTTTTTTTTTTTTTGCTTGAGGAAGATTAGCCCTGAGCTAACATCTGTGCTAATCTTCCTCTATTTTTTTGTATGTGGGACACCTCCGCAGCATGGCTGGTCAGTGGAGCAGGTCCACGCCTGGGATCCCAACCCGCAAACCCAGGCCGTCTAAGTGGAATGTACAGAACTTTAACCACTGGGCCATGGGGCCGGGCCCAGTGCTCATTTTTATAATTGCATTTTAACAATCAGGTGGTAAGACATGAGGGCAAGGCAGGAGCAGGAGAATAACCTAGGTGTTGAGAGCACCACACAGCCTGGTCAAATCCACTTACCAGCCCTTGGGAAAGTTACTCATCCTCTCCACGCCTGTTTCATCATCTGCAAAATGACAGGGTGATTGTGAGGATTAACAGAGTGAATGTATGCAAAGCACTTAGAACTTTGACTGGCACGGGGTAAGTGCTATGTAAGCATCCCCCTCCCCCCACCAGCTGTCTCTCTCTCTCTCCTCTGAACCCTTGTAACTCTCATAAATGCCAAAGACAGGTTTGTATAACTTTTATGCTTTGATATTTTTTTAGTGTGCACATGTTTTATCACTCCTACTGGATCTGAGCAATTTGAGGGCAGGATGCTGTCGGATTCAGCCTGCACGAGGCTTACCCCAAAGTAAGCTCCGAATAACTGTTTCTGGAATCAGTGAAAAAAACAATGAATTAGAACAGCACCTTGGGGTCCAGTTCTGAAGACCCAGAGCCGTGTGCTTCTCCCACCCACGCAACTCCACGGCGGGGCGCATCATAATGGTGCCCCCAGGTTTCTCTGCTTCTCTCCTCTTGTCCAGCCTTCAGAGGTCCCAAGAAGAGCCCCTGTGCTCTGAAGGGGTTGACTGTGGCCACAGGGGTTTAGCTGCCCCTCCCCATAACTCTTTGGGCAGTCAGTCAGCACCTGAGACCACAGACCTGCCTGACAAGCTGGCAGATTAAGTGCTCAAAAGCACCTGGGCATCGTGATGTAGGAAAGTGCTCCCCCTACCACTGAGACCCCACTACCGCTCTCCAGGTGCCCTCTGGGACACACCTGGGGGAGGATTAGCACACAAAGTCATTAGCCACAAGGCTATCTGCAGGTCAGGGTAGGAAAAGTGATCAAGGCCCCAAGGGAGCAGGATGGGGTAGAGGAAAGGAGCAAATTCCTGGAGCCTGGGAAGCAGGATTGTTCCCTCCGTTCTCCAAGGTCCTGGTTGTCAGGGTCTGGCTCACAGGGTATCAGAGGGGAAGGAGCCCCAGAGATCCTCAGTATCCAACCCTCTTGGGAAATGACCAGAGATGGCAGACCATGCAGTTCACACATCTGTTCCAGATTCATTCGTCACTCTTGTCTTCCCATTCTATTTCCAACTACCTCCACTGATGTTCAACACATGGGCCATTCATCTGGGAGCCCACCTGGCATGGCTGCCCAAGCTTGGCCTTTAGGAACAATCAAACCTGATTTCAAATGAGGACTCCACCCACTACTGTCTGTGTGATGCTGGCCATGTTCCCTAACCTCTCTGGGCTTCAACTTCCAATATCAGTAATGTTACTATTCCAACATTACTAATTTCATGATATTGTTGAAATTGATGAGAGTTAATTACACTAAGTCTCCAACGGTACCTAGCTCATAGGGAGTGTTTAATAAGTTATTATTGGAGGGAGACAGTTTCAGGTCTAGTCATACCATACAATCCCCTCTTCCCTCTGTTTTCATCCAACTGAAAGCCAGCCAGAGTCACAACAAGGCACTAGGCAGCCCTAGGGGTGATAGGAAAGCAGGACAGTCCTTCCTGTGGTCTGGGTGACCGGGTGGAGGAGGGCCAGGACGAGTTACAGGCCAAGTATTGAACTGAACCTCATATCTGCATGCGTGTGCTGGGCAAGGGTGTTTGTCAACCAGGCTGAGCCATCCACCTGCCCTGAACCCCTCCCCTTGGGATTTGCTGTCTATCTCTCCTCCTCCCATTCTCTATTGGCCTTTCTCTAGTAAAGACTTTGGGGGTCTCAGGAGAGGGGTTGGATGTTTGACTGGAGAAAGAAACACAGGGACATTGCAGCACTGATGACAGTAACGATGAATACCAACAGCAAACTTTGAGGGTTGACTCCGCCTGGTATGTTTAGTGCCCACTACATTTCATTATCACAACCCTAAGAGAAAGGTGTTTTTATCATCCACATGTTATAGATGAAGAAACTGAGGCTCAGATAGATCCAAAAACTTGACCAGGGTCACGTGATTAACAAGAAGGGGCTTGGGGTTTGAATTAGTGTGACTCCAAGGTCCACCTACCATGAGCCCAATACCTTACTAGGTGACAATTTCTAATCCTCACAACAACCTTATGAGTAGGATCTTCCCTTTTTACTGTTAAGAAAACAAAGTTAGAGAGGACAAGTGACTTGTTCAAGGTCATGCAGGTGGTAGCTGTGGAGCCAGGGTCCAGATCTGAGCCTGTATATTTTCTCCGTTCCACTCTGCCCTGGTGCCTCCAATTCAGCAGAGCTTGGGAGAGGGGCTCTGAAGGAGGGGAAACTGACCTTGATAAGCACCTAGTATGTGTTTGGCACTTTCCCACAAGGCACCTCATTTAAGCCTCACAACCACTCCATTAAGAGGCTATGATTAGCCCCCAAGAAGAGAACCAGGCTCAGAGAGCTAGTGACTTGCCCAAGATCACACAGGCACAAGCAGTGAAATCAGGATTCATATTGTAGATGGAGTGTAACATCTACCACACCCCCTCTGCTGGCTTTATGATTTTGCTTTGCTCCCAACCCAAGACCCATTTTCTGCCTGCTCTGTGCTTTAGGAGATGGATCCCTGTGGATGGTGTCACAGGGCTGCCTCGCTCTCTGCCTTCCAGTTTGGGTTAGATTAACAGGAAGCTTTGGGAGGAGATCAGAAGCAGTGAGAGACTGGTTGGAGTATTCATTCTGCTCACTCCTTCCCTGCCTGGCTTTGATTCTACGACCGTAGTTCCTTCTGGGCAGCCCCATGCATGGCTCCAATTCTTACTCCAACTCTTACCTTTTTGCCAAGCCCCTCTTCAGGCCTGGGGCTGGGAATAGCTTCCTGCTGTGGCGCATCTCCAGCCTCCTCAACAGTCCTTATTGATTCCCTTAACCTTGTCACACCTCTGCAAATGGCCCATTCATTCACTTACCTTCATAATCCCAGCTGAGTGTCTTTCTGTTTCCTGCTGGGGCCTGACCAAGCCTCCTAACGTCCATCTGAGCCTGCTGCTCTTGGAGATACTTGGAAGGAAGGCCACTGGCTTCTTTGCTGGTCAGACAGGTCCAGGGCTTTCCCAAGCTAATTGTAATAGATAGGACAGTGCCCAGGGCCTGAAGGTGGGCTCCTGATGCTGTCCCCGTCTCCATCCATTTGGAGCTGCAGCTTGGGGCAGCTCAGCCTCTCCACTTCCTCATCTTTAATATGTGGGATACAGCTAGAGGTTCTCTCTACTCCCTCCCAGCCCTGACACCCAGAGAGGGTAAGGGACTTGCCAACCCTGCACAGCCTGGCAATGATGTGAGGACTTGAACTCCTCGATCTTAAATCTGTTGCTGGTTCTCTGCTTTACCCTGCAGTGTTTTCCTTCACAGCTTGATAAATATTTCATCAGTGGTGACTCAAAATAATCGCCTCCCCCTATGCCGTCCCAGACAGCTTATAGGCTAGAAACTGTCACTGCTCTTTGACACATTCTGCCGCTTTTCCTACCCCAGTCCCCAGACTCTCACCAGCCTTTGGCTTTTCTCACATGAGAGAGCTGGTTGAAAGCCACCATTCCCAGTTATGAACAGAGAGAGGCTCGAGGAGAAGGGATGCAGATTATCTTCAGGTTGAGAAGGGCAAGCCGAGCTGCCTCTCCCCACCTGTATAAATACCAAGAGAAGGTGAATGTGACACTCCAGGAGATCAGCTGTCTTCTGGGAGAGAAATACCTTCGTTGATTAAATACATAGTCCATTCTGGAAAACACAGTCCCTGGAATAGCTCTTAGTGGATCCTCACACTGGCTGTGAAAGATAACCTGCCTGTGACCCCAACCCATCCCTCCTACCTGGCAGATTCGGAGGAAGAGCTGGGGAGAGGTCGAGGAGGAAGTGGGGCTCAGGACGTGGCTGGGAAAGGGGAGTGGGCTGGAGACAGAGCTCAAGAAGACGTGGTCAGGGGCTTATACCTCTGACACTCTCGGGGTGGGGACAAATAGAAGGACCCATGGGGGACTGTGCAGGGGCTGAAGAGATGGGCTCAAGGTCCCAGCCCTCTGGGCCCAGGCACCGTGAGTGGAAGGAATTATAGCTTCCACAGTGCCTCTCCACTTCTCTCTTGAAACTAACACTCTTCCCTATTTATGCGTTAGAAGGCCGTGTCTTGAGGAGGTGGAGAGGAGAACCCCCAGCAGCTCAGCTAGGAAGCAGGGGGAGAGAAGATCAGTCAGTGTTCCTCGGGGAAGTGGGGAGGGATGTGCTGTAGACAGCTGGGAGGTGCAGGCAGACTGGTCTGAACGTGGGGCCTGGGGAGAGAAGCTGCTGGCAGAGGGCAAACGGAGTAATACGAATAGGGGCAGCTGAGCTTCAGGTATCAGAGGAGGAAGCACTGTTCCTCCATTTCCCTTTGTGCTTTTGCTTTTTAACTGAGTAATTCCTGGCCCTGGGCAACTCAGAGAATTTCTCTGGCTTGCACTAGAGATGTCACTTAATTGTCTTAAGATCCTGCTTAGGGTTTTTCCTTCTGAGTTTCCTCAAATGGCCCAGCTTCACCCTGAATGCCATTTTAGTGTGTTTTGTTTTCTCTGCCACCTAACATCTCAGAGGTCCCCAGAAGTGCACACCCTTCTGGAAGCCCTAGGGCAGGCCTCCCTCTGAACGTCTGGGCTGGGGAAGATCCACGCCTGGGCTGTGATTGGGCACCTCACCCCCACCCCTCCCCACATGCCCTCCTTCCTAGAACACAGACTCTCAGGCAGGGTCTGGAATGCCACCGAAATGGAGAGAGCTACTGGTAATTCCTTGTAAGAACGTGTAGGCTCCTCTTTAGGCCTTGGATTTAAAGTGCAGACTCGAGGGAGGGTAAACTGCTTGCCAGTTTAGGGTGAATTTGTTTGTTAGGTAGCTTTTATCCTTGAAGAGAGAGACTGATCTGACAGTCCCTGTAATCACCTGGAACCGCTCCACCTCTGAAAACTCAATTTCACACAGGCCACTGTCTGGCTACAAATCTCCTGTCCTTCCAGCTTTTCCCTAAACCTGCCGTTCTTCCTCAGGACCTTCAGCCCTAAACCCCTCTCAGTCTATCGGCCCCTCTTGACCTCACTCCTCTCCTGACTAGGTCTCCCCTCCTTGGTCGACCATTTGACCCAGCCTTCACCAGCCTCGTGTGGTCTGGCCCTGTGTTAGTTTCCCAGGGCTGCCGTAACAAAGTACCATAAGCTGGGGGCTTAGAATAGTGGGATATGTATTGTGTTGGCAATGCTGCGCTCCCTCCAAAGGATCCAGGGGAGAACTCGTCCTTGCCTTTTCCAGCTTCTAGTGGCTCCCGGATTCCTGTGGCTTGTGGCAGCATAGCTCCAGTCTCTGCCTGCGTCTTCACACGACCTTCTTTCTTGTATATCTGTGTATCTGTTTCTTTCTTTTTCATTTTTCCCCTGAGGAAGATTAATCCTGAGCTAACATCTGTTGCCAATCCTCCTCTATTTTTTTGCTTGAGGAAGATTAATCCTGAGCTAACATCTGTGCCAATCTTCCTTCACTTTATATGACTGTTGCCACCACAGCATGGCTGACTAGTGGTGTAGGCCCGTGCCTGAGATCCTAACCCGCAAACCCAGGCTGCCCAAGCAGAGCATGCCGAATTTAACAACTATGCCAGGGGGCTGGCCCCTATTTCTGCTTCTTATCATGACACCAGTCATTGAATTTAGGGTCCACCCTAGTCCAGTATGATCTCATCTCAATTCTTACCTTTATGACATCTGCAAAGACCCTATTTCCATAAGAAGTAACATTCTGAGGTTCTGGGTAGACATGAACTTTGGGAGGAGACTCTTCACTCCACTGCAGACCCCCTTTTTCCTTCTACTGCATCTGCCTTCCAAATCCCCAGGCTTGGCTCAAGACCACAGTCAGCATTTCCCTTTTGACTTCGGGGCTGCTGAGCCCAGCTCTTAGCTCCTCCTACTCTTCTCTGCACTCCTGGGGCTCCTCAGCCAAAAGAGGTCCATCCACAGCCTCTTCTATCTCCCTCTGGAACCAGGCTTCACAGAGATAATGGAGATCAGTGGGCAGGAACGCCCTCGACTTCCAACCCTAGAGCCCTACAAATGTATCCATCTTTTCACCTTTCCCACCTTCCTTCCATCCCGTTTAAGGCCATAGATGTCCTTCCTCTTCTTGCAGGCTCATTCAGATCCTCACAACACTTGCCTGGCCTACAGTAAATTATCCTGACTGTATTTTTCTGCTTCTACATTCATCCCACTCTTACGTCTCTCCTCTCATACCACTCTGCTGCTTAAAAGCCATTCGTTCGTTCATTCACTTATTTACTGTGTGCCTACCATGTGCCAGGTGTTATGCTAGCTCCTGCTTACCACTCCGGCCTCATTTCTCACAACCAATGAAGTCATTGCCTTTTCAGAGCTTACAGTGGAGAGAGAGTTATCCACGGCTGTGCTATAGGATAAAGTTCACATCCTTTAGGTTGTGGATAATCCCCTTAATACCCGACCCAACCTACCTTTGATCTTCTAGCCAGGCCAGGCAGCTCTTACACGTCCAAGCATGGTGCTTTCCCTCTGGTTGAAATGTGTCTGCCTGGAAAACTCTTAGTCGTCTTCAAAGATTCAGTGCTAAGGTCACCACCTCTCGAGAGCCTTCCTTGACAATCCTGTCCTGGACCACCTCTTTCTTGCCACATAAATCTCTCACTGCATGAATCATACTGCCTTGCAATGATTCGTTTACACGTCTGTCTCTCTTTTCCTCTTAAGTCAAGGACAATATTTTATTCATTTTTTATATCCTCCATATGTGGGATATGTAGATGCTTAATAAATGTTTAAGTGTTTAATAAAAGAGGTGGAGGAAGACTCAATTTAGCTGAGAGCTGAACCTGCCTGGAAGAGTTGGGCCCTCCCCACTGACTCCATCCCCTGCACCCGGCCTCACTGCGCGTGCTCCTGCGCTCCTCACTGCCAAGGAGTATAAAATGGGGCAATAGAGGTGTTAAGGGTTGAATTGCGCACCACCCCCCCATTCATATGTTTAAGTCCTAACCCCCTAATACCTCAGAATGTGACCTTATTTTGAAATAAGGTCTTGGCAGATGTAACTAGTTAGGATGAGGTCATACTGGAGTAGAGTGGTCCCTACTCCAATATGACTGGTGTCTTTACAAAAAGGGGGAATTTGGACATAGACTCGCACACATGGGGAACGCCTTGTGAAGATGAAGGAGGAGATCAGGGTGATGCTGCTACACCCCACGGAACACCAAGGATTGCCAGTGAGCCGCCAGAAGCCGGGGAGAGGCTGGAACAGATTCTTCCTCACAGCCCTCAGAAGGAACCAAGCCTGCTGATGCCCTGATCTCAGACTCCTGGCCCCCGGAGCTGTGAGACAATAAAATTTTTGTTGTTTAAGTCACTCAGTTTATGGCATTTTATTATGACAGCCCTAGGAAACTAACCCAGGAGATAAAAGTGCTCAGAGAAAAGAACAGCTTTCATTTCCATAGAAAGCCCCTCATCTTTCACACCCATGTGCCATTTGATCCCCACAGAAACCAGTGAGGGAGGGTCCTTAGTTATTACTATCCCCACCCTACGGATGAAAATACTGAAGCTCAAGAGGGCGAAGTAATTTGGCTACGGGTTTCCCTGTTTTTTTCATGTGCAGAAGCAGGCTTCAGTTTTGGTCTCTTTCCACTACCACATCGGGCTGCCTTAAGGCAGTTTTGAAAAGTCTAAAATATTATAAGGTTTGTGAAGCTATTATAATTTTTCACGAATAACACAAAGGTACGCCTTCACCAAGGGAACCCCACCTCTGTGGCTTTAGCCCAAGATTCACGCAAAGCAACTATGTAGGTCCTCTAGGACCCTGCTTTCCAGGGCACTGTTGGGCCATCCGAGCTCCTGGAACCACTCGCCTGCCTGCCCTGCCCCAAGCTGAGGACTCAGGGAAAGGCACTAGCCCTGGGCTCCTCTCGCTCTTCCCTCCTCACACCCTTGCCAGAAGAGCTTCCACTGAGGGTGGCCATTTCTCTTTCCTCAAGGAGCTCTGGAGACCAGCCCAGGACTACTCTTTTGCCTTGGGGTCCTATATCAGCCAGAGACCCCCGCCATTCCCTCAGGCCCAGCGACCCTCCCCCAATGAGATCTCCTTTTTAAGGCTGCCACCACCCACTCTCATCCCCTGGGCCTCTACCACCCACCCCACTGGCTGCAAAAGGAGCAGCCTCCCCAGAGGCTCCTTCCTTTCTCCCCTAAAGACAGGCATGCAGGCCATTTTCCTTTTAAGGCTTTTACTGTGGATGGCTGCAGGGAAAGAGAGGGGAGGGTGACAAAAGTAACAACCACGAAGATGTTTCAAAGCTTTAAAGACTTTCCTGACCTTCAGTTGGGCCCCAGATTTTCTTGCTGGGCTGACAGCAGCAATCCCCCAACTAGGAATCTTGGTTTTATTCCTTAGCATAGCCCCATCAAACTCACTTTTTTATAAAGAGTGAAGATCTTTTATGAAGATGCCATCAAGGCAGACCACTAGCTGCCAGCCATGGCTGCTCCAAAGGCCACCTGTCTGTGGGGACATGTGAGTTCTGGGGCTTTCCAGACTGGGTCACACTCACCTCACCTGTGTCTCTGAACTTCTCCAAACACCGCCGGGGATCCACAGTGACTCCCTTGAAACACAACAACCTGGTGAGGCCTATGGACCTTTCTTAGAATAACATTTCTAATGTTTAAAATAAAATAATAGGATTATAAAGAATATCAATTCCCTTGAAATAGTTATCAAAAATGTTGAAAAATTTTGTGATATAATAATATATATGTTTCATTACTGTTAAATAGCATGATGTAGTTTCAGAACTAATAACGATTACAATTTTCAAGTAGTGGTAAAACATAATTCAAGATATCTAAAACAACTGTAACGTGTTATGAAAATACCCATAATTTCCATTGGTGACAAAGTCACCAGGTATTGATAATACTTCTATGACTTGCTACCTACATCCATAGTTTAAGTAAATGCTAAATTTTGGTTAGTGATTAGTGAAAATAATGGTATGTTTTAGTCCCCATTTAAGTTCATGGACCCAGGTTAAGAGTTTCTGCCTTAGATCTGTGCTTTTCAAACTTTCCTGTGCATATGAACGAACCACTTGAGGATCTTATTAAAATGCAGATTCTGATTCAGCAGATTTGGTGCAGGCCTGAGGCTCTGCATTCTTTACAATCTCCTGTGATGCTAGGCTGCTTGTCCCCAGGACAGGGAAGCACTCTGGATAATGAGGTTGTTGGGGAGGGGAAATTCCCCCTTCCACCCTTCTTGTGTTCTTATGGCAGGACTACTAATAAAATTGACACAAGACCAGATTAACAGGAGAAAAACCCAATTTAATATGTATGTATTGGAGATCATAGAGAAATGATGCTCAGAGAGTGAACAAAGCAGGCAGTATATATATCTTTTACAATAAATTTGTGAGGAATGACATGACAAAGGAACTTAGGTTTGAGATACATATGTGATAAGAGAGGAATTTAAGCAGAGTTTAGACTTGAGGTAGTAAATTAGCAAGGTTTGTTTATATAGGCTTCATGGCCTGAATTTCATAGCTCTGAATTTCATAGCTCTGATAAGGATGTCTCTCTCTGTCTTCAGGTACAGGGAGGGCAGCCTTCATATGGGAGATTTATTTCCTGTTTTCAGGGAGACAAAGAATGATTAGAGTGTCCTGTTGCACCGGCTGTTTCTTAAGTAATTTTAATTCAAAATAATCAATATGCCATTGTGGGATATTTTGGGGTGGCCTGCCCTGGCCCCCAACAGGTGCTTGGTGATGGTTACTGCTCAGGACCATTATCAGGAACCTGAAAACAGGAGCATCAGTTGCTCTGGGCCTGAGGGTGGGAGGGTGGTGTCAGGGCCTCAGAACAATTCTGTGAACTATCACTTCCTTGTCCTATGGTGACAAGGTCGTGCCAGCATATTTTCTGAAGAGAATGCAGAGGACACTCTGCCTGGCAAAGCTTCAGGGCCCTTGCAATCTCTTTGCACTTGCAATCTCTTTAATGCTCCAGTTCAGCCTGAGCTCAAGCTTTCCCTTTGCCTGGCAGAAATTAGGCTGGGCCAGTTAGATAATGCTTGACTAAAGGAATAACTAAAGAAGAATAAATGCAGACAGTAAAACAGGACTGGGGAACATAACTTCAAGACACGCTGCTCACCTAGTGATGGGCTTCAAAGACAAGGTCTTGTGCCTTCTCTGGGGCTGGGCCTTTCATAGCGAAGCCCCATGGGAGAGGCAGCAGTCACTGTCAGAACATCCCCAAGGGGAGCATGAATCTCTGAGTCAGCCACAGTGAGGCCCCGCCCCCTTACACACTAGTTTTGAAGGTCTGGGATTTTATTAAGGGAGATGGCAAGTTTCCCCAGTTCATGGCCCCTGCCCCTTCCTGGCTGCTTCAAAACGGTGGACACTATCTTTGCACCTGCCTTCCAGGAGGCCACCCCTAGATGGGGAAGTCCCTCTCTGCATTGGCCGAGGGCCTGCTTCCTGAGTGCTGGTCTGAGAATCCTCTTTGTCCCTGTTACGGGTTCTTTCATGACTGTTCATTCTACTGGGGAAGATCTCCTCTCCACCCACCCACCCCAATGTTGCAGTCTCAATCCACAATCATGTCTGAATACAACACATCAAATTCAGTACCACGCAAGAGAGTCACCCACACCCAGTGCAAGGGGGCCAATCTGTGCCAACCTTGACTTTGCATTTGTAATCTATACCTTTCTGGAGCTGTGCTTGAGAACATGAGCTTTGCAGCCACTCAGACCTGAGTTCCAGTTACACTGCGGACAAGCTGTATGACCTTAAGGAATTGGATTTATTTCTCTAAACTTCAGTGTGCTAATCTGCAAAATGGGAGTAAAGTATCTAGGTCATTGCACTGTCGTATGGATTAAGTAAGATTATGCTTGCAATCAGTACTCTGTCTGGCACTCAGTAAGTTTCCAGTATTATTTATCAATGTGCTGTCCCCACCTCCAATGGTAAAGTAGTTATCTCAGCTTAAGAACACTGCTTCTATCAGGGTGAGAACCATGCTTGTCACATAATAGGTGCCTGATAAATGCTCTTTGAATAAATGAAGTAAGCATGTTCCCAGGACTATTCCTGTTTGCGAAAGCATCGCTTCAGGCTCCTGACTGATAACAGTCACAGAAAGGAGGATTGCGATACTGTGATTTATAATAAGAAGTACATATTTGGTTTTCATCCTCTTCCTGGCACAGAGCCCCTAAAACCCTTGGAATTTCCTGAGATGAGAACAGTAAAGGTATCTTTGGTTACGTTAAGGAGGTGACTTTTGGACGCACCTAAGGATGGGGGCTGGTTGCCAGTAGAGTCAACTTTATGATTAGAGGGTTGGAACTTTCAGTCCCACCCCCATCCCCCACCCCCACCTCCAGAGAAGGGAGAGGGGCTGGAGATGGGGTTCAATCACCGATGGCCAATGATTTAATCAATCATGTCTGCGTAAGGAAGCCTCCATGAAAATCCAAAAGGACAGGGTGCGGAGAGCTTCCCGGTCGGTGAATACGTGGAGATTCCAGGAGAGTGGAGGGCTCGGAGAGAGCGTGGAAGCTCCATGTCCTTTCCTCATACCTTGCCCTATACATCTCTTCCATCTGGCTGTTCCTGAGTTACGTCCTTTTGTAACAAACCGGTAATATAGTAAGTGAAATGTTTCTCTGAATTCTGTGAGCCTCTCTAGCAAATTAACCAAACCCAAGGAGGAGGTTGTGGGAACCTCCAATCTATAACCAGGCGGTCAGAAGCACAGATGACAGCCTGGACTTGTGACTGACATCTCAAGCTGTCAGGGAGGGCAGTCTTGTGAGACTGAGCCCTTTACTTATGGGGTCTGATGCCATCTCCAGGTAGATAGTGTCAGAACTGAGCAGAGTTCTAGGACATCCAGCTGGTGTCAGAGGAGAATTGCTTGGTAGAGTGGGAAAACCCCTACACGTCAGAATTGGTGTTAGAGTCAGAAGGACATGGTCCATCCCATCACGTGACTGTGATACAACACTTTCTCCCTTGAGCCTCACACCCTATGAGATCATTGTTATATCCCCATTTTGTCCCAAGGAAACCAAGGCTCATGGAGGTTTAGTAACTTGCGCAAAGTAACACAGGTGGCAGGTGGATGAGCAAAGCCTCAGACAGAGCCCCAGGTGCGCCCTGAAACAGCGTAAAATCCTATCTGAAGTCAGGTGGCCTAATTTACAGGTCATAACAAGGACACTATGCACTTAGGGAGCTACTGAAAGATATTCCCAGAACCTGGAGCTTAAGTCACTTTCAAGAAAGTAAAACAGGTAAAAATTAACAAAAATGAATACATTTAGCTATTTATAGAAAAGATCCGCTCCAAACGATGCTTCGAAAATGTGTAATGAAGAGATTGGGAAATACTGGAGACCAGAAAAGGTGACGAGGACTCAAATGTAGCTAAGCAGACCTGCAGCCCAATCAATAGTTCTCGAACTGACTGAAGAACGGCTGCGGCAGCTGAAGCTCTGGGTCTGTCTGGAGCCCAGGGAGGGGGCAAAGGATAGAACCAGTCACTGTGTCTCCAGGTCCACCTGAAAGAGACACCCTGGCTCTGGAGAGAGAGACTCTGCTGCGGGCCAGGCAGAGGTCATCATGATTCTCTAAGGTCGTGACAAAATGTCTCTGCCCTGTACTCACTAAGCAACCTTCTGGGTGTTAGTTTTCTGTGTTAGCTTGATACCAGAAAGGGGCTACCTGGTAGGAACTGTCTTACAGTTACCTTGAGTTCCTCAGACTCTTAGGAGTTTAGTGATTGTGAGTCAATCGCTGTTGAGCTCCGTCCCCCAGTTTTATACTGGCCTCAGGTTATCAGTGTCTTATGAATTTAGTGATTGTAAGTCAACACCTCTTGAACTTGAACAACTACAAGCATGCTCATAAATCCAATGTCTGGAACAGCAAAGCAGAGTAAGGGCCATCCCCGGGTCCACAGCAACCCTGCAAAGGTGCACCTGACCTGGGAGACACCCCCAACCTGCACACAGGATATCTGTCATGAGATGCCTCATCCTTCAGCCTCTGGCCACACACCTGCCAAGCAGAGTGAGGGTCACAGGTCACTTCAGGATGGCCTACTGGGCACCCCCCACCTGTGGGAACACAGGGCTCCCTCAGCAGAACCAAGAGCTAAGGGCGGCCAAAATAACACAGGCTTATTGGAAGAGAACAATATCGCAGGCACTCAAGGACCCCAAACTAGCAAGAAAGCAACAAAGAAAGCTCTGATCTTTTTTCCTCCACCCTGCTCCTCTCCCTAAGAGGAGAAGGCAGCAGTGAGGCCACAGGCTGAGGTAGAGTTTGGGGGGGTGCAGGAGGATTTGTAAATACTGGAGGCCGTCTCTCATCCAGGGAAGTCGCCGGAGGGGCAGGGTCCTCCTCCTCCACACAGGGGACGACAGTTTCCTTTTATCTCCTTCTCCCCTCTGGGATTCAGAGAGTGATTGAGATAATTTACCATTTAATGTGGGCAGATGGCCTAATTAAGCTAAATCGAAAGGCATTCACAGCGGCTCTGAGTGTGTGAATGACTCCGGGGTGGGACCCTGGGAGCCGCCTGCCAGATGTGTCCTCGCCTTCTGCTCGGTCTCCTGCACAGCCCCAAGGTGCTGGGGTGCAGGGCACCAGCAGGGTGAACTGCTTGGAAATTCAGGATGCTGACTTCAGAAGCAGGTTCCCCCTGCAACCTCTGTCAGAGCAGCCTGGGCAGATCCTGGCTCTTGCTTTGAGAAGGGCCTCTGGTTTTGTAGGCAGTTGCCAGGTCCAGGGACAGCAGCCACAGAAGAAGCTGGCATTGCTGAACCCTCCCCCAGGCTGGCTAGGTCCTGGGTGCTCGGTCACCCAGGGGATTGAAGCCAAGATCCTGCCTTCAGGGAGTTCATAGTCTGATGGGGATACCAGACTCCTCAGCCTCCGAGACAGGCAAAGCCTGAGAGACCCTAATCCTCCTAAATTTTACAGATGAGCACACTGAGGCCTAGCCAGGGGAAGCAGCCGGCTCACCACGAGCAGAAGAGGCATGAGAACCCCGTTCTTGTGCTGTGAGCACGTGTGTACACGAATGCGCCTGTGCACAGGCGGGTGTGTATGTGTGCATGTGGGGGTGGGGGATACAGAAACACAGCCCTCTAATTCCCCCTCCCTCCTCCTGGCCCCTCTCCCATCTTCCTCAATTTATGGGGTTCCTGCCCCCCGCCAAATCCTTCCCGTTCTCTATGGTTGTGTCTGAAGGGCGGGGTGGGAGACCCCCAACAGGCAGTGGGCTTGCAGCTTGCCCCTGCTCCAAGCCTGGAGCTTTACAGCCTTAGGGAACAGGTCCCAGATCATTTCCTGGGTGAATTCTGCTTCTGCAACTCATTAACTTATCCTGTCTGCAGTTGGCAAGTCTGGGGGCAGAAACTGACAACAAACCACCCTCCTCTAAATCCTCCCTAAAACACCTTAAAAAGATTGTTTTGGCCCAGAGCCAGGGAAGTGATGAAGTTTTCCTAACTGCAAGGCAAGATGCTTGGCTCATTAGCTTCATTATTTTGTGGGCCAGAAGCCCCCTCATCACCTCCACAGGGAGCCTGAGTCTGTCACCTGAGCCTAATGCCCCCGGAGGACCTGAGAGACTTGGGCAAGCATACTTAGGGCCCTGTCCTCAGGGCTGCAGCTGTTTGCTTCAGGGAGGGCTCTACAAGAGGCCAAGCTGGGTATAGATCACCAGGCCGCTCTGGACAGGGGACATGGCACAGAAACTCAGGGGCCTGTGTGGGGCCAGGAGTGTCCACTGGGACTCATAGGGCAGTGGTGCAGGGGGTGGTGGGTCAGTAAACCTGGAGTTGGTGGAACAGTAGACCAGGGTGGGGCAGCAAGCCAAGGGATGATGGATAGAATTGCTACATAAAATACAGGATGGCCACTTACATTTAAAATTCAGACAAACAATGAATAATTTCTTAGGATAAGCTTATCCCAGATATTCCAGGGGACATACTTGTACTAAAAAATTATTTGTTGTGACTTGAATTTCAGAGTTATCTGGTCATCTTTTATTTTCGTTTGCTAAATCTGGCAGCCCTAATGGTGGGGGTGACAACCATGAGATGACAGGGCAGTGCACCAGAGGATGTTAGATTGTAGACTAGGGGATGGTGGGGCAGTAACCAGGGGATCATGGGGCAATAGACCAGAAATATACCCCATCCTGGACCTCTAAGTTGCAGCCCCCTGGAGCTCCCCAGACTTCAGTGCTGAGGACCTATTTCCTATTCAGACCAACTCTGTGAGACATTTTTCTGCCTTCCCTAAGGTCTCAGGCCCTCAGCTACTTCCCTTGGGGTTTCTCTCCCCTCAAACTTGGCAGACAGATGGAATGCCATCTCCTCCCTGCTTGCAGCCACCGAGCACAAGCACCCAGACTCTTTCTATTTGAAGGGTTTGTGAATACCGGCTTTGGAGGCACAGCGACTGGGTGTGCATCTGAGCTGAGTTAACCACTAGCTGTGCATCTGGCCATGTAATTAACCACTTGGAGCCTCAGTTTCCGAGAAATAGGGGTAAAAAGAGAACCATTGTGATGGTCAAGTGGGTTAATGTTTATAAACCTGTTAGAACACAGCACTCAATAAATGATAACCTAAAATGCCTAAAGCTCTCTAATTACCACAGGGGACCAGGAAAGGGATAATAAAAAACAATAAGTGTGGGGAAGTTACACACGTACCTCTCACTCACAACCATTACCTCTGTTGTAGAAATAATGGAACCCATCGTTCCTGCAGTCCCCTTTAATGCCTGAGAGTACAGCTCATTAAACCACCTTTCCTCCTTCCTTCTCTTCCTTCCCCAGGACAGCTCTATTCAGCTTGAGTCCCAGTTCAGGGGAAAGTAAGACTTCAGAGCTGGCAGATATAAGTCCCAAAGGAGGAAAGAAATGAACATGAGGCAGTGAAGTAAGATTGCACTCCTGGGTCCCTGACAGGCAAGGGCTGACAGATGGGAGAAGAGTTCACCAGATAATGAGAGAAATCTGGCAGGGAGAAAAGTCCAGTGACAAGTGATAACCTAGCCGACTGAGGGACTGATGCCATCATTGACTCTGTCCCCACTCCCATCAAGCTTGTCTAACTGGAAATGCCTTCCTTGATGATGAATGTTCTGCTGATGCTGCAGATGACAGATAAGATGGCAGCAGATGGTCCTGGGTCTGTTTGATTTGGAGGGTGACCCCCAGGAGGTAGGGACAAAAGCAGTGTGCCCTCCTGGTGCCTGAGACAAGTGCCTTGGGCCTTACTATCAAAACTGAGGAGGTCCCAGGGCCAGCCCTGTGGCATAATGGTTAAGTTCAACATGCTCCACTTCTGTGGTCTAGGGTTCATAGGTTCAGATCCTAGGCGTGGATCTATACACCACTTGTGAGCCATGCTGTGGCAGCAACCCACATACAAAATAGAGGAAGACTGGCAGAGATGTTAGCTCAGAGCAAATCTTCCTCAGCAAAAACAAAAATAAATAAAATAAAAATAAATAACAAAACCATTTTAAAAAACACAAAAAAACCTCAGGAGGTCCCAATTATACATGCTTACGTGGGTTTTTAATACTCGCGCAAAAAAGCAGATATTCTTACACTTGAAGGGAACTTAGAGATCATCAACTCCAGGGTTTCTCAACCTTGACGCTATTGACACTTTAAGCCAAATTATTTTGTGTCGTGAGAGGTTGTCCCGTGCATTGTAGGATATTCAGCAGCATCCACAGGTGCCAGTAACACTGCTCACTCCCCCACATTGTTACAACCAAAAATGTCTCCAGATGCTGCCCAATGTCCCTGGGGGAACAAAGTCACCCCTGGTTGAAAACCCCTGACTCAAATCATCTCAACTTAGCAGTAAAGAAACAGATCTGGAAAGGTGGCCTGTGTAGTTTGTTCTTTGGTGACTTTCCCTGGAGAGGTCTTCTACAACAGTCCACACACAAAGAAAGGGTCTTGTACATATGCACCTAATATGATCATATAACTTATAGTCCAACTATATAAAAACCTTTAGAGTTAGCCAATATCTGAACCAAGAAGGGCCCTGTTCCCGTAGCTTCTCTTGAGGTCACTGGGGCTGGGGACTTGCACAATATTGCTTCCTACACAGACTTTCCTGGGATCCAGCTCAGAACAAAATGTGCCAGGCTCTAGAGATGGAAACACGGTCACTCAGCTCCCATGGCAGTACTGCTGACTGGAACGTCAGACTTTGCCGGTCTTGGTATCGAAGGAGAACGAGGGACCCAGATCTCTCCAGGAAGAGAAGAACTCCAAGGCTAGCAGCAGATGGGCTATTTCAGGGGCAGATATGGTGACTGAATAAGAAATGTGGTGAAATCTATTTCACCAATAAATCTTATTTACTTTTTTGTTAAAGAAAAGAACATCCTGTTGTTAATTTGCCAGAGCCCAGAGCTGCCCAACGGCATTCAGTGGCACTGGAACTAGCATAACATTTCTATTATCTTCCTAATGCAGACATCAAGACCTGCTCCCTCTATGCTATTTCATATTTCCAACTAAAAAGCAAGCAATTTCAAAGACGTTTTGCTGGCCCTGAACATTTTTAATGATGTGTTCTTTCCTGACCTCACTTATAATATCACCCCTCTCAAGTGATCTAGGCCCCTGTGATTACTGAAATAGTGAAAGGAGATGGCTAAATTTAGATTACGCCAGCGTGTGAGGTGGTAGGTAATGCTGAAAGCAGAGGCTTCAGAAGAAAAGGACAGTTTACAGGCCCTTTGCAATTTAGTTAAACTTGAGTCTCTCACTAATTAAAAATGTGTGAGCTATACTGGTAAATACAAATGACCCAGGTCTCAGCACCACTGAGACCTTCTCAGAGAAACTGTGTGTTATCAATTCACTTTTGCAGCTTTCCCCCCACAGTTCTGCGTTTGTCAATCTTTAGTTTGTTTTTGGCTTGGTGACGTGACGCACTGTTTCTGCATGAAATATTAAGCTGTTGGGGCTGTTAGAACGCTTGTTTCTGTGCTGTGTTGAATACAAAATGTCCTGCTCTCTCTGCCCAAAGATGACACTCTCACATTTAGATGCACTAGAGGACTAACTCATGCCAGCTAACCTCCCAAGAGATTGATGGTCTTGAGAAATGACGCTCCCAAATAGTCTGGAACCAGGAGTTGCTCGGATGCTATTGAGGCAGAATGTGGGGGCAGGAGGTTGGTTTATGCTTTTTAATGGTCACTATATTGTCCCACGGGAGCCAGGTACCTACATCTCTGCTCTAGAAGAATTCCTGCCGAGGAGTCCAGTTACCCATGGAGGCTCGGCAGGTCTCCCTTACCTGACAAAGCTAGGATAACTCATGTTCGTCAGCCTCGTTTGCCTGGACACTATGAAAACCACCTCATTTCTACTATCTCAATTCTTCGTGTATACAGGTCACACAGCATGTATTCAGTTCTTAATGACACGTTAGTCCTGAGAACATTCAGGTCCTCTCTACAACTGGTTAGACTCCCAAGTCTGGGTGACTCCCTCAGAAAACTTAGAGCATCCACTGAGCTGTGGGACAACTGGTTTTGCTACCAGCTTTAGTCCCAGATGAGGGGTTTATCTATAAGTCCTGGGGCGCCTCTCTCCAACACCACCCATGCACATCTAGAGGTCATGTGCTTTGAGTCCTTTTCCCGGCATGGATTTGAGTGATTCCAGCCACATTCCTCACCCTTCCCCAGTCTCCTTTTGTGACCCAGGGACACACATTTAGATTTGCAAGTCAGGGCCAGGGTGACCATCAGTGGACATCGAGGAGCAACATGGTTCAAACCCACAGCCCAGACCCTCTAATCAATTCTCCAGTCGCTTCCTGAGTGCCGGCCTCAGCAGGAGCCTCAGTGTGGGAAAGAGAGATGATAACTCAGGGTCCCTGTTCTGTCTGGACTCTTCATCTCAGAGAAGAAAGCGACATGGAGGTAATTATCTCTCACGGAAGGTAGACCATAACAAAGGCTGAGTTAGTTGCAGTACCAACTGACAGAGTGCTGGCGTATTTGTCTCCCTCACTAAACTGTGAGAAGAAACTGTCTAATTTCTCTGTTTCCTCAGCACCAAGCCCAGGGTCAGGCCAACATTTGTGCAGAATAAGTGTTTATGGAACAAACAAAGGCATCAGTTGGGAACCACAGAGTGCTTCCTCTCCAGGGACCAAGCTGAGTCAGTGAAAGACACTTTCTCCCTCTAACTAGATGCCCTCTTTCGACTCCAGGACTCATTTTCTCCAGGAAACTTTAGATGCAGTTACAGAAGTACAGCTTTCCTCCTTCCTCTCTCACTTGGCTTCTTAATGGTCTCTCATTCTGTCAAGGCAATTGTCATGGGAGCAGTGGAGACTTAGATGGACACCACCACCAACTCCAGGGCCATCCCTTGGAGATTTGGGACAGATCATTTTTATAATACATGAAATCAGATTACATGAAGATAAAGGCATTTTAGGATGGATTTACTGGAGGCAAAGGACAGAAAAGCACTCATGCAAGCCAAAATAAAGGAGGTAATTATTGTAAGGTTATAGGGCAGCTTGTGGAAATAAAGAATAGCTCAGTCTCTTGGAAATTGGATCTGGGAAATCTGAACTCTTAGGGCTTGAGGTAGACACTCTCTTTGACTCTCTTTCTCTGGGGCCTCCATGTTGTCTCATCTATTTACATGTCGGCGCCATTTTCCTCTCTTCAGCTTGTCTGAGATGCTTCTCCGCCTTCTAATAAATTCAGCCTATTCACAGCTTGGGCTTTTGTGTGAAGTCCCCCACTCTCCATAAACCTTGAACTCTGACTGAGTTCTGGCTCTATAGCACTTACTTAAAACTCTCAAAAAGGTAAATCTGATTGGTTACTGACCAACCAATAGATTGCTCAACATTGAGACAAGATCTGATTCTGGTCCAATCAGCTGCATCTGGGGATCACCTGGAACAAATAAGGCAGCTTGGGCCTGTCCTTTCAGTAGGGTGATACACTAAGATAGATCTCAGAGAGAGAGAGAGATCCAGGTACCCTAGAACAAAATTACTATGTTAGATCAGTTTTGAGGTCAACAAAGGTCCACAACTTTAGGGAAAATTGTGGCAGGAAGAGGATCTGTTCTGGTCATGGTGTTGATAATTTAGAGGACTATAGGGTAGTTAAGGGTGACTGTGTAGTGTAAACTTCAGGTCACTCTTAGACTTTTGTGTGTGAGCAGTCTCCTCCTCCACTACCAGCTGCCTCCCTGAGTCACTGCACAACTGTCAGCAAGAGGAGAGATTCTCAAAGCATGTGGCAGGGACAGTGTCCTCCCCCACCCCATAGCCCACCCCCCTTCTGCCATACCCTAAACTAGAAATAGCCCCACATGGTTGTCTGCTTCCTGGAAAAACTGGGCCTAAATGTTTCCAGGAGCAGCTAGCCCACTTTTTGTTGGAATGGTCTTCTACAGAAAGACAACGGTGTCCATTTGCACCCCACTCGCAAGCTTAAACTCCTGTAATCAGAAGCTACACAAGTGCAGGTATGTTGGACAGGAATGAGCCAGTCCAAACAGATCTAGGCTCCGACAAATCTTGCTTCCCATTTTTAGCTTTTTGGTCTTTAAAAGTTTTCTAGACTAGCTTTTCCTGATGAGTTTTCCTGACTAGCTTTTACAGGATTCTGGATTCAAAATTATTCTCTAAAGAGTCCAGAGACCTGGGTTCCAGTTTTATCTCCATTACTAACTAGCTGTGTGCCCATTGGCAAATCCCTTCCCCACCCAAGGCCTCAGATTTCTCACCTGTAGGAACAGCGACTTTGGAGTAGATGATCTCCACGGTTCTTTTCTTCTTGACCATTTCTCACTCAGCCTTCACCGGGGCCGCACGCCAGCTCTCAGCCGTCCTCGCTTCAGCGGGAATACGTCCTGGACTCACAGCTGCCCCACCTCTGAAGGTTTAACTTCTCGCTTCTCTCTGCTCTATTTCTCCAGCGCCTGGGTGCCTCTGGCCCTTGCCAGCCTGCACGAGGGGAACGGAATGCCCTTGACTCTGGAGAGTCACTCGTTGTTTTGTTTTTCTGCTTCTTTCTTCCCTCCTCCTGGACTATAATTCTCAGCATCCCTCCACTTGCCCCCAAGCCCTCCTGAAAAGATCCTTCAGGAGAGTTCTATTCAGCTCCCATGTCCAAATCTATTGAAGGGTTGACCTTTCACATCAATAGACTCCTCTATTGTCCCAGAATGTGTAATTCTGAACTGAGGCCACAGCAGAGCCAGTCTCAGAGGAGGGAAAGATGCATTGTGGCCACTGGGCTCGGCCAGGCATCCCGTGGTGAGGCCATCAGGGCCCTGATTGGCTCTGCCCTCTGCTGCCGTGTGGTTGGGTCCAAGGACCCAGGCCCACTCTGGCAGGCCATCCCTGCCCACCTCGCAGCCGTGTTCTGCATCTCATCGTGCTCCTGCTTGTCTTTCCTGCAGCCGTTCCTCTCCTGGAGTTCATTTGCTCACCCTCCTGGTTTGTGTTCACGCCCTCCAATGAGCAGCTTATCTCCCTAAAGAAGCCGCACAGCCACACGGTGGGGACAGCTTGCAGGACTCACAGCAAATGTGTGGATTCAGGGTCATCAGGCTGTTGGGCTGCCTCTCCCTCAGTCCACCCTGAGGTCTCAGTATGTCCCCACCCAACTGCCTGGCTTGGGTTTGAACTTGCCGGGCAGAAGCATCTGTCCTTGGTAATAGTTCCCTCGTGATCCTGCAGTCTTGCATCTCCCCAGTAGCTGTGCCCTGGGGGGTCCACTGGCCATGACCTGATACTGGAGGGGAAGGCTCTCTCTGCATTCAGCTTGTTCTCAAAGGAATGAGGCTAATACAGCAGGCAGCGCCCTAAGAGAAAGGGACCGGAGACGAGACTGAGGGCAGCATCAAGAAGGGGTCGGGACTGAAGTAGACCAGGTGCTACCCCATGACTGGAGGGGAGTTGGTTGAGTCACAGTGTTTTTCCAGGTGAGATGGCTTGAATATCAATAGCTCTGTCCTCTAGAAACTGCCAAGCAACCTGGGAAGTGTTCGTTCATTCATTCATACGAGTGATAAAGATTTACTCAGTTCCTCCCCTGATGTATTCTGTGTAGGCAATATAGAAATAGACAGATCCCATGTCCTGCCTTTAGGACTGCCACTTGAGGGGAAGAAACACACAAATAGATTATTAAAGTACCACATGGCACATCTTTAGAACAAGAGGAGGATGGGCTGGGGAAACTGGCCATACCTGATGCCGGTGAGAGTGCGTAGCAACTGCATGTCTCACACATTTCTGGGAGAAATGCAAAGTGATATAGCCACTTTGGAAAACAGTTGGGCAGTTCCTTAAAAGTTAAATATACACTTACCTTACAACTCAGAAATCCCGTTCCCAGGTATTTACCCAAGAGAAACGAAAACATATGTCCACATGAAAACCTCTACACAAATGTTTATAGCAGTTTTACTTATAATTGTCTAAAACTGGAAACAACCCAAATGTCCTTCAACGAGTGAATGGAGAAACAAACTGGGGTACATCCACACTTCGGAATACTACCTAGCATTGAAAAGGGAGGGATTAGAGATACATGGAGCACGGGGACGAATCTCAGGAGGATTATGCCGCGTGAAGGAAGCCAGCCTCTAGCTTCCGTTTATGTGACATCCTGGAAAAGGCAAAACTACAGGGCAAAAATAAAACCCACCCAGACTGGTGGTTGCAAGAGGCTGGGTGTGGGAGGCGTGGCTGACTACTACGGGGCATGAGAACCTTTTGGGGCATTTTGTATCTTGATTGTGGTGGTGCTTATACGACCGGATGTTTGCCAAAAATCATAGAACTGTACACTAAAAAGGGTGTATTTTACTCTGTGTAAATTAGACCTCAGTAAAAGTGACTGGAAAAAAAATACCACTCGGTTTAGATACTTTGTCACAGGAAGGCCCAGGGGGCATTTGCTTCCTCAGCAGGTGGCCCTGTCCTGGGGGTGAGGAACGGGGGACTGCAGCAAGGAGGATTAAAAATGGCGACTGAATTTAGAGGGCCGCATCCTGCTAAAAGGAAGAGACTAAGACAGTGGCTAAGGGTCTGGCCTGATCCTAAGAGAGACTGAAGCAGTTTCACTGGCCTGGGGAGGAAGCAGTAGCCAGACCCTAAGTATATTTTGGAGCATGTTTGTGTGGCAGCGCGGGGAGGGGTGGTGCCTCAAATGCACAGATTCAGGAAGGACCTGGAGGCAGGAGGGGAAGAAGGTCGGGCCTTGTGTCAGCTGAACCCTGGTGTGTGACATCCGAACTGAGCCAGGAATGCGCTTCCCGCCTTGGAGCTTACCAGTTTGCTTCAAATAAAACCCCTAGACAGCAGCTCCAGTATAAATAGCAAATGAGCAAACCTGAGGTTCTTCTGCCTCAGGGTGGAGCAGAGATGCTGGTCCTGAGCAGCCTGAGGTGGGTCCAGCAGCAGCCCCACCCGTCCCCAGCTCCTCCCCGTCACCCCCTCAGCTCCAGAAAGGCAAGTGCCCCGTTCTCCAGTGATGCCCAGGGCACACAGGTGCCTGAGCCAGCCGCCGCCAACAAGCACTGGGTATCGGTGTCCCCAGGGGCACCACCGGCCGGCAGAGGCCCCCCCAGCTGGCTGTGTGCTGAATGGAAGCTCTGAGACCTCTGGAACTGCTGCTGTTGGTTTCCTGCAGGCCCCTTGGCAGACACTGTTTGCTCAGCCTGCCCAGTAAGCCTAGGAGAGAAAGAGGTGGCCCAAGAGAACTAAGCAGGAGATGCTGAGGGGACCTCAAAAGGAGCACATCCCCCGGGCTGGCCTGGTGGCATAGCAGTTAAGTTCATGTGCTCAGCTTCAGCGGCCCATGGTTTGCAGGTTGGGATCCCAGGCACGGACCTACACATTGGTTATCAAGCCACGCTGTGGCAGTGTCCCACATATAAAATAGAGGAAGATGGGCATGGATGTTAGCTTAGGGTTAATCTTCCTAAAAAAAAAAGAAAAGAAAAACGTACACACTCCACGACAACAGTGCATCAAGGCCTAGGGGCCTCTAGGGCCTAGGGACCCCATGATCTCAGGTATCTCCAGATATTGAGGTCCTTTAGGGTGCAAATACCAAGGAATTCAGGGGAAGGAATGGGGCACATCACCAAGAGTGCATTTTAGCAAAGGGGCCAGTCCAGGCCAGGAGTAGCAACAACAGCTGTGGCAGTCAGAGAGCTAGGAACAGAAACTGGAGCCAGACAGCTTGGGTTCAAATCCCAGCCCTGCCACTCACGGCTACTGTGCCCCTAGGTGAGTTGTTTAACCTTTCTGAGTCTCCACTTCCTCATTTGCAAAATGCGGATAGTCATAGTACCTCCTGCTAGGGTGCTAGGGAGACTAATGAGTTACTCCATGTCCAGTGCTCGGAGCAAGCCTGGCCGAGACGAAGGAATCAGGAAGTTTACCAGCAATGAATGACTGGCTTTACTGAGGTTCTCCAAGGAGTTCCAAGCACGGTCTGGGGCTGCACATATTTGTGGGACCTGTTCTTCTGCACTGCGCGCCCCCTGTCACTCAGCCCTCCTGTGCGTAGTTTCAGCCTGTGGCTACGAACATTGCTAGTTCTGTTCGGTTCAGTGCTGCTGGGAGCCTGGCCCAGCAGTGGGGTGGGAAGCCTGTGCTTGCATCCCTGATCACCACTTAACTTACTTTCTTGCTCGTTCTTTCTTCCCCTATCCCACAGGGCGAGTAGGGGCCTCATTGAATCGTACCAAAGCATATGAGTGCCTGCATCCAGTAAGTGCTCAGTGATGCTCCTTCTGTCCTCCTGTGGAGCTCAGGAGCGAGTCCCCACTGTCCCTAGCTAATACCCCTGCACCACAAGCCTAGTATCCCCAAGTTTTCAGGAGGAGAGGGCGTAGCTCTGGGCAGGACCTCCCCTGTCCTACCCACCTCCCAGGGCCTCGCTCCTGAATCCTTCTTTGGGGCCCAGAACAGGCTCCCCGGTGCTAAAGGGAAGATGGTGTCTGCTTGGGTTCTCTCGCCAAACCAGTGAGGGTTAACATTTCGACATGAGTATGTTGTAGTTCAACGAACTCAAGCTGCCAGGAGAGCAGTGTGGCGTGACCATGCCCACTGCTGCTGGGGGAAAGGGGCCCGGAGGAGCCGCTTGAGCAACCCCCTCGAAAACCCCTTTGGGCTCTGGCTACAGCCCTCTTCCAGCACCTGAGGTCCCAACAGCTAGAGCTGTCCCCTGGGTGGCGATGGCTTTTTTTTTTTTTCGCTGCAGCTGGCGACCCAGGAAGACTGAGCGTTCTACTGCTCGCTCATCGGCCACTTGCACACCTGTTTTCCAAGCCTTCCAGCCTAGCGAGAGCCTATACACTATGAAGGAGAGAATTTTCTGGGGATTTTCCAAGAGGATAGGGAAGAGACAGGGTAACAGAGGTTCTAGTTCAGCATCAATAACTTCTGTTTTGATATCGCAAGTGTTTTTGTACTTTATTTTCTTTCCTTTTTTTTTTACCAAGTCCCTTTTAGAATTCCAACCTGCCTCAGTTGTACTAAGGGCAACAGGAGAAAGAGAGCTTTTTTCCCCCAACTCATTTGACCAGGGAGAATGGGGCGGCTTTGTCCTCCAGGGAGAGGCAGAGCCCAGAGGGAAGGAGAAGCTTGCAAAGGGGCCCTCCTCAAATGAGGGACACCCCTCCTCACTTGAAGCTTGGCAGCGGAAGAGTTTGGTTCTGTTTCGGGAAGGGAGAGCATTGCCTCACAGGTCTGAATGTGTTTCCCTGAGGAGTCTCCCGCACTGGCAGAGCTGTTTCTGATTCTAGCACTGGATTTTTGAACTATCAGTCCCCACATGAAATGTTCCCCTCTAACTGGGACTGTTTTATATAAGGGTCCCTTTGAACTCCAGAAAAGACTATGGGTCAGAGGATAGCCCTGTTTGGAATGGCCCGCACAGTTCTGGGTGTCTGTCTGTCTGTGTTCCCCAGACACGCTCCTCCTTACTCTTGGTAATCCTTTCTAGATGAGAGGTGCCAAAGTAAAGAGCAATCATTCTATCTCCAGTGGCAATCTTAGATGGCCAAGGGAATGCCGACTTAGAAAATAAACAGCCCTAATATTAGCCCCAGCACGTGGACATGTTCTCCCTACACGTGTGGGAAAAAACCTCATTTCTCATGTATTTTTAAAGCATACTTCACGCACCCAAACCTCCCAGGATGTCACTAGATGTATTTTGGACCAGAACAGCAGTTACTATCGTAACTCTGACCCAGCGGATGAGCCAGCATCCAGCAAGCAGTTCCCTGAGCTCAGGGCAGCCGGCTGTCCCAGAACAGGCAGAGCAGCCCATGTCTCCTGACCCCACATGTCCCCTCTGCCACCAGGCGGGCAGCAGTTATAGGGTCACAGTACATGGCCACTCCCTCCACCATAGAAAAATGTGCAGGTGACAGATGCAGACAGGTCTCCACGCAAACTCCAGATGTCACGCTGTCACCACTGAGCATTTACTGGATACAGCAGTGATACTGTACCGTGAATCAGGAGCCTGTGTACATCACCCTCTGTTGTTCACAGGGCTCGGGCCACACAGAGACTCACTCTGGTGCTCACAGGTTGACAGTCTAGTCGGAGAGACAGGACGTCCTCATCGTGATAAGTGCTGATAGTGTCTGATTGTGCAGTAAGTGCTGTAGAAAAGCACTGAGGGGAGGGATAGCCCAGAGAGGACTGGGAGAGGCCAGGGCCAGAGAGGTGCAAGAAAGAAATAGGATCTGAGCGGGGTCTTGGTATCAACCTAGACCTTAAAGAAAAAGGGAGGAGGAAGGCTCCCTGAAAAGAACTTGGAAAGGCAAGTTTGAGGAGGTTCACAGAGGCTGGGTGAGCAGAAGCGAAGCTGTACTGCATAGAAATTAAGAGTTTATCCTGGGGGCACCAGAGAGCCAGAGCAGATGTGAGAACAGGCCTGGAAATGTAGGCTACGAGACTGGGAGGTCAGAGCTGGCCTGAACTTGACATTCACGTTGACAAGTGTGGCACCCGCAGAACAATGGTCAGCTGGGGGCAAGTGGGTGCAGGGAGGCAGGGGAGAGGAGAGGAGAGGCAGGGAAAGGAGAAGAAAGCTACACCGAGCTTCCACTGGGTCAGAGGACAAAGCGCACTCCCATGGATAAGACAACCATAGTATAAGGCCATATACAGGAGGCATCACATAATTGCTGTAAGACCCCAAAATTTGCTCTTTTAAAGCAAATAGAAACATTTTTATAATTATTTACTATATATTATAGAATTATTATTTTTATAATTTTAATAAAATGGAGTCAAAACCTATGGGGACTTCTCATTTAAAAGATTTTAAGACAAGTTAGAAAATTCTGTTTTCAATCCTTTTTTAAGTGTACAGATTCCAGAAATTTAAAGGTATTACAAGGAGGGCTTTGGGCAAAATTGTGTAACAAAGGAAACACCCAAACATCTGTTTTCAAGTGTTCTTTTCTTAGCGTGAGTGTATTTTTTAAGAGACGATCAAGCATCACCTTTATCTCGAAGGGATGGATCAAGAGTGCTTATTTAAAAACTCTGACAGCCATTTGTCATCACAGAGAAGGGCAATTAAATGGAACATTTGTCTCTGTAAGAAAAACATTTTTTTCCTTAAGGTTGGTAACTCTTTTAAGTACTTGCCGTGAGAAAACTTGCAAACTTCTGTGTGATAGGAAAGATCTTCCTGGTCAACCCATATTCCGTTACTAAGTGGCATAAAGACTCTATTTTACTTTGAAGACCTTATTTTTATGAAATTAACAACATCAGTGACAACCTTTGGCATTTTGCGCGCATGTGTCTGTAACGTCTTTGTTGTCGAGTGAATGAAGATCAAGTATGGGTCTACGTAACCTCACTCCAGCCCCTCTTTTTATTCCAGTCAATAGTTTTCCCATAAAACATTCTTATTAAGGAAGTTATTTTCTCTTCTCCCACACATCCTTCCTTTAGTGGTTCAAAAATAGTTATTTCTCAGGGCTGGCCTGGTGGCGCAGTGGTTAAGCACACACGCTCCGTTCTGGTGGCCCAGGGTCCGCGGGTTCGCATCCTGGGTGCAGTTATGGTACTGCTTGGCAAGCCATGCTGTGGCAGGCATCCCACGTATAAAGTAGAGGAAGATGGGCATGGATGTTAGCTCAGGGCCAGTCTTCCTCAGCAAAAAGAGGAGGCTTGGCAGTGGATGTTAGTCCGGGGCTGATCTTCCACAAAAAAATAAATAAATAAAAATAAAAGGTTAAAAAAAAATTATTTCTCATGTATTTCTAATATATAATAAAAGCTAGCAAATCCCATTAACTGAGAAGTTGGAAATCTCTATATTCTTAATCAAATTTCCTATAAGGCATACTTTGTCTAATATTTATGTCTTAAAATTTTCAGCAATGTTTGCTACGCCTTTTTCAACAACAACTGATAACAAAAGATTCCATTTTTTGTGCCCATATTGCTCTTCATGTAGTATTTCAGCCATTTTTCGCAGTAGAAAAAGCAAATGTTTCCCTAAGGGCTTGTGGTTTTTTATGTTTTGCAATTACCAAGACTCTTGTATCCATTTATTATTACATTTAATGAAATGTTGTTAAATAACCAGGTAAGTATTGTAATGACTTTAAGCATTGATGAAATAAATGAAGAAGTTCATGTTCATGGTCCAGATGCTTAATTTTAAATACCTTACTAATTGGGAAGCTTTCTGCTATCATTAGCTAATATCTCAAGGCAAAAACTCTTAGGTCAATAACCTTCATTAACAATAATAAATGTCAACCATATTTCAGGGAATTATCTTGAAAATGTTGAATTTTTTGTCAACTTCTTTCAGATCCAATTAGATTGTCATTGCTTTTGCCTTACAATATGGCCAATGACGAGCTTATCCAGAAGGAGAAAGGTCATTCCAGATATTTTCTTATTGTTTCTTATGTTTGCATTATTGATAATATCTCTAATCCGGACTTCTTTGCAGGAATCTTTTAAAGCTGTTTGCTCATTTTGTGAAGATTATATGGATACATAGTCGGCACTCAAAAACACGTTGGTTGAATTGAGAAAAATCTGACATGATACAGTCATCATTTCCTCCCACATAGCCTTAAGATGTCACAAATCCCAAAGGATTGAGATCCATGATCTATGGGGCCGTCAGTGGGAAGCGGTTTTATGCCCACAGTGTTTTGAAAGGGGAAGGTGAAGGGAAAGGGAGAAGATTCTATTCTTGGGTTGAGAGGACCAAGGTTTAAGTTCTCAGGGACTTCTCAGCCAAGAAGCATCTTCCTGTGTGCCACGTTCTTTCTTGGGAGGGGTAAAAGCAGTCCATGGGACTTAATTCTTCACTTTCCCCCAGACTGATGTGTAAGATGAACAACTGAGGAACAGCCCAGCCTAGTCTGAGGTACGTGTCCAGGCCTGCTGGGAGTTCTGCTGCAAGAACTCAGCCACGGTTTCGGCCCCTGATAAATGGGGTGGTCTGATCCGAGCCACCCAGTTCTAACCTCAGAGGAAGCGAGCCTGGGGACAGAAGCAGGGCAGGAACTGCACGTCGGTTGGCGAGTCTGTCATCCCACAAACACACACAGCCCTTTGGCAATCTGTAGGCATCAGTTAGGATTGCATTTCCTGTAACAGAAACCCGCACTGGCTTCCCCAAATGGGGCTTCTATTTTTGTAGTATAACAAGAAATCAGGGGGTAGGTAGTCCAGGGACATTGTCAAGAACTTCACGAAGGACCTCAGATCCTTCCAGCTTCCTGCTTTGCCTCCTAGCATGAGGCTTTCCTTTTCAGTTGTGAGATGGCTGCTTCCTTCCCGAGCATCTCCTTCTCCCTCCAGGCAGGAAGAAGGGGAGGGGTGAGGCCAAAATGCAGTCTTCTCCTCCTGGGCCTTTGCCTTTTGTTAGGGATGGACAGCCTTCCCAGAGATGTTTAGCCATATTTTACTATCCAGTTCTATGAACATCTGCAAGTGAGCCTGAGATCAGATATTTCCACTGAGCACATTACCTCTCCCCCCAAAAATTCGTGTTCATTTAGTAAAATTAAGGGGAAAATGGATTCTGGGATACACTAGAAGGTCTGGGCTATTTCAGGAGCGCACGACCCCCATTCAGTTCCATACTGAGTGCACTGACCCTTGCTTTTTCACGGGCCTCTCTCAAAGACCTTTCCATCATGCCTTGGACAATGTATTAGCTAAAAATATTGTCAAGAAGCACCACACTGGGAGAAAGTCTTGGAGTGGGTTCCCTGTGTGCCCAGTCATGCTCCTGTGCTGGCCTGTGACTCACTCCTGAAGAATTTCCGTGGGGGTGGCAGGAGTCAGGATGCCTGGGCCTGGCTTTGGTTTACGGTGGAGCTCCTCCATGTCCTTGACCTGCCTCACGGGTTCTTGAGGAGGACAGCTCCGATTCATAAATAACCCCAGCCATCTGCGCGAGGCTGAGTCTCCCGGGTGGACCCACGGCGTCTACCCCCGATGTTCAGCATGACTCCAGGCCGGCGTGCAGCCCGGAAGCCCTGCAGCCCCCAGAGGGCATTGGATTTCAGTGTCCAGGAGGCTGCGTGTGGGAGGTGCTCCCGGACGAGAGGAGCTGGCGGCTGGCGGCCGGGGAGGCTCGAGGCTGGGGAGCTGGCTTTGCTTGAAGCTTTGATTTTCTCCAGCTCCTGGGTGGATTTGCCACTTCTGCTCTAAGCCTCATCCGAGGGTGGGTGATCTCTACAAGGTCTGTAGGTTTCATTCAAACTGAATCGAATTGATATTTTGTTCAAATCCCATTTTAAGAATTTTTGTGCCGTCTTCATGAAAGTAGCGTACTACCGTAGGTGACTCTGAGCAGGGCTAATAAATCACCTGTGTGGGCGGTTAGGAGGAGGATGGATGGGCAGTTTGGGTTTTTTTCTCATTGTCAAATATATACACACTGCAGAAAATTTAGAAACACAGAAAAGTTTTGAGAAGTAGGAAACAAAACCCTTTATAAATCTTAGGACAAATATGAAATATATATATATAGTATCCACACACAGTGCCTATGGCAGAAATTACTCCCAATACCATTCCCCCATTCTTCATTCCTGCCACAACCCCATTTAGGGTAGCAATGTGCCCAGGTAAAAGATAACTTTTCTTAACCTCCCTTACAACTAGTAAGTGCTAATGGGTTATAAGTGGAACTTAGGTGGGCTTTCAGGAAGACTCCTAAAGGAGACAGGGGGGCATGCAGGCCTTTTTATTCCTTTGTTATCCTTCTTTCCTGCCTGGAATGTGGATGTGATGGCTAGAACTCCAGCAGCCATCTTGGGTGTTTAATGGCAGTGATGCAGAAAGCTAGAAGGAACCTGCATCCTGACGACTGATGAGTCTTGTTGAGCTGGTGACTTTGGTGAGCTTTCACACAGCCCTGGAACATCTGCTCTGGGATGCTTTTATGAGAGAGAATAAACCCCTAGTTTGTTTAAGTCACTGTAGTCATGTCTGTTAACAACAACTAAAAGAAATTCTTAGCCGATCCAGTGCCTGGCACTGAGCTAGGGTTCTGTAAAAGTTTGGGGCAGCCTATTTCTCTGGAAAGAGCTGTGGGTGATGAGAAGAATGGGCAAAAGAATCCTGGTCCTCTTCTATAGCTCCTAAGTTTCAGGTTTTCTCCGGGCCTCAGTTTATTTTCTGTGGAGTGTGAGGGTCAGGCTAAATGCTCTCTGAGAACTTCTTTGGGCTCTTATCCCTCTGACTCTATGGACTGGACAGCCCTGGTGCTCTTCTGGTTCCACCCCTTACTAGCTTTGTAACTGTGGGTGGGTCCCTTAGCCTCTTGGAGCTGGGATTTTTCATTGCAGTTGCCAAGCATACCAGGCACACAAGAAATGTTTGTTGATTAAATGAGGAAAGTGGGGACCATGCCACCTGTCGTGGCTGTCTCCCCAGACGATAGCAAGGATAAAATAAAATAATCCTGCACAGTGCCATCCAGAAAAGTGGGTTACTGGAATTCAAATGGCTCTCGAACTGGCTTGACCTGGCCTCCCCAGCCCCAAGCATGGCTTGGGTTCTAGGTACTTGCCAGGACTGGCCTCTATTACAAAATGACCCTGCCACCTTCCTTCCTAAGAAGCTTCCAGTCTGCTTTTTAGGTGGCCAAAGTCCTTGGGCAAAGGAACAGGGAAAGAACTAAACCAGTCCTATGGCAGGTGCGAGGGAGAAACAGAATCAATCCGTCCTTGAATGAAGTTCAGAGACAGCATCCTCCGGCTCCCGGCTGACCCTTTCCGAGGATGAGGATGTCAGGGACTTCTGCCAGCATTTGCCTTCAGGAGGGGAAACCATGGCCATCCAAGGAGCTCCTGGATTCCCATTGGCCCAGAGCCCTACCTGTGCCGCTGGTTCCTGACAGGAAGTTTGGTTGCCCCGGCACTCAATCTCCATGGCAACCCTTGCTTTTGAGACACTGAATGGAAACTGCTGGTGTGGGGAGGCCAGTAGCAGAATACTGATTTGCCCGGGTGTCTGTTAACGAGGACTGCATCTCAATATCTTTCCGTATCCCCAAAGAGCTAAAAATACATCTGGTTCTGTCTAGGGCTCTCCAGCCAGGCCAAGCATCTCAGAGTGAATCTGTGCTGACTCTGACTTGCTAATATTAGTTATCTTTGGCAACTTGGGCTTGGGGGGCATAGAGTGGGGCATTGAATGCAAAATTGCAGAGCACAGGTCTGGAGGGGTATGCCAGAGCGAAGAAGGTGGAGAAGTGAGGAGGATCCCCTGAGAGGAAACCGAGGGCTTCTGGGAGGACAGCCAGCAGAGAGCACCTTGAATCCTAACTCCCTGCAAAGCTCCAGGGAACTAGCTGGTCCAAGTAATGATCGAGACACGTGTTCATTTGCTCATTCAACAAACATACATTAAGTCATACTCTGTTCCAGACTCTGTGCCAGGCACTGGGATTACAGGTGTGAATAAGAGAGTGCATATGTTCTCTGCTCTCACTAGAGTTTACAGAGTGTTTGAAATTGGGATTATTCCTGAAAGTGCAGACATACTACGTGGATACCTGGATGTCTTCTCTGCTAGCAGCGACCTTCCTCCACTTGAAGATGATTTTACTTATAACCTTGGCAGCGTTTCCAGCACATACTAGGTGGTGAGCTAATGCTGGATTGAATGTACTGGGGAGGAATCGAATGGCGTCGCAGCTGCAGCTGTGGTCTGTTCTACCCCAGTGCACCAGCCCTCTCCAAGTGCCTCAGAGGCTCTGGCCAGCTCTGTAAAGTGCATGCTCAGGCTATGAGGTACTGTATTCGGGATAGATGAGGTGACTGCTCCACTGACACCTGCTAAGGGAGCTCAGTATAAAGTGACAGGTTGAATTAATTCCTAGCCTCCTTGGCAGGATCCACAAACAGTCCTCCCCCCACCCCATCTCCTTCCCGTAATCGCTGCACATGTCATTCAATTAATTCTGCATTTCCCAGAGCAGGAAGCTGTGCAGAGTTTACAGCACGCAGTCGGTGCCAGAGCCGCTCTCAAAAGGCAGGTGTCATACACTCAGCCCCAGCCCCAGCTCCAACCCCTGCCTCCTCCTCAAGGCAGATGAGCCACGAGATGGAGAAATGGAAAATGGCCATAACGCTGGGGGACTGTCCCTAGATACACGTAGGTGCTATGCAGGCACATGAGGATCCCATGGATGAGGCACCAGACCACATGAAGATGTGGCTGTGACCCTGACCACCCTCCTGAGCCTCAGGGGGTCAGATCCTGTGGCTGCTCATTAGCTTGGAGCAGAGAGAAGGGGCTGGGCTCCTGGATGCACCCCAAATCCTTCAGGCTGTCGGCCGAGAATGAGAATGGTTTCATGCAACCTAATCCCTCTTTTTGGCAAAGAAGCTGCAGATAGCCCGATAGGAGCATCCACTGCCTGAGGGAAGCAGCTGGGCTTCCGGTTCCCTCCTGCGCTCTGTGGGCAAAACAACAAGAGCGACTCCTTCTGCCCTGATTGTTTCCTCCTTCCCGAGGCAAGAGCAGGTTGCTGATGGTTTTCCTTTCCCCTCTTGCTGGAGGAAGGATCCTGTGGCTTCCTGGGGATTGAGCTGTAACTGATCACCTGTCCCCACTGGTGGCTCCAGCACGGCCATGGGGTGGGGCAGGGACACTGCAGACCTGAGACCTTGCATGACCCTTTGGAGGGCACTGGGGGCATCCCCTCTTGGACCAGGACGCCAGCCCTCCCAGGTGCTGGACTCATTCAGAGCTTCACCTGAGATGCTCCTTACCTCCTCATCCTCTAACTCAAGCTTCCCTCGGGCCAGTCTGACAAGGCCTTCCCAGGGCCCAGCAGGACCCTTCTCAAAGCTCTAAGGAAGGAGAAACAGCGGAGAGAATCTGCTGCTCAGGGATACCATTCCAGGAGACAGCTGATCACATATCTGTGGCTTGGGCAGAAGAAAGAGTCCTACAAATGGGATCAGAAAATCTGCCTCCCAGTCCTGCTTTTCCACTGACCAGCTAGCCACCTTAGCTAGGAACCTGGATACCTCGGAACCTGGATACTCACCTCACAAGGTTCTCAAGAAGATTCAAGATAATGAACAGTCAGCCGCTCTGAACAATAATGGACAAATGAGTGGAATTTATTCAATACCTTCTTTGTAGTTGGCACTGTGCTAGATGATGTGGCAAACACAGAAGTGGTGGCCTCGGCCCTCAGGAAGATTGTGTAATCTGGAGTTGACATCTCAAGGCTGTAGGCAATGTGACATCTCAGATAATTGGCTGTTGTCCCTTAGGGAAGGCAAGAGGGGCAGGAACAAGGTCTACGCATGCGAAACAAGCCAAAGACACATAAACAGACCATCACTAAGTGCTCTTAGGTTTAGGAAATGCAACAGGAGATTGGGAAGAAGAGACAGGGGGTGCTCGGCATAGCTCAAGCGTCAGGGAAGACTTTGGAGGAGCCGTTTGGAGCCGGACCGCACAGACGGACTGTGAGGATGTTCAGAGTTGGCTTCAGAGAGCTGCCTGAAAGCACCGGGTGGGAGAAGGGTGTTGAGGGTGCAAGGGACCCAGTGAGCAAAGGTATGAAGCCCAACATGGGCAGTGTGAGGGAGGACAGCCTGCCAGTGGCAGTGGGGACAGGAGACTGGAAAGAGGTAGGGCTTTCGGCTCTAGTTTTAGGTGTATCTTTTAGTGACTGTTGCCTGAGGGGCTCGCTCAGCCTGTCTGAGCCCCAGTTTCTTCACCTATGCAAAACTGATAACAATACCTACCTGAAATGACCGGTGCAAGGATTCCATCAGAGCCAGGCTTTGAGCTGCAACTCACTAGCTGCCTGACCCAGACAAGTTAACATCTCTGAGCCTCAGGTTTCTCATCTTTAGCGTGGAAATTACACCTCCTCCAATATTTGGCCCAGAGGAAATGCCCAGTGGATGTGCTAATGTGCTAGACCTACTCTAGGCAGGTGGGGCATTGGGAACTCTTTTGAGCGGAGAGGAAGGTTGAGCTGAGCCATCCACCCTCTCCCCTCTGACCAAGGGAGCACATTTCTCAGTGCTCCATGTAGCCTGGGAGGGAGAGCCCTGGGGGGAGCAAAGCCTCGCTCCATCCTTCTCCCGGGCTTACGCCAGGGAGTTAACCAGGCCAGGCACAGCCCTGTGGGCAGACTTCCATCCCCTGAACCCAAATGACCATTTAATGGCTGTACTCAAGACAGGGCAGGAATTCAGAGAGGGCTCTCCTCTGGCAGCCAGGGCTAGATTATGAACTTCATTTCTATGTTGGAAGGAAAAAGAAATCATTTTAGCGAATTTATTTTCTTGCAAGCACACTGAGTCACAGAACCTGGACATCCTCCTCCAGCCAGGAAGCCTCTGAGTTCCCCCAAGCCACCCCTGCTAAGGCCTGGTAAGGTAAATGCACTCAAGCTGCCAGGACCAGTCAGGGCTGGGCACCCGGATGAAGAGTGGGGGTGCAGCAGGCTGCGCAGGTCCCAGGTGACTTAGGGCCTGCTCCCCCCGGCTCCTTCCTATGATCAGTCCTCAGGGAGCGACCTGGAGCAGCTAGGTGGCTCACCCTTGTGGGCTTGGTCTCAAAATCCCCCCAATGTGGGACCCACCTTGTACCCATGCCATCAGGAGAAGCAGCCTGGAGTGAGCAACGACCCTGGACCAAGGACAGAAACACCGGCATTCAATCTCCTTTACTGACAAACTCAGTGCCCAGAAAGGGCCATAACATTTCAGTGTCTCGTTTCCTTTACCTGCACAATGGAATGGTGTCCTGTCGTGCTCATCTCATAGAGTGAGGACCGTTTGGATTACTGCTGTCATCCTAACACCTTACAAATAATTATGAATGACCAAGTCACTTAAGTGCCTTCTCTCTTGGGCAAATAACCCCAAAGCCTTGCCCTCTAATCAAGTTCAAATCCTATCTCTTTCTGCTACACTTGTTCCTGCTTCTGCTTTTTTCTGCTGCCCTTCCAGCAATTCTACTTCTGGATATACACCCAGATGAATTGAAAGTAGGATCTCAAAGAGATATCCGTACACCACGTTCATAGCAGCATTTTTCACTACATTTTCATGTTCTTGGCCTGCGGAGCTTGAAGCCCTCTAAATAGACTGTGCTCTAAGCCAAGCTGGACTAGTGTGCGGTGGTGGGGACAGACTTCGTGGCGCCCACATGGAGGTCCTGCAAGGGCTCTGGCCAATGAACTCCGCTACTGTGCTGGCACTCCCCGCCTACCCTCTGGGTGTGAACAGCTGCCACGCCTGGATACCTGGCTATTTCTCTGTTTGCCGACTGCCTCCCCTCCCCTCCCTGCCTGCTGCGAGGTCCTCATCCACCAGTCCTGACGTCAAAGGCTGGAGCGTCAGCTGAACCTGCAGGTGAAGCCAGTGCTTCCCTGCAATCGAGGGGCTTGGCTTCAGGAGCAGCCACCTGCTTCCTGGCCGTGGGCTTGGCTGAGCCTCCCCTGCCGCAGCCGCTACTCTCCTCCTCCCGGAGAAGCCGGGGGCCTCTCCTGGTGACAGGGCCTCTCCTGGCCCAATGGCTGCGTCTGAGCACACCACACCTCAGGAGTGGGTCTTTCCTTCTCTTTTTCCCTTGGGTGCGAGCTGGGTGCCTGGCTCAGAGCAAGTGCAGGTCTGATCATTGGGATGACAGTGAATGAAGGAATGAATAATGGTGCTCAAGGTCTCACGAACAGTTTCTCCCCTTGGGATTTGGTTTTCCTCGGGACATGAAATCTCTGCCAACACTGAAAGCCCCTCCTCTCCTTCCTTGGGCCAACCGCGTGGGCATATTTTCTCCAAAAGGATAATTCCATTGCTTTTCCTGGGAGTTTCCAACCCCAAAATGGCTCAGGTTTGCGCAGTGGTGCCAAATGTGGAACACAAATTATTCTGAGCAACTCACAGCCGGGTCTTACACAAATAGTGAAGTAGAGGAGGATAATTCTGGTTTCCTCTCTCTTCGTTCCTGTCTTCCCTACTGTCGCTGATTGAATGAGTCACTCATTGAATCATTGATTCAAACAGTTCCAGAGCACCAGGCGTGGTAGGGGCAGGCTGTCCAGAGGAGCAGTGTGCACTCTGCCCTGGGGAGCTTGCAGCCAGGAGTGAGTTAGCATAGGAAGCAATAGTGCCAAGTTCAGGGCGGCCTACTCCAGGGAGGCCCCGAAGCCCAGGGAAGCATGGAGGAGCCTCCCCTCCTGGAGTGTGGCTGGGAGGACTTCTGGGTGGAGATGAGGCTTGAGCTGAGTGGGGGCCTTAGCCAGGGAATGAGGGAAGCCTGGTGATGGGAGAGGAGGCGGGGTGGGAGGCCAGGGAAAGAGGAGCTGTGTCTGGGAACCATCTGGAAGACTGCCTTTCAGTTGACATGAGAAAAAGGAGAGTGACGACCCATTCTTCCGTCAGCATCTGATTCCTGCTAAGGTGTTAATTGTTAATTAAGGAAAGTGTTAGCTGCTAACAGCTTTAAAGTGTGGCCCCTCCTTTTGAGGACTGTATTTATCTTCACTGCCTTCTGCCTGGGAACAGTGTGGCTTTGGAATCAAGCAGGCCTGGGTTCAAAACTTGACTGCCAGTCACTACCTATAATCTTGAGAAAGTCAATTAGTTTCTGGAACCTACACTTTCTATAAAGTGGAAACAGTAATTTCTACCCCACAGGGTTGTTGTATGGATTAAATGAGATGTCATATGGAAAGGGCCTAGCTTAGAGCCGGCACAAGAGAGGTGCTCAGAATGTTGCTTTTACCTGGAAAACTTAAACACCGAATTACCATATGATCTAGTAATTTCACTTCTGGCTATATACCCAGAAGAACTGAAAGTAGGATCTTGAAAAGATATTTGTATATCCATTATTCACAATAGCCAAAATGTGGAAGCAACCCAAGAGTTCATCAATGGATTAATGGATAAATAAAATATGTATCAAATTTTATGTGTGTATATATATACACACACACACACACACACACATGCAATGCATATATATACACACACAATGGAATATTTTTCAACCTTAAAAAGTAAATTATGACATATGTTACAGTATAGATGAACTTTGAGGACATTATGCTAAGCCAATCACAAAAGGACAAATACCGTATGATTCCACTTATATGAGGTACTAGCGTTGTCAGATTCACAGGGACAGAAGGTAGGATGGTGATGGCCAGGACCTGGGGAGGGGGAATGGGGAGCTGTCGTTTAACAGGTACAGAGTTTCAGTCTGGGGTGATGGGAAATTTCTAGAGATGGGTGGTGGTGGTGGTTGTAAAACAATGTGAAGGTATTAATGCCACTGAACTGTATACTTAAAAAGAGTAAATTTTGTTACGGAAATTTTACCACAATTAAAAAAGAAAAGAAATATTGCTTTTATTCTCCTCCTCCAGGAGCAGAGCCTCTACCAACTTCTCTGTTTTTGTAAGGCAAGGGCGGGCTTGGTGTGACACTTCTGAAAGGTCACCACCCCTGAGCTTGATGCCTAATTGTCAGCGGATCTCGCCCAGACTCCCAGAGGGGCATTGATTAATCGATGTTCTGTCGCGGCCAAGGAGTCTATCGGGCTCATTGGAAGGAAGCAGCTACAGCTGGAGTTGGGCATGGGCGGGGAGGGGATTAGCATTCACTGGGTGACCACTGTGCGCCCAGCAAAGTGCTCAGCAGGTGCCAGGCATACAAACGACAAACTTCTGCCCTCAAGGAATTCGCAATCAACTTCCACCCTCACCTGCCAGCCGGCCATCCGCTCACCGTGCGGGAAGAGACATAGTTTTGCAATTGTCTGCCAGGACTCAGGACTCAGAGATTTTTCCAGGGCCTCCAGAAGACCTGGGTCTCAAGGCCAGCACTGCTACTGACCTACAACACACAAGCGCCTCTGTGTCCAGCCCTTGAGGAGCAGCCAGGGCTGTCTGTGGGATCTTCACAGTGCTGAGGTCAGCAAGACCCCAGGGCACGGGCGGCAAGAGCAGGGAAACCTGTGTGGGTGCCCCGCTTCCTGCAGCACCCTGGCAGGGGAGGCTGGGTGGACCTCCCCGTGAGCTGACTGAAGGGACTGGCTTTGGCCAGCATCCCCTTGGGATCGCAGGCTCCAAGAATTGGGGAATCTTCCTGGGGACCAGCCAAATAGTTTGGGATCCTGAAAAGAGAGTCTTATCTTTCCTATATCCCCCCGCCTCTGGGCATAGGGCTGATAGGGATCCCAAGTGTGGCTGGCAGTTTGAACATAAGCTCCCAAGTCCAAGAAAGTGCTTTTTATTCATTCAATAAACATTTACTGAGCCCCTACTTAATACCAGGCATGTTAATAATTCAGTCTCTTTTCTTAAGCTGGACAGGAGATAGAGATCCATCTAAGTAATTTCCAAACAGTTAAAAGCATGCGTCTCATACGGATACGGAATGAACACGTATCAAAGATTTTACTGAACTCGTTAGTTAACGAGGGAGCCCGTGAGATGACAAAGCTGGTTCAAAGAGCAGTTACGGAACTGGGACTTAAAGGAAGGGCACACCAAAATAATTTCTTTAAGTTAGAGACAAATCTGGTAAATGTCCTACAGGGGAATAAAATCAGGTGATCTCCCCCAGTGGACAGAAACCACTCAAATCTCTACCAGACAAAAACCTACTACTCAACATGCAACTTCACAGTCTAAGTTCTTCACTAATAATAGCAAATAACCAGGCCGGCCCGGTGGTCTCGTAGTTAAGTTTGTGCACTCTGTTTTGGTGGCCCAGGGTTTGCAGGTTTGGATCCTGGGCACGGACCTAGCACCGCTCATCAAGCCACACTGTGGTGGCATCCCACATAAAATAGAGGAAGACTGGCACAGATGTTAGCTCAGCAGCAATCTTCCTCAAGCAAAAAGAGGAAGATTGGCAACAGATGTTAGCTCAGGGCCAATCTTCCTCGCAAAAAACCCCCCCAAAAAACCAAATGGCAAAGTCAACAGTGAAACTTTCTTCTACGGCAGCAGAGCCACGCCGTCCAACAGATATATCTCGCGAGCCACGTGTGTAATTTAAGTTTTTCTAGTAGCCACATTAAAAATGAAAAACAAATAGGTGAAATTAATTGTAATAATATATTTTATTTAACCCAGCATGTCCAAAATATTGTCATTTTGACATGTGGTGTTCCCCACATTTCAAGTGTTCCTCACATTTCAACGTAGCCATACGTTGATAGCACGGTTCCGGAGAATTAAACGATCTTCGTGTAGGTCTGTTAAACAAAGCTTCAGTAGGACACTGAAGGAACATACAGCCATTCTCTTGGTCTTATCTAAATTTCCGAAAATTTTTTCTAACATATCTATGGAGGTCCCTGTGGCCTAGTTGGCAGGAGTACAGGAAAGGTGAGTCCAAGCCACGGCCCTTAAAAGGCTTGTCCGACGCAGTCAAGTAAACGTCTCGTGCAGCAAACGCTCTCATAAAGGTGTATCAAGGGCCAGGAGGGCACAGAGTTCTGCCGGTGGGACAGGGTGGATCAGAAGACTTCACAAAGGAAGAGTAGGTTTCACAAGGTGGAGGAAGCAGGGGTCACTCCAAGAAAGCGAAGAGTGTGACCCAAAGCAGGAAAGCACACGATTTCAAAGGACACTTGTGCGTGGGCAGGTGGGGAGGGAGGGCTGGGACCGACGGTCGAGGGTCTCTGGAAGCTGCACAGACACATCTCACCTTCATCCAATGGGAGCCACGGAAGGGCTTTCAGAAAAGGATGGATGTGGCCAGGCTTGTCCTTGGGAAGATCCCCAAGGAGCTGTTAGCCCTGTGGTGGTGGAATCTTCCAGTCAGTTCCCTCCCCTCTTCACCCCCCACTGTTGTGAACGGGGATAAAGTCTGCATCAGGGTTGGTGGCTAAAAATATTTTCTAGGCTTCAGATTACAGATGTGATGCCCAAATCCACAGTGAAGAAAGCATTGGTAAAGGCGGCTTCTGAAGTCAGGATGGAGTAGACTCCTCCTGGGATGTGAAGAAGGCTGCAGGTGACTCTTAATGGACTGGAGATTTAGCAGCTGATACCCTGCCAGCCTTGGGGCCAGGTTAGTACAGGGGAAGAGAAATCTCAACCTGGCATTAACTCAGCCACTGTCCAAGTGAGGCCAGAAAGGGCACGGGAGCCGACCGTTTGGATCCCCATCATCTGGATGGAGATAAGAGCCGGCTTTGATTTCTCTCATCTTTACCCATCATCTGGATGGAGATAAGAGCCAGCTTTGATTTCTCTTGTCTTTACACGTGAGAGGCTCAGAGTACTTTATGTGCATTCTCTAAGATGCTGGTCTCTCACTCCTGCAACAGGCAGGCCAAACAAGGGCAGCACAAGCTGGAACTGGCCCAGATAGTACAAGGAACCAAGAAGAACTCCAGAATTTTCTGAAACATCCTCCCTGGTCCCCCACCTCATCAATGTCAGAGAAGAGGAGTCTGACTTGCTTTCCTTCTAGTTCTACCTGAAGTGCGCAGAACAAGCCACTTTAGGCGAGAGCCTGTGGCCCAGAGGAAGGGGAGATGCAGTGCGGGGAAGGAGAGATTATAGGGAGGCTCTGCAACCAAGCCAGCCCAGGCGGTCTAGTGGTTAAGATCCAGTACTCTCACTGCTGTGGCCTGGGTTCCTTTTCTGATCAGGGAACCACACCGCCCTGTCGTCTTTCAATTGTCACACTGTGGCAGCTGCATGTTGCTGTGATGGTGAAAGCTGTGCCGCCGGTAAAGACCAGGCACGGTTCAGTTCTGCCGTACACAGGGTCACGAGGGGTCAGAATCAATTCGATGGTGCTAACAACAACTGCAATCAATCAGGCATCTCTCTTGCTGGTGTGTGCGTGAGTGTGTGCACACATGTGCAATGGGGGCGGGGACCCAGGGGGCCTTAAATCAGCTTCCTTACGGCTGATGTGTTCCTAAGTGTCCAGTCTGGAAAGGCAGTCAACTCGTGGGCCCTATTTCCACTTGCGGTTATATAATCAATATGTGCAGGACTAACCACCCAGTTGAAACAGGAAAACGCTGATCTAATCTCCTTGGAGATAAGACTTCCCTTTGCTTTTTGCCATGAATTGATCACTAGCCGGGGCTTCCTATGAAAGACTCCTGATGAAAACTGAAGCCCAGAGCAGGGACTGGGGAATGGACCCCCGCCTGCAGCACCCGGCCTCACGTTTAGATATGAGCTCTACAAAATGTCAAATATTTGGTTAAAGCCAAAGTCCTGTCTGATATCCAGCTGTGTTCCAAAGAGCTACGGGTTTGGTCACCTGTCCACCACAGTCAAGACCTTCTGCTTACTCCCATCTCCCTCGTCTGCCCTGCAGACCTACCCTCCGGCCCCAGCCCCTCCTGGAGAGGCTGTGGAATGGCCTGGGTTCTTTCTCTCCCCAGTTTAGGTTTCCTCACAGGTCCTCCGGTGGAGTCTACCTATTAAACTTAGAAAGGCCCTTCAAGTTCATCCAGGAAAGGAGTGAGAGCAGGAAGGAAGGAAATGAAGTTGATGAAACGTCAGTTACTGAGCTAAGTGGCAGGGACACGGGGTCTCATTCGAGCCTCGTGAGAATTCACTAAGGCGGGCGGTAATATCCCCAGTTTTACAGAGGGAGAACTGCAGCTCAGCCAAGTCAAGCAAGTTGCCAAAGATTGTACAGCCATTGGTGGACGCAAGGCTAGAGCTCTAGGCCCCTAATAGCTGTCCACACTCAGTCCCAAGTAGAGCTGATCTGAATTCTCAAGAAATCTGTGATGGAGCAAAAACCCCACAGTGAGGAGGACGTGGGCTGGGCCAAAAAGCAGCTGCCAGAGGCCACTGGCTCCAGCTGTCTTCACAGCCTGTGCTGGCCTGACCTCTAACTTCTAGACTAACAGTTCTTCATGTTGGGGGGGGGGGGTGGTGGTGGGCTCAAAGTCCTCAGAATCTGGATCCTGTCTCTAGAAAATGTACATTCACCCACACATACACACAACTTTGGCTGCAATTTCAGGGAGTTCATGGGCCCTGAGAGTCAGAAAGTTCTCTTTGCCACCCAAGAGCCCCCATGGGGGCCCAGGTGGGGAAAGAGAGAGGAAGGGTTTGGAGGAGTGGAGGAAGAGAGAAACAGAGGGCTGTGGTGGGGGCTGGTGGAGAGGAACAGAGGTGGTACCTCTTGTGATCGGGGAAGGAGCAAGCACGGCAGGGCCTCAGTGCTCTGGGCACCTCTCAGGGTGAAGTTCCTGGCATCAAATCTGGTCATCAAAAGGCATGGTGGTGGAGCTCTCGGGGGCTGAGAGAGGCAGGGCCCCGCAGGTCAGTCCTGACCCGTCCCAGAACTGGGTTTTGTTCAAATAAGGTAAGTGGTATTCCATTACGTGGCTCAGACTCCAAAGTCTCCATTTGGAAAGTGGATTAAGATCCCTTCTCCTGAAGCCAGACGTGTCCACAGTCAGAATAAAAACCCAGAGTGGGCTTGGTCTCAAAGTAACCCAAAGCTTCAACCTGCCAAAGACGGGGTGGTGGCAGGCTAACCCAGCCACTAAGCTAGCCTGTTAAAAATAATGATTATGTAAAGCAAACATCTTCAGAAAAAGAACCCCGACAAGTCTGGGAGAGCTGGGATAAATGCTTCCCGTTCTGACCTCCCCCTGAGGTGAAATGATCTATTTGTTCCTTGAATTGCTCCCCCAGTTCTGCTCATTCACGTGCTGGCTCAGCAGACACCCAAACAGAGCGTTTTGGGTTTGCCCCGCTGTTCTATTTCCAGCCTGCTCAGTTCATCTTAGGTCCCGCAGAGGACCAGCCGGCAGCTCCTTCTTCCCCTCCTCCCCTCCCCCAGCCACGTTTTCTCTCTCTCCTCCAGCCTGGCTTCCCCTCCCCCTCCCTTCCACTCTCCTTTCTCCCCCCTCCCCCTCTACTCCCCTCCTCCCTCTTCCTCTTCCTCCCCCTTCCTCCTCTTCCACTTCCTCCTCCTCCTCTCCTGAGATCCTGCTCTCTGCCTCTCCTCTACTGCTTTCTCTTCTCTCACGGCCTCCCTGGCTCCCATTCTCAGCAGCTGGCAGGTGTGTGTGAAGACGTGGGGCAGCTCTGGACCCTGGGCCTTGGGGCAGAGAGGAGGAATGGAAGCAGGGCAGAGGTGCCCCCAAGCACAGGAAGCAGGCAGCTTTGCAGGCCACTCTCTGACTTCTCAGGGGAAGCAAGTCTGTACGCATCACTGATTCTGGGTCACCAAGAGGGAAATGGCCACCCCAGCGAGTCGTCTCATGAGCACTCACGTCCCAAGGCCCTGCCTCAAATGGACACCATCTCCATCCCATATTCCCACAGTGAATGGCCCTAGTAAGGGATTTCTGGAAAAGGGTTTCTGGTACTTTCTGTTGTGGAAGTCAGGCCTTCCCCCCCCCCGCCCCCCGACTGTTTCTCTACAAATAGGGAAGGATATGCACTGAGCCATCACCTGCCTGAGTCTGGCTGGCTGTTTCATGTATTCCACCTCCGTTTACTCCTCCTGGCAAATCTGCAGGACATGTACAAGTATCCCCATTTCACAGATGGGGACCAGGAAAGAAAGGCCCAGCCGGTCAGAGCCTGGAAGCTGAGGGGCGTGGGGGGCTGCATATGGGAGCACTGATGGTGGTGGTGGAGGAGAGACTTGGCTGGCACACAGTGGTGGGGTGGTAGAGGGAGAGGTTCAGCATCCCAGGGAATTTGTTTTGGATGAATTCTGAGACCAGACACAGGCTAGAATGACAGATGTGAACGACTGAAGTCAGCAGCGAGCAGCTAGCTCATTTACTGTCTGCTCACTCATTCCTTCATTCATTTGTCCATTGTTGAGCTCCTGAGCACTGAGAAGGGGCTGGAGATAAAGGCATTAATAAACGAAGCATCCATAAATGAGTAAACAAGCAATCAGCTATTACTGTGATCAACACTATAATGGAGGCGTATACAAGGTGCTATGAGAGCATAAAGGAAGAGTCCAGGAAGGATTCTCAGAGGAGGTGATAGTTGAGTGGGCCTTGAGGGATGAATAAGAGTTTGCCAGGCAGAGGACTTAATACTGGAATGTGGAAGGGGGACAAAAAGTAGAGACAGGATCTTCTAGACATAGGCAACTTCCATTGTATATCACTTCTCATTTCCCTTTTGTGCTCCATTTTCTTTTTTGTTAATCAGAACCAACCCAGACCTCCTTGTAGAATCCTGGCCTCTAATTTGACTCACACAAGGAAGCTCCTGTGTTCTTTCTCCTCTGATCAAACAATTATCTACCCTGCTTGGAGCTCTTTGGTGCTAGGATTTTCTATAACAGAGAACAAGGCTCTCGCTCCATAAGTTGGGAGGAGGTCTAGTAATCCTATGTCCTGGGAAATAAAATATACAGGGACCCTAGCTTATACTAGAGTATGGATGACTGACACAAGATACTTTCCTACGCATAGATGAGAACATGAAGAGAGAGTGAAGAGAATAGAAGGACCCTGGAAATATATGTGTTTTAGAGGCAGTAAGGGGGTGACGGTCAGTGAGAGTCCCCGGCAAGGGTAGAGAAAAACCCAGGAGGAAAGATGGAGTGTACTAGAGACGAATTTTTCAATTCTTCCAGGGAGATCCAGCTTGTCACAGTCCAGCACACTGAGACCCAGAGGGAGAGTGGTACCACTGGAGCCTTTTTACCCATCCCCTACCCTCACCATTCCACCCCCAGGTTCCCTTCTAGTGGGTTCCTGAGAGAGATGAGGTCCCTAATTGATCCACCAGGAGTACAAACAGTGTTGTCCCCGGAGGGGAGGAGGAGGTCCTGAGGCACCAGGTTGGATGCTGCTGGAGTGTTGGGAAGGGGGTTAATTCTGACTCACGTTCATGGTTCTGTGCCGCTCCCCCCTCGCATACTGAGAGGATGGCACAGACTGGCCACTAGGCTGACCATCCAGCAGCCTAGCAAGGGTTCAGGATCCCGGGGCAGCCTCTCTGTGGTGGTGGTGGTGGTGGCAGTGGCATAACTCTGCTCTCCATAGCAACTTGGGAGCCGCCACCCCAGGGAGAGCCACCATGGCAACATCTAGACCAGGAACAGCTCCTCTGGGCCTCTGGCCTCCTGAGCTTACCCCTGGTATTCCAGAGGGGCCGCTGGCAAAGCCTGGGCCCTGAAGCAGTGGGAGGACACCCCCTCCTGGAGCCCCTCTGGGGCTGAGGGCTGAGGGCGTGGAGGAAAGTCTGGTTTTATTTTCCTTTGTGTGCTCTGAACACTTGATCACTACACTGAATTTGAGGTAATTGTCCTTGGGTCTGGGGCCTAAAGACAGGGTGGGGGTGGGGGGACCAGTGCTGAGCAGGAGTCTCTAGGGCTATTAGGAATGGAGTTGCTCCAAGGGTTAAGGTCCCTGCAGAGGGGCCCTCAGGCGCAGTCACGTCCAGCAGCCCCAGGGTCTGGGAGGAGGGCTCTGAGTGCAAGAAAGAGCGTGTGGGGGGTGACAGGGCTGCCTTAAGGGCCATGCTGGGTCAGGCAATCCCGGCTTTTTCCCAGGCCCCAACCTCACTTCCCTCCATCCTTCTCTTTCATCTCTTCATCACTCCCTTCATCCCTCCCTCTTCTTCCTCACTCTTCCTGCTCCCTTTTCCATCCCTTTCTTGGTTCACCCGGCATCTCCCCAGTACCTACTGTGCATGGCGTGCTGGGCTAGGCCCTGAGAGGAGCCAGGATGAATCAGCCCCCTCACATCTGGGGAGGGGGAAGGTTACAAGGACCCAAAACAGCAGTACAAACAGTTACCTTCTGAAAGGAAGAGCTATGGGGACTCTCCCTCCCTCTCTCTCTGTTTCAGCCCTCCTCCTTATCCTGACAGTTTCTCAGGCAGGAAATGCATAATGTAAAGAGAAGGGCTTTCACGTTATTCCCCCAAGGCCTCCCAGGAATGCCCCAGAAGTGAGGTGCAAAAGCCAGCTGGAGACAGCTTGGGAGGGATAAGAGAGGACAGAGTTCAGCAGCTCCTCGTGCCAGGGGCATCTCTGCCCATTCATTCATTCATAAAATATTTACTGAGCCCTAGCCCTGTGCTAGGCCCCGGGTACTTCCAGGGAGGCAGGCAATAAACATATATGTAGTCACAAGGAGTGGTAAGTACCACCAAGAGAATGAATCGGCTGCAGTCACAGAAAACAACACGGGGTGGGGGGGACCCCTCACCAAGGAAGTGACATTTAAGCCAGGCCTGAAGGGTGAGGCCTCAGCTAAGCGAAGGAGCCGGGTGGGCTGGGGTTCAGTGGTCCACGTGAGGGAACAGCGCATGCAGACGACTGAAGGTGGAAGGGACTGGTGCGCGTGAGAAAGGCTCACGGGGCCTAGGGAGAGAGGCACGAGGATTTGCAGAGGCAGGAAGGGGCCTGATGAGCAGCAGGGCCCCGAGGGCCTGCCTTTCTCTGAAGGAGTTTGGATTTTATTTGAGATGCGGCGGGGATCCAGCCACTGGAGGTTTTAAGCAGGGGTAACACGAGCTGGTGTCTGTTGTAGGAAGCTCTCTGGCTGCTGGGTGGAGACTGGGTGGTAGAAGAGAAGATGGGACCCAGGGAGACCAGGGGAGAGGCGAGGGAGCCCGCTGCAGTCTGGACTGGTGAGAGCAGGAGAGGGAGGATCTGTGAAACATGCTTCAGAGCTGGGAGTGACGGAACTTGTGAATGGGTTGGAATGTGGGTGGGAAATATTAGTATCTATTTTTTTATCTATTGGTCTTTTGGCCTCTCTCCCCTACTAGAATGTAAGCTCCATAAGGGCAAGGATGCTGTTGGTCTTGTTCTCTGTTGGTCCCCAGACACAGTATAGGTATTTAAAAAGATTTAGTGCATGGTGACTGAGGAATTAAGGCAGGAGAGGGCAGGATTAACGATGATACCCCCGTTTCTGGTTCAGCTGCAGGGTGGATGGTGGTGGCATGCAGAGAGGGGAGGATCAGTCGGGCAGAGCGGTGATCAAAGCCCAGAGTCAGGGAAGTGGTGGAGGTGCCTGTGAGGGGCCTGGCAGGCAGCGCAAGTGGGCATGGAGAGCATGAGGGGAAGGGGCTGTCTATTTGGGTCACTGTTGCACACCCAGCATGTAGAGCAGTGCCTGGAATAGAGAAGAGGCTCAATACTTGTTTGTTGAATGAATGAATGACTGGAGTTGAGAGAAGAGTTCTGGGCTGGAGCTATAAATGTGGCTGTCACCAGTGCCTGGAAGTTCAAGGCTGTGGGAGTGGATGAGGTCACCTAGGGAAGAGTGTATGGAGAGAGAGAGAGGAAGGGACCCCCCCCCAACCCCCGCTAGCTACCCTCTCTCCTCAAACCAGGTATTGTCGATTTAGGAAACAGGGACCTGAGCTCAGCAAAAAGCAGAGTCCTGCAGTTTCGGGAGACTCTTACAGAGTAGCCCGAGAAGCAGGAAATATGGCAGAGGGCAGGGGCTGGCCCCACAGCCCTGTGGGGAAAGAAGGAGAGGCTTCCAGCCCCAACATCAGAGGCCTCCGACCCCTCTGACCTGGAGCCCCAGCCCTCCTCCTGGCTCCCTCTCCTCAGCCTGTGACGCTGTGGTCAGGCCCAACTGAGGCTGCCCAGGAGGGGGCGGGTCCTGGAGTCCCTGGCAGCCCTTGCTGGCCTCTAGAGCAACCCATGCTGCCTGGGGCATGGGTGTGGTTACCACAGCCCCAGGGGACTCAGCTAGCTCCTGTGCCACCCGTGTACGCATCCCAGGATGTGCACGCCCAAGGGCCTGGGGCTGGGAGATGAAGGCCTGTGCTCGCTGTAACAATGCTGCCAGGGCCGGGAGGCTGCAGGAGCAGGTGCTGGGCACACGTTGTCAACCCAAGCCCAGGTACCCCCTGAGTCACTGCAGACACCACACATGCCAGCCCCTGCCCTGGCACACACACCCATGACTGGCTGGGGAGAGGCCAACGGGAAGCCTAGCAGGGAATTCCACTCCAGAGTCAAGGACTTTGAGGAAAATCATGCCGGGAGAGAGCTGATCTGAGTCCTGTTCAGAAGACCTGCCCCCAGCATGACCTAGCTCGTCGGCCCCAGGTGGGTCAGAACATCTTAGAACCGGAAGACATCTTCTAATGGAACCTGCTATGCTGAGCAGAAATTCTTCCCACAAACCCCTGGCCCGTGGTCAGCCAGTGTCTTTGCAAACTTCCAGGAATGTGGACTCCACCACCGCAGGGCAGCCCGTTCCTATTCGGCAGCTTTGCCAGAGAACGTCTCTTTCTCAAAGGGCCTCGAAGGATCCAACACCAGAGGGTGACAGTGTCACCTCCGGGGAGGAGAGTCGATGGAGGGAGGGGGATGGGGCTTCCCCGTTGATTTGGTATGGGATGTTTGCCAAACCGTGTGCTAAATTTGTAATGGCAAGAACAAAAAGTAGGGTTCTCCTTTATTTGAACCAAATCTGCCTTCCTAACATTTCCACCTACTGCTCCCAGGTGTGCTCTCTGGGATCAGAGTCTAACCCCACTTCCCCTCGGGTGCCCTTCAAATACCTGAAGGCGGGGATCACGTCCCCACCGCGTCCTCCTCCGGGCTGAGCTTCTCCTCCTTTAACTTGGTTTCCAGACCAGTCCCCCCAGCAGTCCCCCCTTCTGAGCGTCAGACAGTAAAGCTCAGGGGGTTGCAGAAGGAAGGAACCAGTCACTCCCCAAGTTAGGTGTCACCTCGTGCTCGTTAGTTAATGTGTGTGTGTGTATCTGTGCATGCGTGTGTGGGAGGGCATGTTCAAATCACTCGCTTCCTCAAGCCTTGGTTTTCTCATCTATAAAAGAGGAAAACAGTACCTTTGCTATGACAATCAATTGAGATTAAGGAAATGAAAAACATTAAAAAGCACAAATTCCTACCCTAGGGGTTATAACTTAGAAGCCCCCTTCCGTTTGGTAGTTGCTAAGTGTTGGGCTCACAGAGCCAGACTGCTGGGGTTCAAATCCCGGCTTTGCCACTGATGGGCTGTATGACCTTGGAGAAATGACTTGACATTGCTGTGCTGCAGTTCTCCCCTCTGTGAAACAAAGAGGGTGATAACACCAATCTCGGACTCCACGTTTAGGAGCATTCGATGTATTGCCTAGCACTCAATAAATATTAGCTATTTGATATTGTCACCCCGACTTTTCCTCCTTCACAGGCAGAGAAGGGCTTCGCTGAAACGAGGCTAATTCATAGCACCTGTTTGAAAGGTGAGGCCATCAAACCAAACCAGTCATGTTATTGGAGTGAGTTGCTCCACGGTTTACCCCCCTGCCCCCCAAAATTTGTAAGCAATGTTTTGTGCGAGGCACGTGCTAAGGGCTTTATAGGCCCTGCCTCACTGAATTCTCCTAACACCCCCACGAGGGAGACACTATCATAACTCCCATTTTACAGATGAGGAAATAGAGTTTCACACAGATGAAGTCACCTGCCCAAGGTCACACCACTAGGAAGTGCTGGAACCAGGACTCCAACTTGAGCCTGTCTGACTCCCAAAGTCAGTCTCCGTCAGCGCAGGGTCCCGTTCTTTTAGCCAGCTCTCTGGTTTAGGCTCATTTCCAGCTCCAGGGAGCAGAGGAAGCCAGAACCTTGTCTTCCTTGATGGCATTGCCTGATGTTTCTGCGAGGTGGGGAGGAGGAGCGGTCTCTTGCTTCTCTCACCAAGCCCCCTGCCCCTCTCCGGCTCCAGCGGTCTGATGGTGACACCGGAGACCCCAGCTGCATCTCCTTGGGTCCCCTCAGGACCACCCTGGCATCTGGTACCCCTGGGCCGCTTGCTGGGTTTTTGACCCCTGACCATGAAATGGTTCCATGCTGATCTACAAAAAAAACAGCCATTTTGGACATGGGCCCTGATGCGTAATCTCATTAAGGAGCCAGCAGTGCATCTCAAACCATTATCGCCTGGCCAAGCTTCTCTGGGGCGAGCCTGGCTGCAAATGGCTTTCTCCCGTCCGGGGTGGGGGGGGTGGGGAGGGGTGGGGCGCCACAGCCCTCCTTGCCCTCTGCCGCTGGAGGAGAGATTTTATCTTTAATTGACAACTGGCTGCCTGCCATCGCCTTGCCCCCGCTGGCCCAGGCTCCCAGGCCCATTTCTCTTCTGCTTCAGGAATAGGCTTCCCCTCGCTTCTTCTCTTCCCTCAGCCCTGCCATCCTCACCCCTGCTCCCCACTGGGCTCTGTCCTTTCTTGGTGTGACGGACAGGAGATCTCAGAGATCTGTGGAGAAAGGCCTGAGAGCTACAGGAACAGGGTGAGGCGGGAACTGACACTTAGTGTGCACCTACTGTATGTCACATGTAGAGAAACAGCCCTCGGCCAGGTCCTTCCACTCACTGTCTCTGAAATAGACTATCACTATCCCCAGTCTACAGACAGGGAACCTGAGGCTCGGTGAGTTGCCCCAAGATACCCAGCTAGTGTGTAGCAGATCCAGACTCTGCACTGAGGACATTGTGGCTCTATCATGCCTGGAGTGAGAGGAAGGAGTGAGAAATAAGAGAACGAAGGGCAAACATGTACCCAGACCTCCTGTACAATCCGCAAAGCCCGGTGCCAGGAGGAAACGCAGGGCCCCTTCTTGGATAATGACTAGTAATTTCAAGACAGCGACAGCTGAGCATTAAGTCAAGTGAGGGGCCTTTGTGAGCGACTGCACAGGTTGCACGCTCCTGAAGCCAGCCCTGTGTGTGCCCCCCTGTGGGTCTGAGACGGACCACGCGTGACTAGCACTCACCATTACCCAATCCTATCTGGGCCCAGGAGGGGTTCATTCCCCATCCCTAAGTGGTCCCAGTCGTGTCACCGGTCCCTTGTCGGCCTCAGTTCATCAGCCATCCAGTCATCACAAGGACTTTGGCATCCCCAGGGCCTTGGCCCAAATAGAACTGGTGCAATTTCAGGGAGGAGGGGCGGGCCCCTGCACAAACAAGCAGGAACACAGTGGGATTCCTTAAACAAACAACAGTCTTTTCTTTCACGTTAGGGCTGGGGTCAGGTGGCAGCAGTGGCGATCAGGACATTGCTTGGGCATCAGGGGTCCCGGGCTAGCCCTCTGTGTGACCTTGGGCAGATTGCTGTTCCTCTGAGCATCAGAGTCTAGCTCTAAGTGCAGGGGTTGGGCTGCATGGATGACTCCTGGAGGGGGTGGGGTTAGGGCCGGAGTGTGTTGCATTTCTCCGGTGTTGGGGTGGACTCCTGGGGAGGTCCCCACAGACATAGAACCAGAAAGGAGAGGCAGAGACAGTCACTCACACAGCAGGAGCAGCGGCACGCTCCAGATGTCTTTATTGGGGCTCGAGCACAGCATGACAGTCAGAGGCATGCGGACAGGGCGGCAGGGCCAGCCCAGGCATGCCTCAGACACGCACGAGGGGACAGCTTTAGAAAAGGACTGACCAACACCAGGGAGGGGCAGGGCGGGGTGGGAACGGGGAGGGAGGGGCAGAGGCCAAGGTCGAAGGGGTCCCCTGGCCTCTGCTATTGCACGCATCCTCTGGCCACTGGCCAGGAAGTACAGTATTGCAACTGGTCTCCACTCGCCCGAGGCTTCCCCTTCTCAGACCCCTGAGCCAGATGGACAGACAGACCCCTTCCCTGCCCGTCTGCCCAGCAGCATCTTTGAAAACAAATGAACGAAGGAGACAGAACAAAAAAATCAAAAACAAAAAAAGATGAAACGCCCCCTCAGTCAAGGACACAGGGAAGGTGGAGGAAGGAGTGGAAGAAGCTGCAGAGGAGCCCCTGGAAGTCCCCCCACAACTGGGGCGTGGGGTGGGAGGTAGAACCCCAATCTGGGGTGGGATGGGGCTAGTGGAGCAAGTGACCCTGGGGGGCAATCTGGCCTTCCATAGGCCACCGGCCCACAGGGGAAACGCCCCCAAGAGGGACAGTCTAGCCTGGGATCACCCAGCTGGACCGGCAGATCCCAGGTGCACTTTTCCTAGGACATTCCTCACACACGTTCAGCAGACAAGGAATCAGTAAAGGGGAAGGGAATGGGGGTCTAGGGGTGGGGCAAGGACTTGGGGAGACACAGCCTAACAAAGAAGACAGACCACCAACAGCACATGCACTACACACAAGAGTATAGTACGTATGAATATAGATACTATATGTGCATACATGTCTCTTCAATGTACAACAGAACAGAACATCAGACCCAGATGGCTCTGGGCCCCGGGGGTCACATGGGAGGTTTTCCACCAGTCCTGTGCAAACACAGATATCTGAGTCTTTCCCAGCGAAAGATTCTTGCCTGGGTTCCAGAGTTTCCCTAAGCCTTTGGCTTTCTGTCTGTCTGCCTGTCTCTCTCACGCTGGTGCCGCCTTAAGAGAGGGTGAGGACTTCAGCCTGGGCATAGTTGGACGAGAGGGCGTCTTGGCAGGTCTCTGTGTTTAAAGAGCACAGGTGTGAGACACTGGGACGCACGCTTTCGGCTCAACATTGCCTTCTCGGGGGGCAAGGAGTTCAGCAAAAGAAAGGGAGAAACAAAGAACAAGATGTTAGAAGGAAGGCAGCTGCCGACCCACAGGCTGTGGGCTAAGGAGCAGGCCAGGAGCAGAGCTGGAATGCATGGGGACCCAGGGCTAAGAGGCCAGGAAGAGCAGGGACAGGTCAGGGTATGGGGTGCGCCCCTTCATCACTCCTCTGCCAACCCAGAGCCTGGGCCAAGGTGACTCCTAGGTGATGTCACAGCTCATCTCCACACCTGCTCAGGTAATGAACCCAGGAATCACTAGCACTCAGGTCTCCAAAGCCCTAGTGCAGTGCGGGGAGGGACCACAGCTCTGCAGCGTGGCATGGAGGCAGGGTGGGGGCGTCATGGGAGGGAGAGGCTCCTGGTGTGACCTGTAGCCCACAGGCCATCACCTGGGCTGCTGCCTGCCCAACTTGGGTTCCCCCCATATTGCTCCATCTGCCATCACCACCTGGGGCTCTTCCCCTGTCCCTGGGGGCTGGTGAAGAAGGCTCTTGAGTGCTACCACGTGGTGCCCAGCCCCCCTTCCTCAATCTGGCAGCTGGAGGGTGAATGCTGAAGGGGAAGGTCAGGGAGGATGAATGTAGCCCTCTTAGGAGAGAAGGCCAGAAAATAGCATCTTTCTGAGAAACCCAACCCCTCCATGAGCTCTTCTTAGTATCCCATCCTCAGCCTGGGAGGTCAGCGGCCTGGCCCTTCCCTTCTCCCACCTTCCCAGCAGTGGCACAGGTAGGGCAGACAGGGTGGTTGCCGTGGGGAAGGTATTTCGGAGGTGATGCTGTCTGGCTAGGGCGGAGGAGGCCCTCCTGTCCCAGGCAGCTCTGGGAAAGGGCAGCCCCAGCCCTCCGGCTGGTACCCAGCCTCCCCACTCACCACAGTGCAGCTCACAGCCACTCCTCTCAGAAGCCCTGGGGACTGAGAAGTGGCCTCTAGGGTTGTCAGTAGTGCTGGCACAAACTGGAAGGTAGGGTTAACAACTCCTACCCAGGCTGCTTCCCAGCTCTGCGGGGACGGGCAGGCCCCAGTTGTGGGGGAAAGGCTTCTAAAAGCCAAAGTAATGGTACAGGTCCAAGTCTAGATGCAAGATAAAGCAAACTACACTCTCAGATTGTAGGTGGGCGGCAGGGCCTTCCCCAAGGAGGGAGGCCTGTGCAGACAGCCACCTCTCTGGGCAGAGCCTGGTACACAGTGGGTCTTTGTAAACTCCAGGACTCGGTTTGCCCTTTCCCAGAGCCCTGAGTGGTAGCTAGAGCAGCCTACTCAGCTCTCCTGTTAGCCAGGTCCTGTGTCTCCCTCACAGGACCCAGAGAGCCGGGGTGGGCGGGGGGCGGGGGGACACACACACACGTGTGGGAGCCCATCTCCAAAGCACTAGGGGCTCCAGGCTGGCACTCCTGCATCATGTCGCCCAGGGACATCTGTGCCCACCATAGGGGTGCCGTGAGCATGCCCATCCCTGTGGGAGGGAAGAGAGGGAAGGAGGCGGCGGGTACCGTGGAAACTTGGGCTCCTGACAACTTGAGGGCTGCCACAGAAATAGCCGCCTCAGTTCCCTGAACCAGAAAGGCAAGTCAGAGGAGAAAAGAGCTGTGGGACCCATGCTAAACTGGACATCTAGCTCATCTTGTCCCCATCAGAGCCAGGACCCCAGTGACAAGGAGCCCTGTGGGGCAGGATGGAACCTGTCCTCATGAAGGAGAATCAGCTGGGCCCTCAAACTGGGCTGTGCAGGGAGAGGGTGCCGGGTGTCTCCATCCTGCTCCCCTGTTGATTAAAGAGGCCTGTCCCCTTCTGAAGGGTGGCTGCAAAGATGCCCCGGTATCTTCTCAACTCCTAGGGGCACACTTCATTCTGAGAGCAAGCAGGAGACAGGCCCCGTAGACCACAGCAGGGCTGGGATATCTCAGGACCCACCTTGAACAGACTTTTCTAGAAGGGACATTCCCATCTCTGCCCAACGCCGAAGAAGTCACTGAAATGGGGATGCTCCTGGCATAGGCTTTTCACAACCCCCAATCCCATGAAACCATCTGACTTTTCTGCCCAGTTCACCTTTCGGGGTGGGCCCCACATTTCCCAGCCTCCTGCCAAGTCCCCAAATGCTATCTTGCCATACCTATCTATGCTCACCCTGGAAGGAGCAGATACGGACCTTACTTAGTCATTCGTTCCACCAAGTTGCATAATCTGACTCTAAAAATTGCCAGGCACACAGCTCGCTGTCAGGTCTAATTCCCATCAGGTGAAACAGGAAATGTCCTGGCTAGGGCAATCCTTGTTCCTCCTTCTCAGGGCTGACGAGGGCCTTGGGAGCCTTGCTCGGTGCCCTGCTTGGGGAGGGACCACTCACGGCTTGGCCCTCCCTGGGAGTGGCCAGGTGCCGGTGCAGGAGCGGGTAGGCGCAGGATGGCTTCCCCTCAGCTGCCCCTGCCCAGGGCGCACCCTGCTTCGCTCAGTGACTCACAAACCTGTTGTGCTCCCGGGCTCATTAGGTAAATGAATACACTTAATTATAGAAATTAGATGACTCTCCGGTTCTGGCAGCAATACAGAGCGCAGAGGCTGGGTGGGAGCGGCAGGTGACTCAGAGGCTGGGCTGGCAGTTTGAGGGAGGGGGGAGAGGGAAGAAAAACTGTCGTGGAAGCAGAAGCAGCAGTGTGGCGAGAGATGCCGAGGCTCGGGGCGCAGATAGGATGTTAAGCTCCACCGCTGGATGTCGCCCCGGAGAGACGGGCATCCCCGCACCTCAGCGGCCCATCCTGGGGCTCTGACTCTAAGCGCCCCCACCTGCGCCCCGGGTCAGAGCTGGAGAACATCAGGCCTCTCCTCCCAGGGCGGCACTGCTCCTCTAAGGAGACAAGCCCTCTGGACACCAGCAGCTGCCCCATGGGACAACCTTATTCCTTGCTGGTCTGGGTGTGGGGTGGACAGACAGACAGACATTCAGTTCCAGGTTGTTTGGTTTCTGGTTGAAGGCCACGAGGAACGGAATTGCATTGGCTGTGATTAACGTGGGACCCTGAGGGGGGAGGCAGGGCCCAGAGACACAGGTCCTGGGGGCGCAGGCACCTCCGCCCAGGATAGGGGCAGGTGGATGGAAGCCCTGGGGAAACTCGCCCCCTTGCTCCAGGCTCCAGAGCTGAACATCTGGGGGAGCTGGGTGCTGTGGGGGGGCAGCTCAGGGCTCGCCTTCTCCTGCATCCTGCCTGCCTAGCTCAGGCAGCTCCCTCGGGCCCCAGGAGGAAGGAGGGCCGCAGGGCATCAAGTGTGCCTGCTTGTGCACCACGCCCGGAGGCAAGGAGAGCTGAGGGTGCAGCTATGGGGCCAAGTGTCCGGGTGGTGGGCTGGTGAGGGGGTGGAAGGGGTGGGAGAGCAGGAGCTTTCTCGGAGGGTAGGGCGAGCCGTATCGTGATGCCAGTGGAGACAGCCCCAGACTGGTTCCAGCCGCGCCGGCTATGTTGTTTAGACTCCGGGACTTTTCGCAGCCTTGTGAAGAAAAGGCACATGGGTCAGAGGGCGTGGCTCCTTGCCTGAGCAGCGCCATGGGATCCATGTTCCAGGGGACCCTGCAGGGCAGGTGCCCCGGCCTGGGTGGAAGGGTCTGGTCCAGCTGGGAACGGCTCCCTGACTTTCCCTGGTCTCTGGGTCACCAGGGCTCCTGAGGACAGACTCCAGGGCCCATACCCAGCTTGCCCTGTCGTTGTCCCCAGGTAAGTTTCCCCACAGCCTCCAGCACCTTCCTTTCTCAACCCTGATGAGCATCTGACACCTTCTTCCCAGGGAGCTGACACTCTGACACGTGGGCGGCTACAGGCTAACAGCGGGGTCTGCACCGGTGGCTGGAGGAGGCCTGAGCCCACTCACTCCTGGGGCTCAACGTAGCCCGAGTGCAGAGCGTGTGGCACGGCCTGGCATGGAGAAAGTTGCCGAGTACGCACTGGGAGTTTGGCGATGCTAATTGCCACGCTTGCTTAGCAGGGCCTGTTTCCCAGCAACCCACCTGTTCCCTCTCGAAGGTCACTCTAATTGGCTGAGCTACATGCCTGTTGCCAAGAAGCACTGTGGTGGCATCTTGAAAATAGAGCAGCTGGGCCCCACAAGCACCCAGAGAGACACGGTGGTGGGACGCAGGCTCCCCAGCCCCATGCACGCACACATGCCACCCTTCCCCAGGTGCGACTCTCCCCCAGTACCTCATGGTCCCTTCTCTGACTCACAGTCTCTTCTACTTTCACGGAGCCCCCGACAACACTTGGATGAAAGCAGGGGTGCTCAGCACTCGGCTGTTTGCTCAATTCCTCCATGGGGGGGGCTCCCCCCACCCCACATTCTAGGCTGTCCACTTAGCATACTCCAGCCAGAGCAAGGCTCTGGGTCTGAACCAGGACACAGGGGAAGCCTGCATATTTGGGGTGAGGGGCAGAAGGGAGAGGCACATCCAGAGCCCAAGAACCAGGGCCCGCAGAAGGGTGATCCGAGAATGCACGAGAGGGTGGAAGCGGTCTGAGCACATCCACCTGCAGCCCTCTAACTGGGGCCTCTGGGCCATCTCCTCCCAGCTGCCAGTTCGCTGCTCCTGTCACCCGACAGGACATATGCCCAGCAAAGCTGGATGTACACCGCTCAGGGCTTGCTTAGGGTCAGGGCATCCTGGGGAATCCCGTGGGAACAGTGGTATTGAGCAGGCCAGGGAAGGGGTCTGGAAGGTGCCCATGGAGGCTGCATGGGCTGGGCAGCCAGGGGACAGCCCTCAGGGGCCACAGGCATCACAGGCTGGTCCTGCAGCAGCCACCGCCCCTCCTCACTCAACCCAGTCTTGGCCTGGAATTTGGGGGAGCAGGAAGTGGGGGAGGGAGAACTTGGGATCTAAGAAGTGGCCCAAGAACCCAGGAAAGAGCTTCGCTTGGGAAGGAGTCGGGGTTTATCCTGGAGCTGAGCAGGGTGTGCAGGGTGTCACAGGGACAGGACAAGAAAGACAAAATGGTGATCAGGAACTGGGCAGAAGGAACATCTGGCCCTGACACCCCCGGTTCTCAGCCACTAGTGGTTCTCAACTATCCTTGATATTTCTGCCCCTTTTCAGGACAGGAATCCTGCGCTCCACCGCCCAGCTTCTGCCCTGCCCCTGCTGCAGGCTTGGGGTCGCTGAGGGAACGCCGGCCCTCCTCCACGGAGGGAATCGGCTGCTCCCTTGAACTCTTCAAATCCTTCAGAACACACCTCAGAGGGGATCCACTCTCCCTGCCCACTTCCACCCCACGGTCACCTTCCGGCTCGGCCTCAAGGGGACAGTCACCTCTAGGGGCTTGCAGAGCTGGGTCAGCCCCTCGTGGGCTCCAGGACCCCCAGCGCGGGATGGAGGAGCTGGGGCCTGTGCCAGGCTCTCTGAGGACCTCACAGCAGCACCTTGTTCTTATCCTGCCTCCTGAATGGTGCCGGCATCTCCCGGAACTTCTTACTTGGGGAAGCCTTAGCTGTGTTTAAGGGAGCCTAGGGAGAGGCTGGCAGTGACCCTGTGGAGCCGGGCCTGAAGGTCACAGCAGGAACCAGAGGCAGAGAAGGTGATGAAATAGATGTGAGGGGCAGGGGCCCCTGATCTGGTGTCCCCTCACCCTCTAGGAGACCCTGGCGGGACGGGCTCTGTGTACTTTCTGGGGATGCTGGAGGCCTTTCTAATCCAGGGACGGGGAGATCAGTCTCATCCTAAAAGCGGGGGTGTGTCCAAGGCAGAGGAGATGGTGGCCACGGCCTCAGGGGAGGAGGGGACCTCAAGCTTTGTGGGGGACACTGGGGAGACTCAGTTCCATGGGGTCTCCCCACCTGCCCGGCCTGGGGAGCCATACCTTTCCGGACACTACCATCAGCACAGGCATAGTCCCCAGCGCTGAGCAGGAAGCAGGCAGCTGCCTTCTTGTTTCTGTCTCGGGTGCCAGAACGTCGCAGAGCCCGGCGCTCCTCAGGGGACGGGGCGGAGGCCAGGGGCTGCGTGAGGCCAGCTCCCTCCTCGTCTGACAGCACCGCATTGGCATCGCCATTCTGCTTGGAGTCTAGAAGGGGCAGACAGAAAGGAGGCTGCGTGAGGGGCTGCCGGGGTCTTCCTCATGGGGTCCTGGGGTCTTTCACATCCCAGACCTTGAGTGCCACTTGCCTGACCCAAGGAGGCAGGAGTGTTGCCAGAGCCAGGGAGCGGGCCTGGTCTTGAGGGCAGGATGCTGGCTTCCCTCCTTCCCTTGGCCTACAGTCTTTCCTAGAAGACGGGGCCACAGATACCCTAAGCAGCCACTCCCCAAGTCTGCCTGCTGCAGATCAGCCCAGGGCAGGTGGCAGACTCTGCTTCCTCCTTGGGTCTGGCTCAGGCTGACACCTGGATGAGTTTGCATTCCTTGGAGGATGCCCTGCTTGTTGGAGGGAGGGGCGGCACTGCCAGGGTTAAATGGATAGAGCGGCTTCCATGGCTGTCTCCCTGGACCACCTGAAGGCAGTTATTCTTGTTCACCAGGCATCCAAGCCGGAGTCCAGCGCTCAAAGGACTCACAGCCCTCTGCTCCTGGGGCTCACCTGTGTCTGGGGAGGACCCCGGGGGGAAGAGTCTCCAATTCAGCTCCTGCTGTTGTGGGCTCTTAGCTCCAACCTCCTGCTCCATCAGGCAGCAGCACAGGTAAAGCTGGGCCCTTGGATCTGGGCTTGGTTTGAGGGAAGTGGCTGTAGCCTTGGCCAGTAATGCCCTTACTGTGGTCAAGCAGGTATGGCCAGGCTAAGGCACGGCTGACCGGGCCATAGGTAGGTGTGAACTGAGGAGCCAGCCTAGGGGCGTGTACATTTTGATATTAGGTTTCCCTCTGAGCCCTGAATGGGCCTCGGGGTGCAGCTAAAATTCCCTGGGGCACTGGCTGGGAGATTTATATTTAGGGATTGGGGAAGGGGTACCACTTTGGTGGGGGAGAGGAGAAGAGGCTGACGGGTGCTATTCCATCAAGATCTTTGGGAGACCCAGGCCCCTGCATGACCCCAGAGAATGAGTGGCTGCAGCACATATGGTGGGCATCCACCAACAGACCACGGATGATGTTCTGAGTCAGGCACTCCTCTGGAGGAGGAGTCCCACTTTGCCTTCAGAGCCTAGCCAGGAGATGCTTCTTACTGTCCGGCCCCACCGGCAGCTCCCCACTGGCCTGGCATCCAACAGCCTTGGACTAGGAATCCTGTGCCTCCCTCAGGAGCCCATCCCTACCTAACAGTCAGGCCCCTACTCTCCAACCCAGCTCCACGCTGCTGTGGGTTAAGTCCATCTCCTTTCCCGTCTCCTAACTCGGGGGGAGGCGAGCTTCCCTGGGGTGGCCTTTCCATCCTTGAAGAAGAGGATTGAGACCCTCGGGTCCTCCCCTTCCAGGAGGCAGACACCAGCTGCTCTCTTTCCCTTTCCCAACACTGTCTGGGCCACTGCCTCTTGATTCCTTTCCATCCCATGTTAAACCCTGAGCCCAGGACTCAGTCTAGCTTGTGGTGAACAGAAGGCAGCCTCCCACTGCTGTTACGTTATCACATTATTAGGCCAAGAGACACCAGGCTCGAATGTTTGGAAAGAAATGATTCATGTGCTGATGCCCCTTGGAAGAACAACTGCCCCGCTCTCCAGCTAATAATAACAGCACTTGATTTGTAAAGTGGTTTTAGCTTCTCAAAGTACTTTCATATCTGTCATTTGGGTCTCATCAAAATCTTGGGGGTAGGATATTGATATCATTCTCATTTTACAGATGAGGCATCTATGCCCAGAGAGGGTGAGTGGCAGGCTTCAGAATACACAGCAGAGTGGCCAAGATGGGATTAGAAAGCCAGGCTTCTAATTTATAGCTCCATGCACTGCCCATCACAGCCTAAGCTGGGTGGGATACTCACTCCACCCATGTTCAGGAAGGACCCCGAAGTTCAGGAAGCTATCAGACAACCAAGGATAGAGATTCGGCCTTGATACTTTGCCCTCATGAAGGCAGGTCTTGGACTTAGGGAAGCATAGAGAAGTAAAGCACAATCCCAAATTCCAAGGACTGAGGTTCACCTCGGGACTCCCGTGGCCACTGGGGGAGAGGTGGCTTTCCTTCCCACCCCCCAATCTCACCTGCCCGTTTCCTCTCCACCATACCCTCTTCCGGGACAGGCGGGCTGGTGTCACTGTAGGTGCTGTCCCGGGGCGAGGTCTCCTCGGACTTGCAGTAAATGGGCGACTCGAGCTGGGGTGGCCGTGGCACGTGCTTCTTTCGCTTCTTGGGCAGCTTCTGCTTGGCCATGGCCAGGGAGTAGTACATGCCGAAGTTGTTGACAATGACAGGCACTGGCATGGCAATGGTGAGCACGCCGGCCAGTGCACACAGCGCCCCCACCAGCATGCCCGACCATGTCTTGGGGTACATGTCCCCATAGCCCAGGGTTGTCATGGTGACCACGGCCCACCAGAAGCCGATGGGGATGTTCTTGAAGTCGGTGTGGTCGTTGCCCCGTGGATCAGAGGGCCTGGCGCCGATGCGCTCAGCATAATAGATCATGGTGGCGAAGATAAGCACTCCCAGAGCCAGGAAGATGATGAGGAGCAGGAACTCGTTGGTGCTGGCACGCAGGGTGTGGCCCAGCACTCGCAAACCCACAAAGTGGCGCGTGAGCTTGAAGATGCGCAGGATGCGCACGAAGCGCACCACGCGCAGGAAGCCCAGCACGTCTCGGGCCGCCTTGGATGACAGGCCGCTCAGCCCCACCTCCAGGTAGAAGGGCAGGATGGCCACGAAGTCGATGATGTTGAGCAGGTTCTTGACGAAGTCCAGCGTGTCGGGGCAGCACACAATGCGCACCAGGAACTCCAGTGTGAACCACAGCACGCACACGCCCTCGATGTAGGTCAGGATGGGCTCTGTCTCCACCTCCCGCCGGAAGCGCACGCTGGTGGTATTCCCCACTCGGTGGATCTCCGTCACGTTGCGGTCGATGTTGAAGGCCTCGTGGGTCTCCAGGCAGAAGGTGGTGATGGAGACCAGGATGAAGAAGAGAGAGGCAAAGGCCACCACCTGTGGGCGGGGAGGAGCGTGGGGGCAGCTGTCAGACAGGGATGGACAGGCCCAGCGACGACAGGGACTTCTGCTGGGGGAGCGTGGGGCATGGGTCACCAGGCAGTCAGTTCCATGGTGAGAGATGTGACTAAGGTGCACACTCAGGGGCTGAAATTCCCTCCTCGCAGGGCCTTTATCCTTCTGCTTGCATGCACCGTGCACAGGAGCCAGAGGCTGCTCTTGGCTGGAAGCAACTGGACAGGGAGCTACAGCTGCCCAGCCGTGCCTACTGCCTAGCTCTGGCCACCACTACCCCAGTTGTGCTTTAAAGCTTCTCAAACTGTAATGGGTTTATAAATCATCTGGGAATCTTGTTAAAATGCGATTCGGATTCAGGCGGTTGAGGGCAGGGCCTGTGATTCTCCATTTCTAACAAGCTCTCAGGGAGGCTGCCGTCCACAGACCACGCGGTGCAACTAGGCTTTAAAGCGGTACTCCTCAGAGAGGCCCTGGACCAGCAGAGTTGGCATCACCTGGGAACTAGTTAGAATGGCCAACTCTCGGGCCCCACCCAAACCTACTGAAGGAGAGACGCTGGGGGCAGGGCCGGCAGTCCCTTTCAGCAAATCTTCCAGGTAATTCTGATGCACACTAAATGTTCAGGTGACTGCACTAAGGGATATGCCCAGAGGCGGGGGGCTGGAGGGAATGACCCTGGGCCTCTTTCTGCCGCTGAGCCTATTAAGCTCCAGCCACGAGCCACCTCGTCAAGTCCCAGCCCCTCTCTCTGGCCTCTCACCTCAGCCTGTCTCAGCTGACCGCCCAGACGGAGAGAAGCGTCAGAAAGAAGACAACATGCTCTGCGGCAGGAAGCAGGGTGGTTTGCCCAGAGTAACCACCCCTCCCCGTCCTGAGAACTGACATTTCCTGGGACACTGAGTTCCAGAGAGAAGTAAACTGCACCCATTGGGATCAGAGAGTGACAGCAACTGCTCCAGACAGCCGCCGGGATCGCGGCTGGAAAGATGACAGCGGCACTCGGCAGACGAACGGCTGGGCTGAAGTGTCCGATTGTTATGGAGACGAAAGGCACGTGTAATAACACCAATTATGGAGCCCTCATCTGTTATTCATGAGATCCATTCACCACCATCAGCGGACCAGTTGCTGGGGTCCACGCCCCCTGCTGCTGCCTGTCCTGCTTGGTGGGTGGAGGGTTTCCTTCCTGAGCAGAGGGCTGAGCCTAAAAGGTGGATGAGGGAGGATTGAGGCCCCACGGCCACTTGGCAACCCCACGCCTGCCCCACCCCAATGTCCACCTGGCCATGACGTTGCCTGTTGGACTAGGCCTCTGAGACGTCTTCCTCCCCGGGAGTCTTCACTGGTGGCAGGAGGGAGAGGGGGGACCCACGACCAAACACCTTACTTAGTACAAAACAGCAGTGGAGAATACAGGGGATCCGAGAAAACAAAGCAAGGAGCACCTCCAGGAGCTCCTTCGGGAGTAGGGCAATTCTGAAGAGGAAACTTTGGGAATGAACATTCCTGAGTTGTCTATTCTGTGCCTGGCACAGTTGGGCACTCTGTATGTTACTGCCTTCAGTCCTCCCAGTGACCCTGTGAGGTAGGCCTCGTCATCCCATTTTACCAAAGAGGAACTGAGGATCAGAGAGGTTATATACTTCCCTAAAGTCACACAGCCTGAAAGGGGTGGAAACAGACTTGAACTCAGCACTGTTTAATTCAGAGGCTGTACCTTCTCTTCACACCACATTGTCTTCACTACCTCCCAGGCAGGGTCTATTCACAGGTTGAAGAAAGCCTTCCCTGAATTGTGGACACTGCTCCCAGCCAGCTCCTTGATGCCTGCTAGTTCACGCTAGGGATGTGCACCTTTGGTTTAGGACAGACACCCGTCACACACTAAGACTTATCTTATTTACAGTTGAACATGGACGTGTTGATCGGATACGGCACAGGAGGAGGAGGGAGTAGTGGACCACAGACACACTCTCCCCACTTGACAACTTTGCCTGGAACCTCTCCTGCCTCTGTCTCCCCCGTGAAGGCCAATTGAAGTTCCTTTTCCGGCCTCATTTTTCCTCCCCTGAGCCATGGGCTGTTAAGGCAATACAGGCTGACCTGGGCATCAGGCAGACGGCCCCAGCCTGTGAGCTCTCCTTGGCTGTCCGGAGATGAGCTGGGGGAGGCACCCGTCCGGTGGCCGTGTTGACACTGGGAACCCAGAGTCCTGGCAATGCCCCCTTCTCCCTGAGAAGCAGAGGGGGCTGGAGTAAGGCATGGGGACAGCATATCTCAGCTCTGCCTGGAAGCTTGGGAAGCAGGAGCTTGCCCACTCCGAGGAAAAGTTAGCCAGGAGAGTTGGCCCAACTGGGAGCCTGAGTGAGAAGTTAATTAGTGATTTGGAAAAACAAGTTCAGGAAGAACTGCCAAGGGGCTCAGCCCAGGGCACAGAGAGCGGGAGTGGGAGGGAGAATCGTGCGGCCTGGGCCACTGTCTCACCTGCAGGGCCAAGGAGCCTGCCTCTGGTCCTGCCTCGGTGCCTTCCCAGCTCCCATGGCCCACAGCTCTGTCTGCGGAGGCCCCGTAGGCACATGCCACCTCTCCTGAATTCCTGCAGTCTGCACTCACTTTTGCTTTTTCTTTTAAACACAGAACTGCCCCATCTCTTTACTTCTACCCCTCACCTCCACCATTTCAAAAGAAGAGGCCAGGCAGAGGGTAGCCACATGTGCTCATTTCTCAGGGGCAACAGAGGCACGAGAGAGGGCAAACGACTCGCTCAGGACCAAACTGAGGCTGAGTCTCCTGCCTCTCTGCTCAGTGCTCTTCCCGCTTGGCCCTCTAACCAAACCAGTTGGAAAATCCACTCCTCCTTGAGGAACTTGCATGGGGCCTCCATCCCCCCTGCAGCCTCTCCAGGGCTGGCAGCAGGCGCCAGGCAGACCTGAGGCTGAGCTGTGATGGATGCAGGGGAGTGGGCTCTGGCATGTTGCCCCAGGTGGGTCCCAAGGTTACAGGTCCCCCTTCAGGGCCCAAATTATTCCTTTCCTCCCTAAGTTATTCCTCAAACTGAATTGTTGTGGAAGTGGTGCCCCTGCCTGTAATCAGTGCCTGTCACCATCATGGATGCTTTCCTTCTCGCAGCTCTCTAGACTGGGACGCTTCCCGGGCAAAGAAGGGCCCAGGGAGGACGCGCTGGCTGCAGCACACCACCCTGCTTAGAGGTCACGGCCTCGCTCCCGTTCAGCAACCACCTGCAGCACCGGCAGTGCGCATCTGAGCCTCCTTCCCTTCGGCCATGGGCACCTGGCCCTGCCGAGGGGACTGTGGGGCCTCAGGGGAGCCAGAGACCAGAGCAAAGGCGAGCTACGGAGCCCTGGAGTCAGACTGCCCAGCTGCCTCATCCTGGGCCTGCCCCTTGACCAGGTAAATGGTGCGCTCTGTGCCTGTTCCTCACTACAAAACAGGGACAGTTCTAGAACCCACCTAGTAGTGTTACTACAGGATTAAACGAGCATCTACACAGCAAGCACCCGGCACACAGTAGTGCTCACGTAGTGACAGAGCTGAGGAGGTGTGGGGCCTCTGTGGACCCCTGCATGCAGTTTCTGAAGGCGAGCTGGATCTGGAGCCAATAATATCAGAAAATCCTTGGTTTTTAGAAGTGAAAGGAACTCTGAAGATCATGCAGTTCAGCTCCCTTCCTGCTGTTTCACAGGTGAGGAAACTGAGGCCTGGGGAGGACTGGCTTGCCTGGTGCCCATGGCCGAAGCTGTGCGTTCTTTCCACTGCCCGGGGACACAGGTTGTGGATTCTGCCCCAAGTCAAAGCTGCCCAGGTGGAAAAGTGCTTGCGTGAACGGGTTCCGCCAGCAGCAACTCCTTTCCTGTCTGCTGGGAGGAGGCGGGAGGGTCTCGGCATCTGGACAGCAGGTTCCCAGCCTCTGTGCAGGGCAGCGCTGCTCCTTCAAGCTTCCTGCTCCTTGGGCCCCTCATGTGGCCAGCGGTATCCTGCTCAGGACCACCATCCCCAGAGACCCAGGAGTGTCAGCTGATGTGCCCGCCCTGTGACCAGCCTCCTGCACCAAGCTCATCCTACAACTGTCCTTGGTGGAAATGTAGTCACACACTTCCGGGTGCAAGTCGGGCTCTGCTACTTACTGCCTGGGAGACCTTGGGCAAGTTTCTTAACCTCTCTGAGCCTTAGGATCTTTGCTCATAAAATGGAAAAGTGAGTACCTGCTACATGCCAGCCATAGTTCTGGGTGCTGGGGAACACTGGGAAACAAAACACACCCCCTGCCCCTCAGACCTCATATTCTAGTGGAGGGAGACTGTCAACAAGTAAACAAGGAAAATAGATAGTATGACAAATGGTATAAGGATTACGGAGAAAAATAAAGAGAAAAGGGGGATAAGGAGTCGGAGGGTGGGGGAGATATTTCACATAGGGTGGTCAGGCAGGGCCTCAAGGCTAAGGAGACATCTAAGCAGAGACCTGAAGGAGGGAGGAGGTGAGTCATGTGAAGATCCAGAAGAGCTTGAGGGACAGAGGGAACGAGAAGTGCAAAGGCCCTGAGGCCACAGCATGCTTGGTGTGTTGAGGGATGAGAGCAGTACCTACCTTATAGGGTCGTTTTGAGGATTAAAATAAATGATATTTGCAAAACTCAGCTCAGAGCCTAGAGTGTCTCAGGAATCTGGCACAGGCTGGGTGGGGGGGCTGGGGGGGAGAGGTGACAGACACCAGTCATTGGGAACTGAATACAATCAGCGGGGGCAGGGCGGGGAGCCCAAGGAGGAAGGGCCAAGGAGACAGATGGACAGATAAACATAAGAAGACTCATGCCCAAAAACCTATATTAAGGATGAAGTGTAGGAGAAGAGAAATTTGAGAACACAGCCAAAGACACTTGCAGAGGAAGCTCTGTGGGGATGGGACGAGGAGCGAAGCCTTCCAGGGAAGCGAGATCCTGGTGCCCAGGAAGTGCTGGGAAGGGAGTGGGCAGCCCTGGGGGCTCAGAGGCAGGAAGGAAGAGGGAGTCTGCCAGGAAAGGGATCTCTGAGCCATCCCTGGGCTCCTGGGTGAGGGCTAGAACTACGAAGCCCAGTTCCCAGCCGAGAGACCCCTATTCCTCTCCCCTCATGGGCTTCCCTAGGAGCAGAACCTGGCCCTGCCCCCTGCCCAGCCAGGACCCTCTGGTTCTAGTGTCCAGAGCCAGCCTCTACCTATGGCCACCTCGTACCAAGTCAGCACTTGGGGCCTCTCAGGGCCACTGGGTTGCCCAGAGCCTCTGAGTTCCAGCCCCAGAAGGAATTCAGCCCAGCCTAGATCACTGGCCAAGAACTTATTATCCAGTCAAATGCAATTCCGGGGTATTGCCCATCAGTGTCCCATGCTGTCCCATCTCTGCTCGGGCCAGTCCCCTGGCCAGGAAAGTCCCCTCTTCCCTAAGTCTGCATAGTTACGCACTACCCACATTGAACACTTACTTATTTATAAATTTATTTATAACCTGCCTCCTTCTAAAAATTATTTAAGGGAGCTAAGTCATTATCCTGCAGGGCCTACTCAGCTCAACTTCTGTTTCCTCGCTGAAGCTTCCGCACGCCACCCCCTCCAACCCTGTCCCATGTAGAGGTGGGATCATGGCTTCCCTCTCTCACCTCCTATTGAACTTTTTTTAAGACTACTGTGGCACCTCTCATGATCTATCTTACACCATTATCACCATTTCTTGTCATCTAATTTCTCCCAACTGCCACCTCCCCTACCTGACCTGGCTCTCTTCAGGATTAGAGACCCCCTCTGGCTCATCTTTATAAATATAGGGCCCAGTTTGGGGTCTGGCATGTAGCCAGCGCTCAATAAATGTTTCTGAATGATTGCAGCCAAGGCGACGGCCTGTTCCTTTTCCCGGTCCTGGGGAGCCCATCACAGAGATCATCAGCCCCGCTAACCGGGGCTAGAGGTGACAAGGGTGTGCCCAGGAATACCTCCAGGCACCTGGGCTCTCAGACTCTACGGTTTGCCAGGGTAGGCCAAACCCACTGCCTGACGGGGACCCCTGCCAGCTTGAAAAAAACCCAGCAGGGAGCTGGGCCAGAGGTCACGCAGGCTGGCTGCCCAGGAACAAGGATGGCGTGAGTGCCCTGGCGCCCAGCATCCCAGGCCAACACCGTCCACAGCAGAGGTGAGGGGTCCGGGGTGCCCGTTCCTGAGGCCCAGCTGCCTGACTCTGTTCCTGCCTGCTCATCCTCCAGCTCTCCAAAATAGCCCAGGTCTCTTTTACCCCCTCCCCCACTTTACACCCCACCCCACATGGTGACAAACAAACACCTCATCATCCAGAGATGAGATGTTCAGAGGCAAATGCTGGTCTGTTCAGAATAAGAGAGGAAAACACAAAACAAACCCAGGAGGAGACTGGGAGGCTGCCTCAGGGAGGGGCTGGGGGAGGCCTGCACCCGTATCGCTCCCCAGGGAGGTAGAGGGGCTGCCCTGGGGCATGCTGGCACCGCCGTCCTGGGGGGCTGGGAAGCCATGGCACCCAGCACCTGGGCTCAGGTTGTGATTCTCCTTAGCCCAGAGGGCACGGGACCAGAGGTCCTGCCCACCGATCAGCTGGTCCCAGGTGACGCCGGGGCCTGAGAAGCCGGGACCACGAGAAGGAGCGAGAGGAACAGAGCTCTGCATTTCCTTCCTAGAAGGCCTTGGTTTCATTCCTCTGCCTGGGCCGGGGGACACCTAGTCTCCTCTCCTAACCAAGCCTCCTTTCTTTTTGTCCTATGAAAGTCCCGCGGTGAGGGAATGAAAAAAAAACGCAAGCAAGCAAGCAAGCTTGGACATGAGAATTCTAGGGAGCGAGGAGACAGGAGCTTTAGTTTGGAGAGAGAAGTGAAGGAAGGGATGGGAGGAGAGCAGAAGGGCCCTCCTGAAGTCAGAGGCTTTCTCCAGGAAGAAGCCACAGGAGGCAGCTGAAGCACGGTACAAGCACAGATGTGGGGTCACAAGATTTGAGTTCAGATCCTAGTTCTACCACCAGCTGTGTGGGCTTGAGCAAGCCCCTCCCGGCCTCAGTGTCCTTCTCTGTAAACTGAGGTTAATAATCCCCTGCCTCACATGGGCCAGATGAGACATCAGAAGAATGCACAGGTGACAGCACCTGACGCCTAGTGGATGCTTCCTCAGTGTGAAAGCCCAGCCTCAGCTGCCTTCCTGGAGCAATGGGGATCCTGTGGTCATGTCCTCTCCTCACAGGGAAAACATCATGGGGAAACTCAACCCAAGTACTGATTTAGCCAAAGAAGGAGGACTGTCATCTGTAACAGGACTAATAACTAAGGTAAAGCCAGCATGGCCCCTGGGACCTCTGGAGACTGGGAGTGAGGGAGGGGAGTGCCAAGGTCCCATTCATCAGTTCTCCTGTCTGCCCTCAGAAAAGAAGGCAGGTCTGATTCTAGAGCTCTGGACACTGGTCCCCCTGAGGCTGGGAAGCCGCCCTGGCTGTTGCCGAGCCCTCACTCTGCCCGGGACTATAGGCAGTGGGCAGGTGGGGCCAGGACTAGTCTGCCCCTCGTGCCTGCCCCCAGGTAAGGCCACAGAAACAGAACCACAGCAGCAGCCACCCATGGGCCCGGCCACAGTGAAGGGAGCAGAGGTGAGCACCCCAGGCCGGGAGGCTGCCTGCACGGGAATGGCTCCTCAGGCCAGGCGGGTAGCTAAGCAACAGGCTCCCACAATCAGCTCCGTTCACTTTGTGTTTGTATCTGTTCTGCTTCTGCCATAAGGCACTACTCAAATGACCGGCTGCTGTGTGTGAAGAAGAAGACGCCTGGGGCACAGTGCTGCTCCTCTGCCCTTACTGGCCATCATTGAGTGCCCCAAGCCCACCACCACGGTGCTGCGGGTACAGACCCTCCAGGGAGGCAGCAGGAAGAGGCCCCAAGAGAAGGAAAGCGTGCACACAGACCCAGGGGACAGCTGGGGGTGGGGACAGTGTCACTGGCCTGAGGTAAACAGAGGGGCAGGGCGCAGGCCCAGAGTTCCTGGACCTCAGACCCTCAGGCTGGAGGGGCAACAGAGTAAGTGTCCCCTCTGATGTCCTCATCTGCCCCAGGGTTTTCTGATATCATCCAGAGGACGGACAAAACCTCAGAATACCTCCCAGGCCAGAGCAAGAAATAGCCACCTCTCCTCCTGGAAAACAGCCTCGTGCAGTGGAAATAACATGTTGTAACCCGTGGAGCAAGGGCTGGGGAGTCAGGCAGCCCTGGCTGCGGTCACAGCCCACCAAGATCCAGCTGTGTGACCTCAGGCAAGTTGTTTACCCTCTCACAGCCTCAGTCAGTTAAATGGGGATAATGCCTCCACTGCGAGTTTACTGGGAGGATTAGAGACTAATGCAAAGTACCCACATGGAGTGCTCAATAAATAGCAGTTGTCGTTAATTTTTTTAAATTATGAATTCTCACTTGTGTGATCCAGGAACAGCTGAAGGCTTGCCTCTGTGCTCCTTAGCAGAAGGCAAGTCCTCCTTTGGCATGAATGCCACCAAAGCTCCATACAGCTGTTCACATCAGTATTAACACCCAGAAGACTGGAAACTAGGGGTGGTTTGCTGGCTCTGCTCTTATTTAAGTGTCTTTGACAAGACACTTACTGTCTCTGAATCCTGCTTTCTTCATTGCTTCAACCAATTAATCCTGTCTGGCCCCAAACTTCCTCCCTCAATTGGAATGCCCTGCCTGATGTGACTCCACGTCAAAGGGCAAAGTCTCCTGGGCTTCTGGAGGACTTCAAGGGGCCGATCAGGCTCTGAGCTTACTCACACAGCCCCCTGGCTGGGCCAGTCTGCGGTCAGTTAAGGAAAAAATTAACTCATTGATGGTATAGACCCTTGGAATCCAAGAGGGAAGAACCTGAGACAGTGGAAAGTCCCCAGAGACCCCAGAATGCTCAGAAATAGGGCCTTGCTCCCCTACCCACCTCATTCCTTCCGGCCTCCCAGCCTTGGCCCCTTTCCCCATCTCTATCAAGCTAAACCTGTTCCCTCCTCCTGACCCCCAACTTTGAAGGAGGCTGCATTATCCGTACTTGTCTCTCTTCTAGTGCACACAGCCAAGAATTGACACTAGCGGTTAGGGAACTGCATGAGAAGCCCAAGGAACTGACAGGAGACTCCAGCCAGGGCATTGCTGTGCCCTCACCCTCTGAGCTGGTCCCAGGGCTGCAGGTGGAGAAGCAAACGCAACTGGCCTTAGCTTCACTCAGTCCTGCAAAAGGGCCCTGTCTCCCAGTGGCTGCCCTGGGACGCCTGCAGTCCCAGCCTGGTACGCCACGACCAGAGCCCTGTGCTCCTCCCTTCTCTTCCGGGCAGGAGATGCAGCTGCCCTGCTCTAGCGTCCGTGTCTGCCTGGCCCCTCCCTGCAGCCCATTTCCCAATCTCCTAACCCTCCCCTGGGTGGGGAAGTGGAACTTTTCCTCCCCTGACTGAGTTGAGGCCCAGCACAGGAGGTGGGGGGGCAGGGCCAGGAGGGCTCTGAGACTCATTAACATGACAGCTTGGGATGCCAGAGGTGACAACTGGCTTCCACATCAGGAGGCAGTCCCCAGACCCAGCACGTCATGTAGCTCTTTCCTGATTCCCAGACAGACTTCAGGCTGCCAGCCATGAGATCAGACCACCAGCCCCCAGGATTCTGTTTTTCAAAGATTCTAAAGCCACCTTTTGGGGCTTTTTTTTTTTTTTTTTTTTTTGCTGCCCAAGCATATCTGCCCAGCCCTCCACCTAACGGAGTTAGGGGAAACAGGACTGACTTGGGGAGAAGGTGGTGGGAAGGGACTGGTTCTTGCCCAAATCAACCCACCCGTCCCCCCACCCCCAGCCCAAACATCCATTTCAAGCAGTAACCTGAACCAGGGCTTTCTGGAAAACCAATCTGTGCCGCAGCAGGAAGAAAAGCAGCAACAAACCTGGGATCATCCCCAGGCAGTGTGGTTGGCCCCTGGCCATGGCGCCTGCAGGGCCCAGAACATTAGGCCCTTCCAGTCTATCTCTGCCCTCATGCCTTCGAGGGGTCCAGGAAGCCTCAGGGGCACGGCATAGGGCAGGGATCTCCCTGTAAAAAGGCCCCTCCCAAACCTGGACAGAGGCCTGACTTCTGGTCCCAGCCTTGCCTGTCACGGGCTGAAGAGGCTGAAGCCCCTGTGCCCCTTTCTAAAACTCACAGGTCTAGCACAGTAAGCTGCTAGGAGGATTGAACTAAGGTGGCACGCCTGCAAGCAGTGAATGCGATGGCCTGCCTATCCTGTGGTGCTAACACATGCTAGTTTTCTTTCCCTAAACCCCGCCTGACCCCAGCGGAAGGCCTAACCCGAACTCTCCAGGACTCTGGCCCTGTGGAGGAGTGCCAGGTAAAGGAAGAGAGGTACCCTGTGCAGAAAGAAGGGGGTGGAAGAGCTCAACTAAGGGCTGGGGGGTGGGGGGGATGCAGCAAAGCAGGCATCTGGGATTAGGTCCAAGTAGTAAATCGTGTGTGTGCAATCTCCTGATGAGGCGTGCAGGGGAGAGGGGGGGTGTGATTCCCCTGGGGGCCCAGGGAAGGCAGGGGAAATTGGGAGGGAGGCAGTGGTAAGGTAAGTCAGTCTCCGTCTGGCTCCTCCCAGCCTTTACCGACCACCACCCTGCACCCCCTTGCAGACCCCAGAGGCGACGCAGGCTCCTGTCACTCACCCTGGCCGCCCTGGAGGAGTAGGGATCCTCGAAGAGCGCCCACATGCGGGGTTGCCAGCCGCGGCAGCCCCCGGACCCGGCGCCGGGGCCCGCGCCTCCTTCGTGCGGCCCCAGGCGCTGCAGGGCCAGCTCCCGCTCATCGTCGCCGGCCTCGTCGCGGGGCCCCGCGCCTCCGCCGCCTCCGTCCGGACTCTCGAAGATGTCCAGCGCCTCCTCGGCGTCGCGGTGCTGCCGGTAGGTCATCCAGCAGCAGGGCTCCACGTCGGTCTCGTCGATGCCCCAGAAGGTGAGCTCCTCCTCGAAGAGCGGCCCGCACACGTCGGCGGGGCAGTGCAGCTTGCCGGTGCGGTAGTAGTTGAGCACGTAAGCGAAGACGCCGGGGTGCCGGTCGAAGAAGAACTCGCAGCCCCCGCCGCCGCTGCTGCCGCTGCTGCCCGCACCACCGCCATCGCACTCGGGCCGGCCCCCGCCGTCGGGATCGGCCAGCCAAGCGAGGCGGGTGCCCGGTAGGGTGCGCAGGGTGCTGCGGTAGGTCTCATGTCGCGTGCCGCCCACGTTGATGATGATCTTCTCCGACGCCTCGCCCTTGGCCATCTCCTCCTTCAGACATGTTTTGGACGGAGGCTTGTTCCCCGACTTGCGCCCGCGGTAGGAGGAGACACACACCGAGCTGATCATAAGAAGCGCTGCGGGGCTTCGGCTTGGGGCGGCCGCTGCCCTCCAAACACCCTTCCCGAGGAGGCAGCGTCAGGCGGGGGAGGGGGAGGAGACGAGGAGGAGGCAGGAGGCGGCGGCGGCCCCCTCTGCGGCTTGGCCCTGCCCCTGCCTCCCCACCCCCCGGCGCGGAGCGGGAGGAGTTGGGTTTCTCGGGTGCACAGGTGGTTGGGGTTTGGGCAGGCGCCGCCGGGGAGGGAGGCAGGATGGGGAAAGGGTAGCCGAGGACCCAAGCGAGGAGCCCAGGGAGTCAGGGGCAAACACACACACGTTCCCCCGCTAGAGCTGGACACTCAGACGCTCCTGGTCCGGGACACACCCCCCTTTTCACCCCCCAAAAAGACGAGAAAGCGCACAGTCCAGGCGCACTGCGAGGGTCCGGAGCGCGCGCGCGCGCGCTCACACTCACTCCGGCCACCCTCCGGCTCCCAGACCGCGCCGAGCCGCGGGAGCGGCCGGCTTCCCGCGGCAGCGGCAGCGCAGCAACAAGTCTTCCGAGCGGCTGCCTGGGCCGAGCCGACGCTCTCACGGCAGCCGGAGCTCCGCGGGCCCGGGCTGCGTGCGGTCAACTCGAGGCGGCGGCGGCGGCGGCGGCATGTGGCCTCTTCCCCCCATTCATAAATCCAGCGCAGGGCACGGATGGCGGGCGGGGCTGAGAGGAGCGCGGCGTTCGGGCGGGCGGGGACTGCGCAGGGCGAGGCGGCAGCAGGAAAACAAGCGCGCCGCCGGAGCGAGCCTCCGGTCCTGCGTCCGCGGCTCGGCGGCGGCTGGGAGCGGCGCTGGGCTGGGCGCTGCGGGGGCCGTGCTGGGGCGGGGGGGCCTCAGACGGGGCGTCCTGCGCGGCACCGAGCCTGGGAGGCGGGGCCGCTCTGGGGAGCCGGGCTCCGGGGAGCGGGGCTCTGGGCACTGGCGAAGGAGTCTCCCGGGCAGCGGCCGAGCGGCCAAGGACACCTGCAGGCTTCCCGAGCTGCGCCGAGCGGGAGCCTCAGCGCAGCGCCCCGGCGCCAGGCTCCTGCGATCTGGCGGCGCTGGGAGCCACGCCATCCACGCGTCTGCCCATCTCCGGGCGGGGCGCCGGCCTTGGCTCTCGGTAAAGAGCGGGTGAGAGGTGGCCTAGGGGAAGGGCCGCCTCAGCGCCGGTGGGCTGGAGCTCAGGGGGCTCGCCGTCTTCCTCCGGCGATGGCAGCGGACGCCACTCTCTGGTGGCGCCTTTTCCTCCCGGCCCCGCCTCGCTCGGGCGCGCCCTCCGCGGGGCAGGATGGGCGGGGCGCGGCGCGGGGCCGACCCGGCTAGCTGCAGGGCTCCGGCGGCCGAGCTCAGCCTTCCTCCGCGGACCCGAGGCGAGCCGAAGCGCGTAACCCCCTTGCCGCCAGCGCCCAGCCTAGCGCGCCGCCCCTGCGCGCCGCCGCCGCCGCCATCCCCTCCCACCCCCCTCGGCCCCCTGCCCCCCTCCCTCGAGCCCGCAGCTCCTCCCACTGCAGCCTGGAGACTCCGAAGCGTTCTCGACCCCTGACCTCTAACCTCCGCCTGCCCTCTTCTGGGGGCTCCGGTTGCCCCCTCCTCGCCAAGCTGGTCGCGTTGTTGCGGTTTCATGGCTGACTGGAGGCCCGGGGAGGAAAGAGAGTGGAGAGAGGGTGTCGCAAGGAGAAGGCTGCCCCCTCCTGCCCCAGACACCGTGTTGGGGCCTCCTGACCACCCCACCCCCATCCTGCGCTTTCGAGGCCCAACCAGGACCAAGACGCCCGAGATCTTGATGCTTACAGCCTCTGTCACAGTCACCGAAGCCCCCGCGGTGGAATGGGGAACCTGGCAGCCTTGGGCAGAGAAGTAGGTCCTGGTCTGGGTGGAAGGAAATCGTAGTCCTGGCGCTGCTATGGGTGTGGGGTGAAAGGTCATTAAAGCCAGGGCTCATCGTTGCCCTGGGGGCACATAGGTGGTGTCCCGGTCCTGCCTCCTGGTTTTATTGTTGTTTCACTCATTGCAATTTGACTTTGCCCTTTGTATGTCTCATCTCCCTCTCTGACCCTGAGCTCCTCCAGACCACCTTTTCATCTTGATCTCTCCCACAGTGCCTGCTTCTGAGAACCTGTTTGCTAAGTGATTGAGAAGCTGCTGTGCCCAAAGCATTAGACACCAGGCCGACTTTATTGGCCTCATCCCAAGAGCAATTTCCAGATTCGTTTATTTTTATTTGTTTTTAAGTCCAGAACCTCTTCTACATCTTTACATTAATTCTCTTTTTTTTTTACTGCTTTAGGCAGCCTCCTTGTCCATCTGGATGGTGTAAGGAGGACTTCAAGGCGGAAGTGCAAGGTGACTGACACCTGCCCTGGACACCTGTGCACAATCTGATGTCCAGATCAGGCAGTACCTGGCTCTACTGGGAAAAACAAGACAAGGAGCTGGATGTGCTCTGAGGAAAGGTTACACGCCTGGTGCAAGTGCAAGTAATTCTAACAATGAAAAGTCTTATCATTAATGAGGTCAGAAAACCAAATGCTGGTGATCTTTGATGATCTGCACTAATCTGCAGAGGAGGTAGGCACCATCCTGGACTGTGGTCAGAAACACACATTTGCTGCCCCTCCCCCATTTGTGTCTAGTCCACCCACCCCTTGGACCTGATGTCTACATTTCAGAGTTTAGGTAGCTTTGAGTTTGCTGCTGCAAAAAAGAAATATCCCAAATATGACTGGGAAGAGAAGACCCAGGGCAGGCCAGAAGGCTGAGTGAGGAAGGAAGAACCACACAAGAATACTAAAGAACTGGCTGTAATGAATAGCTTTCGAGTCCTAGCTGGCAAACTCCGTTGGGGTGTCTCCCTGACTTTCCATTCTTCAGGCTGGCTGAACTCAGGTGTTCGAAGAAAGTGGAGAGGTTGATGGCAGGGGGGTGAGAGAGGGGGAGAAACTATCCCAGCATCCACACTTGAGACATTTGTTCACCCAGTAAATATTTCTTGAGTGCCTACTGTGTGCCAGAAGCTGTTGCAGGCCTGGAAATCAATGAATAAAACAGAGCCCGCCACCTCGCCTGGTAAAGCTCTGCCTCTAGGTGCTTCCATTCTGTGGCATTTGTGGACGGAGATAAGCATGTGGGGAGATAGGTAGAGGGAGAAAGCTGCCAGGGAAAAAGGAGGCCTGGAGGGGAGGCCGGAAAGCTGGGGTGTGGGGTGGGGGAACCCAGGAAGAGCCAAGGAACCCAGAGGGCCCATCTGGGAGAGGCAGCCAGTAAAGGTGCGCTGGGGAGAGGCCCCCTGAGTCAGCCCACTGACCAGCTCCTGGGGAGGGGAGCCCAGCCACAGGCCAGAGGCCTCACCACTTGTTAAAGATTTTATCCTAGAGCTCTGGGCTGACGTGTTACCTGGGTCTTTCTGGAATATTCTGAGGGATTCTGTATGCTGCAGTTGGCATCATAGGGTTTGTCCCCGTCAGTCTGTGTGTGTGAAGTCATGCTGTTTCCCCAAAACACAGATGCCAGGAAAGAGGGGAGCCCCCTGCCCAGCCTGCAAGTGTGACAGCCTTCACTTGATGGGTGGGTGCTGCCCCCTGGTGGTGCTGGGAGACCCTGCTCCAGACCTCACCCTCATCTCTGGGCTGTGGTGATGCGGAGAAAAGGGGCTGATAGCCCGGGTGACAGCTGATTCTGGGCTTCCTGTCAATTCCAGGACCTCAGGTGCCTCTCCCAGACTAACTCTCCTATCTGGGACTCTGCCTGCTCTCTCCCTTTTCCATTCCTCCAAGACCTTGGTAACGGACAGGCTTAAGCAAGATCACGAAGCAGACACAGTTGTAAATTCCTAATCCCACAAGGTTCTTTCTCTCCATTATCACCTTTTCTCCACCTTCCTCCCCTGGGTGCCCCCGTTTCTTCTGGTTATCAGAAAAGAGTGTCTGTCTGGGAGCCAGTTCATGCTAAAGTGTCAGCCACAGTGGTTTCTCTCACCAGGAATAAAGGTATGGCAGAAAGATAGGAAAAGAGGACCATGATCCCAGAGGACACTGATGGGGGCTGTCAAGTACCTGTAGACCTTCTAGAACCCTCAAATAAGGCCCTTTCTCTCTCAGAGCTGAAGCTGATCTCGCCAGTGGGAAGCTGGAGAGCTTGACATCAAAGTCATTTACCCATCTCCTTACCCTACTGGGGGCTTGGCAGGGGGCTCAGCCACTTTGGGGTGACAGGAGCCATCAATCTCTCCATCTTCCTTCTCTGGACTCTGCTTGTTTGGAGGGGCTAAAGGCCTAGAAGCTGCCAAGACAAGGTCCTATCCATTGCTACTCATGCCTCCCCCTTTTTGGCATTCCAGCTCCTGCCAGGGACTGACGCCTCCCTCAGGTTCAGGTCAAGGAGCCAGCATCCTTTCCCAGCCTGCCCTGCTCCCCAGTCTGGTTAACTGAGTTACTCTATCAGCATCATCATTGGGGCAGAGGGTGACAGTGCCTTTCCCCCCATGGAGGGAGAGAAGGGCGAACGAGAGTTTGCTTATCAGTTCATTTTATCCTGCCTTCCCCTCCCCACCCCCCGGCAGCCTGCAGGATTTGCAGGCTCCAAATAAACTGCTGAGAGCCTTTCCAGGAGGGATCTGGGGAGAACCCAGCCATAGAGGACAGTCGACGGGGCCTGGTGGAGGTCAGAGAGAATGGTTCTGCACAAGGGCTGAAGGCAGCGTTGGGTTGCTGTGAAGGTATTTTTGGGGCCCCAAGGAACTCCAGAGATGGCTTTTGATGGCCCAACTCTTAAAGGGAAGGGACCAAAAGGGTGCAGGCCATAAACTCAGGCCTGGCTGTGACTCAGAGCCCCATAAACTGTGGACTTGGAGTCATAGGGTTGGAAGGGACCTGGTGCCAGCTCACAGACACATTCTCCTTGAGAGATTTCAGGACTAGGAGCTGTGGTGAGTTCTGAGAGACAGCTGGGGCTGGGGTTGGGCCAAGGGCAGAGAATGATATGGGGGCCCCCATGGCCTCCACATGGAGACCAATGAGAATCAGGATCAGGGCCAGCTCAGTGGACCCCCCCAGAGCCCTCCTTGCTCAAGGCTGCTGGGATGGAGACCCAGCCTGGGTCCAGAGAGCCTGAGTACGCGCATGCACGTTAGCTCAGGGCCCAGCTGCCAAGACTCCTTGGCACTCAGCATTTCTCCATCTAGAAAAGTACAGATTCCTCCCACCTGGGCTAAATTCCAGCCAAACTGGTTCATTCCATTAGAGCAGTTAATTAGTCCTGATGGGCCTGGTTCCCCCAAGCAGTGTCCTGGGGACAGGAGAAGTAGTTGTTTGAAGAGGCAGACCAAACTGTAGCTCCTCTTGGATGCTCATGAAGCCCAGGGATCCTTCCCTGCCCTGGGAAGAACGGGGAGACCCAGCACCCACCCGGCTCTGACCCAGAGAGCCACAGGATGATCTGCACTGAGTCTTGCTGCTCTGCAGGTGGCACTGTGGCTGGCATGGAGTGATCTTAATAATGGTTTATTTGTTGTTGAGTGACAGCATAGTCTTCTCCCCATTTCCCAGGTTTCTTCCTATTTAAGATAATATAAGTAAAGAAAGTAGTGTGCCTGGCACAGTGAGTATGCCTGTGGGCAGGACATTCCAAGTCAAATTATGATGGCCTCTGCAAGGCAGGGATCCCTGCCAAATTCTTCTTTGTAGATTCCCAGGGCTTAGGACAATCCTGGGCACTCAGACCCCTCGATTCATGCTTGATGCATGGAATTACTGAGGCAGTGGGATGAGGGTGGGAGACCGTGGGAGCCCTGCCTGTCAGCACCTTGCTGTATGGAGGGTGCACTGGATTGAGAGTCAAGAAACCCAGGCTTTGGCCCCAGTTTTTCCCCTGCTTAGTTGTGAGAATTCTTGGTAGATCTCTTCCCCTCTCTGGGCCTCAGTTTCCCCAACTGTTCTAGTTGGGCCAGATAATCACTAAGGCTCATGTTCTGGTTACTATCACTGTGAAGCGAATTACCCCCACAACTTAGTGGTATAAATCCAACAAGCGTTTTATTTTGCTCATGATTTTATGGGTTAGGAAGCTAGGAAGGGCTCAGCTGAACCATTGTTGCTCAGGGTCCCTCACGCGGCTGTAGTCAGGTGTCAGCTGGGCTGACCCTTCACTATGGCGCATCCGTGTGGCTGGCAGTTGATGCTGGCTGTTGGCTCGGAGCTCAGCTAAAGCTGTCAACGGAAGCACCTGCAGACACACGGCCTCTCTAGCACGGGCTGGCTTCAGGCTAGTTGGACGTCTTACATGGCGGCTAGGTTTCCCCAGAACCATAATCCTTAGACCGTCAGGTGGAAGTGGCATGACTTTTTCTATTCTAGCCTCAGAAGTCACGAAGCATCACTTCCGCCATATTCTATTGATCAAAGGACACATTTGCTCATCCAGATTCAAGGGGGGAAGCATAGACTCCACTTCCTTGAAGTGTTAAAGAATTTGGGGCCTTAAAAAAATAAAAAACCACCACATCCCTGGGTCTACAGAATTCTTCAATGCTGGGCCAAGCGCCTGTGGCTGGAGCTGGCTGAGCCTGCGTGGCTGGTTGGGGCTGTTTGTGGGGGAAGCAGGACCGTGTGTAGGACCAGTGACACTCCCCTTCCTGGAGACAGTGCCTTCTCTCCTCTCCTTCCTTGGCTTCTTTAGGTTTAGGCCGCAACTATTCTTTCTGAATAGCTCTGGGAGAATGGCTCATTGCATGAGTGATGGGACCCCCAGAAGGAAGCAGGCCCCATGGATTTATTCTAGTTGTAAGAAGAAAGGAAGCTAATAGTTAATGAGAACCTATTCTATTTTAGTTTGGAAAGAATTCTATACTGTATTCCAGAAGGAGTTCATTTTTCCCATATAACATCTCTGCAAGAAAGGGATTTTATTGTCATCCTCCTATTATAGATTAGAAAGTGGAGGTTCAGGGGTTTAAGTGACTTGCCCAAGGTCGTGCAGTTGGCGACAGAGCCATAACTCAAACCAATCTCCTGCCGCACGCCCCCGGGGCAACCATGAGGCAGCAACCATGAGGCATCAACAGTGGCCTCTTGTGTCCTCCCACATGCCCTTCTCCTCCTCCCTGTCTGCTCCCTCCGCCCAGGGCGCAAACTCAGCCACTCACCTCCCCATCCTAACTTACCTGTTCTCTGCCCAGCTCTGTCTCTCTAAGCTGACTTCCCCTCAGGAGAAAGCTTCCACTCGGTACCAATGACTGAAGATGCCCAACGCCCTGGAACAGACCCATTACATGGGCAGACACAAAGTCTTTGGCCCCCTTCCAGCCAACAAGTGGGATCTGTAGGCCTTCCCCTTAATTCTTGGCAGATGCCGTGACCCATAGGATATGCGGAAGTGACACTGTGCCATTTTCCAGGCCTAGGCCTTAAGAAATTGGCAGCTTCCACCTCCTGTCTCTTGAAATGGTCTTTCTGGGCACCCCGAGCCATCGCATAAGAAGTCTGGCCTCCCAGACGTGAACTTTGCTGGACAGGCCAGCTGAGATGCTCCTCTGGCCCATGTCCCAGCTGAGCCCAGCCCTCCAGCCCTTCTCAGTGAGGTGCCAGCCATTTGAGTGAATGAGAGTGAGGCTGCCTTGGACACTCCAAACCAGCTCATCTGCCAGCTGAATACTAAAAAGTGACCTCAGTTGTCACCAGAAGAGTTGCTCAGACAAGCCATACCTGAATTGCTCACCCCAAAGACCATGAGATATGATAAAATGCTTGTTTTAAGCCACTAAGTTTGGGGAAACGATACACAGCAACATGCCTTATCTCATTCAATCCATTCATTATACCTATTTTACAGATTAGGAAGTTTAAGCTCAGAGTGATTAAGTAACTTGCCTTGGGTCTCCCAGGAGGTGGGAGGCCTAGCTGGCATTTGAACTTGAACTTGGGAAGTCTGACTCCATAGCCCCCTTGCACCCGAGCCCTTGTTATATTGCTTCAGAGTCTGAGTGGGTCTGTGTGCCCCTGCTGGCAGGAGGGTTGACATTTCAACCAAAAACATTACCTTCAACCAAAGGATTGGATGAATTTACCAGGAGTGACATTTCCAGCCCTAGGACATTCCCCTGTTTGAGAGATAGGTGGGGAGATTTGGAGTCCAGGGCACGGGGAGTTCCATCGCAAAATTCAGGGCAGTGGACGCTGATTTATTCATGTATCTGTAGCTGGCACAGAGCCTGTTCCCAGCAGATACTCAATAAATGTTTGTTCAATGAGTAAACTAACCCACAAAGGAATGTGATGAAGTTGGAGAGGTGGACTAAGACCCGGACAGAAGGGGTTTCCTGCCATCTGGTGGCTATTCCTGGAACAACATCTTCTCTATGGCAGAAGGAAACAGAAGGTTCCTTTGGGGACCTTGGCTGCCTGTGTCTGAGATCAGGCAGCACCATTGCAGACTGGAGTGGGGTGGGGTGGGGCAGGACCTCCCCTACGAGCCAGATGTCCTGCCTCTCCAAGTGTCTATGCTCCTTGAGGGTGAGGTTGGGAGCAGCGCTCCCCCTACCACCAGCTCATTCTGTTCTTCACGGAGCCGAGCATTCAGGAGGTGCTTAATACATACATACTTGGGATTGAAATTTGAGAAAACAGGTAATGTCAAACACCATATTTAATCTTTACCTTCTACTGAAGTTTGCAAAAGAGCTACCTTGAAGAGAGGGGCCACTCCCTCAGAACTTAGAACATGCTGGCTCCTGCGAACGCTTGAGTCCCCTGCCGTCCCCCTTGTCACTCTCAGGCCTCTGGATGCTGGCAGCTTTCCAGCCCCCAGCCCTTCCCTGAGATGGGCCTCCACATCTCACCCCTGCAGAGCTCAGAGGTATGGCTCTTGCTGGCAGGGTGGTGGTGGGGGGGGACTTCCCCCACAAAGCCCTCTGAGTGGACACTGAACACCATCCTCACCTCAGAAGAAGCAGCATTTTCCTCACCTGGGAAAACCCAGACAACAGAGCCCCTCCCTCAGAGAACAGCTGCAGAGATCCCATGAGGTGGGCAGGTGGAGTACTCGATGCTCAGGGAGGCCCAGGACAAGTGTGTACATTGTTAGACACCCAGGACAATTCCTGGGAAAATAAATGCAGGTCCCTCCCCATCCTCCCCAAACTCCTCAGCCAGCCAGCCTGCACCCACAACTCCCACAGCCGTCCTCTCGACCTGCCCCATCCAAGCTTTCACACAAAGCTGCCCTCGGGACCCTCAGCCTCCCCCAGCCCCTCCCCCTGATCCCAGACAGATCGGAAACGCAAGAGGAGCTTGGTAAGAACAGACACTTTATTGTACACCATGGGGGGGCAGTGGGTAGAGAGGAAGGAGGGCTCCGGGGGTGACAAGGCCCCATCCTCTCCCCTGGGCTGAGTGGTCTTGACCCAGGGCTCTTACCAGCCATGGGCCATACAAACTTGTATTGTTCCAACCTTGTGCTGGAACCTAAAGTGATGCCTGCCGTGTGTGCTTGGATCTGTACAAAGCCGAGCTCGGGATGGGAAGATACCCTCGGCCCCCACCCCACCCCAGTCAGCAGGCCCCCAGTTTCAGGGCCTAGTGGATGCTCAGGGAGTCAGGAGCATTCCCACCTGTTCAGTCTCTTCTCTTTTCCACAGTGGGGAGTTACTCCGGTGGGCTATGAGGATGGGCAGAAGGGCAGGCCCCTGCCCATAATACTGCAGGCTTGCTCAGGGTCTGGGACCACGCAGCTTCTGGCTCCCAGCCTCATGGCCTATGATGGGCTGACTCAGGGGACTTCTCCCGGCACAAGGAACGCAGTGGTCCCTCAGATTTATTGCTGGAGAGCAAAAACCAACCTCGCAGGCATCAACTTGTATGCTCCGCCTGTCCACCCCGATCTGGGCCTCAGGCTTCACACTGCCTCAGTGAAGAGGGCTCCCTGAGCAAGAAGCTGGTGACGGGGCCTGGAAGGCAGGCAGGGCAGGGCCCTCTTTCAGGCACGCCCTGCCCTGCCCTGGAGTCTGCTCTGTTTCCTGTGGGCACTGCATAGACAGCACCAAAGCCAGTGGGGTGGGCACCCTGGGCAGGGACGTGGGGGCCTGCCCCTCCCCAGCCACCTCCTGCTCCTCCAGGCAATCTGGGGCTGAATCTTACCTGTCAGATGCCCCATCTGCTCTTGACCCCACTGGCCTTGCCGCCCACCCCTTACTCCCGGCTCCCCTGAGGAGTGAGCAGAGGTGTGTGCCGGAAGCCCAGGGGAGGCGCAGCTGTTCCTTTCTGAACAGTCAGGACTGCCTCAAGGACAAACTCAGGACAGAGATCTGTGAGATGCCCTCTTGGGGCTCTTGCCATCTTAAGAAATCCAGGACTTTTCTTCCCGATGAAGAGCTTATGACTCCAGTGGGAACAGCAAGAGATTGGCTGGAAAATAAATTTGAGGGCTTCTTCCCTCCAAGGACCTTCCTTCTCTGTTTCTGGCAAACCCAGTGGTGTGAAGGCAATGAGTCACCAGCAAGAAACACGTGACTTTCCCACAGCAGGCGGCTTCCCAGAGGACCTGTCCTGAGGCCTCACCTGACACATAGAGAGGAGGCGGTGGTGGGGCGAGGGCAGCGTGGTCTTCAAGAATGGGGTGAACACTGGGAAGCACAAATCAGCACCTACACACACCCACACCCACATATGTGCACACAGCACACACATGCACACACACACACACGCACACCAAGCTCTGGGCCCTATGTCTAACAGCAGAGACACAGCCAGGACAGGGCCCGACTCACCGCAAAGGCTACAAGCACGAGCGAGCCCACGAGGACCAAGCAGACGGCCCCAGCTCAGCCCCCGTCACAGGCTGGCAGGCTGGGGCCTGGCCCAGCCACACGCTACAAAATTAAAAATATATCAAATATACAATGAAAATAGATCTGTACAGCACTGAGGATGAAAATAGTCCACCAGCCACAGTATAATATTGGGTTTGTCATTTAACAGCATTTACACCCACATGTACAGATTGAATATACAATAGAAATAGAATTTATAGAAGAGTATATATAGAGTGTCTCTCCCGGGGCCTTGCTTTTCCTGTTGCTAATTCTGTTTGGGATTAGGCATGGGGCCAGCTGGGAGGCGTTGTCAGGTGAGGGGCCTGAGGCGGGCTGTTGTGGGTGGGCTTCCCTCTCCCCTCACACACTCAGGAAGGACAGGTGGGGCTGAGAGGGCTGGAAATGGGAGAAGAGGTGGGGGAGGGACCAAAGGACTAAGGGGCGAAGGAGCGAACCCTGGGCCTAGTCTGTCCCTCTCAGGGCTGAGAGCACTGGGAGCCACAAGAGGAGTCAGGACACTGTGAGGGTGCCCCGGCCCAGCACTGTGGCCTGCTCCTGCCCTGCTCCCCACAGCTCTCAAAGATGGAGATTTGCTGTCCCAGCTTCTTTCTATCCATCCATCCAGCCAGCCATCCATCCTCCCATTGGCTCATCCATCTCTCTGCAGACATTTACTCTCCAGCCAGGTTCTAATGCTCCCAGCCTGCACTCCGAGGGCCTCCCTCTTCTTGGGGAGGCCCAAAGGTGAGGGTGGGTGGGGATGCTGTGGGGGCTGGGCCCCAGGACAGAGGCCCGGCCCTTCCCTTTGGCAGCCTCCAGTGTCCACAGCACTGCCTGTGGCCCTCCCCACCACGGGCCAGGTGGCTTGGGAAAGGTTTCTGAGGTGTCTGCACGTGACATACACACCGGGTGGCTGTGCTTATACTAGGAGAGTGAGTGGCGGCCCAAAGGGGCAGTGAAATTATCTGTCTTTCCCCAGGTGCGAGGCCTCCCGGGTGTGAGCCCCTGAACTCCAGGGACTCTATTCCAGGGGAGAAGCTGTCACTAGCAAGAAAGGGGGGCCCCAGGTGAGAGGAGAGGGAATGTGCTTCACAATTGTGCTCCAAACCTCTGAATTGTGCTGTGAACCGTCAGGTGTGCTCTGGAAACCTCTCTGTGCACTCTCCTCTTCTCTCTTGAGGGAAGAGGCAGAGCCACCACTCTGGGCTCCAGGATCGCGGGGGGCAGAGTGGGAGGAGAGGGCAGGGAAACAGCTAAGGCCTGACGGAGCAGGGAGGGCTTCAGGCTCAGGCAGGTGCATGAGCACGCCCCACTCACCCTAGGCAGGGCAAGGACATCGGAGAAGCCACCTGGAGACAGGGGCAGAGGAGCCCCCCTGACTCCCACTGCTCAAGCCAGAGGGCTCCATCCACCTCACAAGGCAGAACCCCATCCCAAGGTGAGCCCTGCATCCTGGCACATGTCCTACCCCAGCCTCGAATAAGGCACCCCCTCACACCCTCGCCCTGGTCCCTCTCACCACCACCTGGCAGCACAGAGGGACCCCAAGACCTCAGAACTGCAGGTGGCAGGTTACAGGGACAGAGAGAGGGTGGAGTGACCCCTAAAGTGGCCACTCGGAGTCTCCCCTGTGCTGAGAATCAGGACTTCTGGATTGTTCCAGTTATTCGGTCACAATTTGGTGAAAGGGTCTCAGAGGGTTACATAGGTTGGGGACCTGGACTGGGGGACAGAGCTTCTCCCGGCCCCCACACAGGTTTTGGGAGCAGAAGTCAGCTGGGCAGAGGGCCTGGCCTAGGGGCAGAGGCCAGGCTGGGACAAGTGGGCTGGTCGGGTGTGGGGCAGAGGCAGGCGGGGTGGGGGCAGCAGTCACAGCTCTGACTCGGGGGTGCCGGCCAGGAGGTAGCCACTTCCATAGCGTCCATTGGGATTGCCGCTGTTCTCGAGGGGTGACGTGCTGCCGGGCCCCAGGTAGGAGCGGTGAGTGGGCATGGGGGAGGGCGCCTCGCTGGGCACCTTGCTGAGGATGAAGCGGGTCTCGTCATTCTCCTCCAGGTTGGAGATGTCCTTCATCATGCGGCCCTTCTTGTAGGACACGGAGAGGGTGTTGGAGCCATCAGAGAGCAGGTGAAAGTGCCGCAGGACGAACACCACAGGGATGGGCAGCGTGGCCACGACGATAAGGGTGATCAGGAGCGCCATGGCCCAGTTCGGGAAATACAGGTAGCGCTCGGCAGCCTGGGGGGCGGACGGGGGTGAGGGCTGCTGCCCAGCAGGGTGACAACCTCACCCTCCCAGGACCTGCAGAACTGCCTCTTCCTGCCCTCCCTCCACCCCCACCCCCCATCCTGGCCAGGCATTGGCAGAGATGGGGTCAGCAGCAGGTGCTACTTGAGTTAGCCCGTCACTTTGGTTAGGTCTGAGCCTCCCTGGGTCTCAGTTTCTACATCTGTAAAAGGATGGGTGAGTCCCTCCACAGGCGTGGAGCGAGAACATGGTTAGAAAGACTGGACAAGGACGTCAACCTTTCGACCCTCAGTTTCCCCATTTGTGCTATGGAGATAATGCCTTCTCTCTCTTTGGGCTGTTGTGAAGGTTACAGATCAGGTGTGCAAAGCCCCTGGCAGGGCCTGGCACACAAGAGTCACCCTATAAGGGTTGATCTCTATTGCCTGTTACATTAACGGCCTGGGAAGATGCCAACGTCCCTGGGGTTTCAGGGCCCCCACCCCTCACCTCCTCCTTGATCCAGGCGCTGTAGCCCGGGGGTGTGACCCCCAGCTGGATGATGCTGGCCGTGGTGAGCACAGCCATGCACAACGGAGACACGAACTTCCACATGTAGAAATAGAAGCGGTAGGGCCGGAAGCCCAGCATCTCCGTCAGCTCCTGCATGAACCTGCCAGGGGCAGCAGAGGGCCCAGCAGTTGGCACCACCACTGTGCCTGCCCCTTCCTCCATAGCCACCTCCTCCAAGAAGCCTTCACTGACCAGTCCTTCCCTCCTGGACTCTTCGATTCTTCACATTCAATGCTCCTGATCTATTATTCTGTGGCCTGGCTACAGAGCCTCTGGGAAGGCTCTGCTGTCCTCCTCTAACCTGCTCTGACTACGTCACACTCCACCCAGGGATGTGATACAGCCTACCCGACACGCCCTGGGCTGGCACGAAGCAGTATGGGCTTCTGTGTTCTCTGGGGCCCGGCCCCACTCAGGCCGGCCTAGCTCTAGACGCCCCCTGCTGGAAAAGAGGTAGAAGTGCATGTCCCGAGTGTCCAAAGGCAGAAGTTGGCCCTGACGCAAGGGTTTCTAACCACAGCTCTCTGGGTGCAACTCTGGGAGGCTGGCATGCTCTGTACACAAATGGCATTAAAAAAAAAAGTCATGTTCACCTCAATAGCACTTAACTGAAATCTTAGATTTCTTTCCATTATAAATGCAAGCGACCACAGTAATATTAACAGTACCTGTGACTGTCACCAGTTGATTAAATCACAGATAACGTGATTTTCTTATCACATTACAATTGAAGATACCTACAACATAATTTGCGTTCATCGCTACTTCAAAATTATCATTATTAGAGCCACAGCTAGATGTTGAAACTTAATGCAGCAAAAATAAAGCACATTACTATATCATAGATTTTAAACAGTAATCTGCTAATTTTCAATATAATTAGTTTCCTATATAATCCTATATACACCTGCTGAGGTACTGGGGCCTCACCAGACTGCAGGAGGGTCAGAGCCCCTTCTAGCAGCCTCTTCCAGCCCCGGCTCACAAGCTTGCTCCCTCCTCATCGCCCGGCCCCTCCTGCCCTCCCTGGCAAGGAGATGGCTGGAGCAGGGCCCGTGAGAGAGGGTGATTCAAAGACGGGGTCCAGACGTCGGGGGAGGGTCGGGCTGAGTGGGTTGGTAGAGTCCAGGACTCACTGAGGACAAGGAGAGTGAGGCCACAGCCAACACTGAGAGTGGGGGGACCTAGACCTGGGGCTTCCTGGGGATACAGATTTGTTCTCAAACGAGGCCTGAGGCCTGAGGCCAGGGGCTGACGGTGAGTGTGGGTTTGTCCCAGGCTCAGGCCCTGAGACCCAATCCGTTCTTACTGCTGAATTCTCTTACCCACCCGACCAAACTTAAGGCCGAAACCACACTCATCTCACACCCCTACGTAGATCACCTCAAAACTGCGAATCAGGCTCCGGAGTCTCTATGTTCTTTGAGGGCAAGGGCTTCTCGTACACCCAGTAAGTGCTTAACAGGCCTAAGAGATTTCTGAAGAGTTGTGCTATGGTAATTTAAGGCAATTTAGGGTGATTCCAGGACCTGAACCGGGAAAACTTGCGTCTTCAGACTGGCTCTGCCTCTCACTAGCCAAGCGGCCCTGGGCGGTCATGTCTGAGTCTCAGTTTCACTTGTGATCTAGAAGGGCACTTTCAGCTCTGACATCCTGACTCTGTGATCTCCTGTCCCGCTCACAAGCAGCCCTGGCAACACAGCACTCTCCGGGGAGTCAGGACGGGACAGACCCCTCCTCCCGTCCCCACCCCTCCCCACATCTCCCTTACTTCTTGGTTCCATAGATCCAGGCCACGGCGACGTTCTCAAGGATGACGATGACGGTGAGTGGCAGGGTGGCCGAGTAGTCATCAAACATAGTGACAAAGTAGTTTCCGGAGCGCTGGACGAACAAGAGCCCCACGAAGAATGCAAAGACACAGCAGCCCACTACAGAGAGCCGGGAGGCCGGTGTGGGGGCAAAGGTGCAGGGTGGGCAGGCCTGGAGGTCTTGGGGGGCACCCAGGCCCTTCCCAGCCCACCCCTCCCCACAGCGGACCTGCAGCCCACCCTCAGCAGGCCCAGCCCAGCCCTGCCTGGGGGGAGGTGGTCCAGATGCTGAAGGTCTGAGCTCTCACTCTACTAGGCGGGGAACATCCCAGGGCTGGGGGGACAGAGATGGAGCAGGGGACAAGGCCAGCATGGAGGGAGGCTACCCCTGCCCAAGATGATTCATCAGGCCGTTGGGGGAGGGGCAAAGGAACCAAGAAGGAGGTCTGTCTCCTAGCTCAGGTTTGCCACAGATTCCCAGACAGCCTTCTCCCCCTGGCTCCTCAGTGCTCTTCTCTGGGCGGCATGGCCAGGCTCCAGCTGCGTCTCAGTGGTGGGGGCGGGCTTCTGGGTACGGGGTCTTTCTAAAGTCAGAGCCACAAGCTGATCGTTGTCACAAAGTGAGTGGGGTCTGCTGGGAGGAGTTACCTGTGAACATCTCCTTGGGCACCTTGAAGGTGTCGATGATGGGCGTGGTGATGCCCGCCATGGTCCCGATCATACTGCCCAGGCCCAGGTTGATGAGCATCAGGAAGAACATGACGGACCAGAACGGGGAGGCAGGGAAGTGTGTCATGGCCTCGGTGAAGGCGATGAAGGCCAGGCCTGTGCCCTGCACAGACTGTGGGGTGGATAGGGGGCAGAAGGCGAGGGCTCAGTGAGGGCCCACACCTACCGCCCCCCCGACCCAGGAGTCCCCTGCTTCCTTATGTCTGCCCTTGGAGCCATGGAAATAACTATTCCCTCTGTCACAGGGCTCCCCGCCCCCAACTAAATCCTCTTGTTTTGGGCCAGTGGGTCTCACACTTGAGTGGGCATCAGAATCGCCCCCAGGGAGTAGGACACCAATTCAGGAGTTTGCCTGTGGGACCTGGAACCTGCAAGCTGTACAAAGACTCCAGGCGATTCAGATGAAGATGCTCACATTTAGAAACACACCAAGCTCAAGGCCCTCCTCCTCTAAGAAGTCTTCCCTGATTGCTTCAGCCACAGTTTTGGCTGCTCCCAGCTCTGAACTCCAGACCTTAACGTAGTGGTCTTAACCTCAGCTGCCCAGTAGAATCACATCAGAGCCTTTAAAACCAGCAACGCCCGGGTCTCACTCTGGGGACAATGATTGATAGGTCTAGGGGTAAAGCTGGCTATCAGGGTTGTGTAAAGCCCCAAGGTGACTCTGATGGCAGCCAAGGTAGAGGACCACTGCTTTAATGCTTGGGTCCCTGCTCACGGGGCAACTGACCACACACTGCCCACTGACACACTTCTGTGTTGTCCTGCAATGTCCTGCAATCGTGAGGGAACACCTGCCCCCACTGTGTATGTAATCCTTGTCATGTGGATGTTATTGAGGTTGTATTGTATAAAAAAACTGCTACAAGAGGCTGGCCCAGTAGCCTAGTGGTTAGGTTTGCGTGCTCCTCTTCAGCAGCCCAGGGTCCATGAGTTCGGATCCCAGGCACAGACTTAGCACCACTTGTCAGGTCACACTGTGGCAGCATCCCACATAAAATGGAAGGGGATTGGCACAGATGTCAGCTCAGCAACAATCTTCCTCAAGCAAAAAGAAGAAGGTCGGCAACAGATGTTAGCTCAGGGCCAATCTTCCTCACAAAACAAAACAAAACAAAAACGGCTACAGCCCGAGTTTTATTCAGAGGACCAGGCCACACCGTGAGAATGGGGCAGGTCTTGTGGAAGGGGGAGGTCCTTCCTGCCGCCAGTCACCTGGGAAGAAACCAGGGCAGGGGTCCCCAGACTGGGCCCTTCTGCTGTTGATCACATGGGAAGAGTCAGGGGAGCGGATGCAGCTCCCTCATCTGGGACGGTGCCAGTGGAACGGAGCTGACGTTGAACATGGAGCTCAGACCTCAGTACTGGGAAAGCATCACCCTCCCTGGCCCCAGAAAGAGGGGCAGGGTTGGCCCCAGCTGACAGGAGCTGGCTCTGCCCCACATCAGCCTTGGCACCAGCTGGCTCCCAGGACCCTCTGGGCATGTCTCTCCCTTGGCACCTCTTCTAATGGAACAGTCACTTTGAAAGTTTCCAGCTGTGCCTATGGGAATAAAGGCAAGGTGTCCAGACTTGGGCCTGGGCATGAAAGAGGGGGCAGCCTGCCCCTGTCCTACGCCACCCCAGGGACTAAGGGTCACGGTGGCAGTAGGAGTTAGAGTGGGGACAGCCAGGGGAGGGGGCAGAAGCATCAAGGGGGAACTCAGAGCATGGGAATCTGAGCCCTGGCTCCCTGCTTGCTCACTGTGAGACCCTGAGCAAGCTCCCCACTTACAGGCCACTCACCTATAAAATAGCGGACAATATTAACACTCGACTCATAACGCTGTCATCAGGGCAAAAAGGGACAGACACAAAGGGCAGATGCTAATGCTAACACAAACACCTACTTTCTGCGTGCTGTGTACAAGGCACTATTCCAAACGCCTTTCCTATGACCCAATCAAAGAATGTGAAAGTCACCCTCAGCACTTCCCATGGTTTCTGTTGTCTGTGTCTGCCTGTCTCCTGTCAGGAGCCAACCTACCTCAGGGCAGCAGTTTTGGCTGTTACCTTTCCTCTCTCCCTCTCTGGGCACATAGTAGGTGCTCAAGTAAATGAATGAGTCCCTGGTGGCTTTTGGAAGCCTGCACCCAAGCTCTAGCTCCCCACAGCCTGTCTCTGGGTTCCGCACTTCCACGTCTGCCTCCCTGCCTGTCCTGGGAAGGGCAGTCTGTCCCTCACCTTGTCCAGCTCGTCCTCCAGAAGGCAGGGATCGAGGCCGAGGGCTGAGAAATGCTCCTCTTTCACGGTCTTGATGACCTTGTACATCTCCGAGTAGTCCTTGGTGGTCAGGTGGGAGAAGTTGACGTGAGGAGGGATGAGGGCCCGGCTCAGCACGTTGGAGTTGAGGTACCCCAGGATTTTCTCGGCATTCCTGCAGCACAAAGGGGAGAGGGCCAGGTCAAAAGGAAGGAGTGGGCACGACCCTGGGGGCACCACCCAGCAGGACCCCTGGACCATCAACAGAGACATCGCTGGAACTGTCCCTGGGGTCCAGGGCTGGGGACAGAGAGAGCACCTCTCATCTCCATCCCTCAGCCCAGGGGGATGGGGACTCTGCATCCACAGCCCGCCTGTCCCTCCTGGGTAAGCTGGACAGGGAGGAATAAGGACATGAGGAGAGGGGCCACCTACTCGACCACACACTTCTCATTCATGATGTTGGCCTTGAAGCCCAGCACAGCGAACACCACGAGGGTGGCCAGCACCGAGGTGAAGAAGTTGATGAAGGACACCAGGGCGGCATCGAAGTGGCAGTTGTTGTCCTGCTTGTTGTAGCTGGAGAAGGCGATGACACCCCCGAAGCCCAGCCCCAGGGCAAAGAAGACCTGTGTGGCTGCCTCCCGCCACACCTGGGGGTCCAGCATCTTGTCCAGCTATGGGGGGGCCATGGAAGGGGGAAGAAAAGAGACACACAGATGATGGTTTTATTCATGCACTGAAGTTCCCGCCACATCTGCTTCCTTCAACCTCAATGGAGTTCAGAGGCAGCGTGGGAGAGTGGGAAAGAGCTGGGGCCGTGTGACCTTGGGCAATTCCCCTAACTCCTCTGAGCCTCAGTTTCCCCATGTGTAAAACACACATAACAGTATCAACTTCAGAGGATTGTTGTGAGGCTTAGGTAAGATAAAATAAATGCTATGTCCTTACATGGTAACTTCTCAGTTAATTTTAACTGCTATCACTGCTTACCATGAGCTATCATACTAAGGAACATCTCCAGGGCCATCGGGTATGAGGTATAGTGCACCTCTCTAGGGAGTGCCATTCACTTAGACTGTAGTGTGAATGGTGCCTCCTAGAGCCATGCAGTGTACAACCTGCACAACAGCACAAGAGAACTAAGAACACCAATGTCTCCCTGATACCCCCTCCACCTCAAACCATGAAAAAAGACACCACCTTCTCCTTCCTGCCCACCCGATCTCCCTTATCCCAGAAAAAAGGCCCAATGTTCATTCATCCACATCTACATGCTTCAGGTCACAGAAGAACTCCCACCCCCCCATCTACCCAACTTGAAGAGCAGAACCAGACACTTCCCAGGAAGGGGGAGCCTCTGCCTGACCCTCCATCTGCCCTCAGACCTGACAGAGCCTGAACCCCAGTGGCATCTGCATGGCATGGGGCCATCTCCAAAGCACTGTCATGTCCATTTTCCTTTTATTTGTTCCTCAAGCCAGGGGCCACAGCCTGGACCCAGCACGGGCCTCTACAGTCAGACAGACCCAAGTCTAAATGTAACTCCCATCTTTAATGAGCTGAGAACGCTCAGGCAAGTGACAGTGCCTGCTTGATGAACCTTGGTTTTCTCATCCGAGAAGTGGGAAGAAAAACATAGCCCCCCTCCCAGAGTGACCGTGAGGACCAAATGTACAGCAGCAGGCAATGCCTGGCACATGGCAGCATCTGAGCCTGACAAAATGCCTCTGACCTAGTCAGGACAGGGTTTTTCGGTGGGAGCAGGGATTATTATTCATATTTTGAAAGAGTAAACTGAGGCCCAAAGCTGAAATGACTTGCCTGAAGTAGTGGAGCCAGCTAGTTTGGGCAGGAGTTACTACAATACAGATCACCTGGCGCTAGGCCAATGGCGCCCTCCCAGCGCCGTCTCCTGACTCAGGTGGGCTGCCAGCTATGCTCCTCAGAGGCTTTCCCTTTGACTTTTGCTGCTGAGGTGGCCCCAAGTGACCTCACTCCAGACAGATGAGGGAGGCCAAGGGTGAGTTAGAAAGTTAGCTACTCCTGCGGACACAAGCCTGCGTGGTCCTGGCCCGGCCACCCCTTACTGCCCACCGTGGGTAAGTCTATTCCTCACGTGACAAGGAGGTGGACTGGCGGGTCCATCCAGCTCTACTATTACAACCCTAACAGCCCGGACAGAGGGCCACCTGCCTGCCATTGCAGCAGCTTCCTGGGCATATCTGAGTATCTGAGTGACCTGGAGTCACTCCGCCAGCTGAGAAGGCAGTGGCAAGCTTGGAGGCTGGCAGAGCGGTGGGGCTGGGGAGGCACCCCCATGCTGAGGAGGAGGAGGTGGGGGAGACGGTGGTAGAGCTGTCGGACTTCAGGGCCATACGCAAATGGAGACCCAGGAGGACCGCTTGGCTGGAAGGTGTGTGTACTCCAGGGGAGATCAAGGCCCCCTACCCCACACATAACAGGTAAAGCCATCTTTGGTCCACTGAGAAAGCCCAGAACCCAGACCTTAAGGATCTAAGAGCCCCTTGGCACCCATGAGAAGGTGACACCCTCCCGTCTCCTCCCCCTCTCTGTGCACTCAACAGTTGTATCGTGACGTGGCCTTCCTGTGGATATGACATGCAGCCACTCATCCATCAGACCCCGAGCACCTTCTTTGGGACAGGCCCAGGGCTAGGTGATGGGAGCCATGGGGAGCAACAGCAGGCAAGGTCCCAGCTCCCACAGAGCTGACACTCAGAGAGATGGACAAAGTCAAACGACCCCACAAATAAATGTGACAAGGGCTGTGAAGGCTGAGCACCCAATGCTTGGAGAACCTGTAACAGGGGTTTGAGTGAGTCAGGAGGCCAAGGAAGGCTTCCACGAGGAAGAGATCCTTCACCCGCTGGCTGGAGTAGGGAGGACAAGGCTGGAGTGGTACAGGTGAGGCTGGGAGAGTCAGAGGAGTCAGATCAAAGGTCTGTAAGGATCCTTGTCTTGATCCTGAGAAAGCACTTGATCCAGGAAACCCCTACGGGGCGTGAAGGAAGGGGAAACAATCCGATGTGCATTTCTAGAAGAAACCAGCAGATGCAGCAGACCTGCTGGGATGCACCTTCTGGGGTCCAGTGGGGAGGTAATGGCAGCTTTGCCTAGGGTCAGGGTGGTGCAGATGGAGAGACTGTAGCAGGAAAAACCAGCATGACCTCAGTGATGGGCTGGAGATGAGGGTGGTGGAGAGGTGATGGTCACACTTCTGGCCTCAATAGCTGAGCGGGTAGAGACGGAAACAGAGGAAGAAGGGCAGGTCTTGGCAGGGTCAGAGCAGAGAAGATCAACACGTTGGTTCTAGAAACATTGCATTTACTGTGTCTTTGAGATAGCTAAGAGGAGATGTCAAGTAAGGAGTCAGACAAATGGATTGAGAGTTAGAGGAGAGAGCTGAACTCGAGATACAATTCATGAGCAGCGGTATACCTGCAGGAACGAAGTTCTGGCTGTGGACAGAGAAGAGGCAGGGGCCTGGGGCCAGTCAGGACCTCCGAGTTCAATGCAGGGAAGAAGACCTTACAAGGGAGGGAGATGGGATGCAGTCGAGGCAGGAGGAAAAGCAAGACGGGGCTGGATGATGAGGCCATGAGAAGAAAGCCCGTCAGGAAGGAGGAGGGCCCCAGGCTCCCAGTGAAAGATGCTACTGGGAGGAAAGAGCCAAGAGGTCAGGGGTAGGCTTAGCAGAGCTGCTCAGGGAGCCACGGGGCCAGAAGTGAAGTAGGAGTGAGAGGAGTTGAGAAGCAGAAAGGAAGAGATGGAGGTGAAGGGCAGCAAAATGTGCCACCCAAAACAGGCCTCTTTGGCACAGGGGTTACTGTGAGCTGATTATTTTCAGAAACTACAGACACAGGAGAAGATCAGACAACAGAGGATAAGTAAGCCTTGTGTAAGGGGAGGGCCTGTGCCAGGAAGAGAGCCAGTAGGAGATAACTACGTGCTTACCAAACACTTTCACCTTCCCATGAATCACCTTTAAATGGATTATAATGTTCAGAGTGGAGCCTGGGAGAGTGAGACGACCAGAGAAGTGGAGCAGGGTCGTCTCACACTGCTGAGGGCCCACTATGCTTAACATGTCCTCTTCCTCACCAAAGTAAGACAGGCCCATATTTCCTTATGTAAAAACCCTGGGGCCAGACTGGTTTTGAAATTCAGATTTTTGTTTCTAATTATATTTTAGAAGGCTAATATGGTGCTTATGCTACACAACTACATAACACTCCCGATGGGGTCTGGGGCAGCACCCTGTAATCAAACATGTTGGTATTTCTGCAGCAGAATATGAATATTCACACCAAGTGAATCAATAAAGACTATAAATAGCCTCACATCTGTTCAGGTCATTTTGCCGCCAAATGAGTTCTGGGGGAAAGAAAAAAACAACTCTGTTTTTCAGGGCTATTTGGATGTTGGCATTGTGAATAAAGAAATAGGGGCCTATACATGCTCCTAAGAGAAATTTGAAGATTATTAAAAAAGGAGAACCAAATAATCATTGTCCCTCTGGGAAAGGACTTCTGTATGTCCCCTCTCGTGGGTGGGTTTTTTTTAATGATCCTCCCAGAAGGCTCCAGAAATGGGCAGAGGTCATAAATGACTTAAGCCTGGAAGGCATCCTGGCATTCGCCTGTGTTCACGGATGTCAGTCAGGACAGTTCTGCCAATCAGCTGGAACCTGGCACTTCCCTCAGGCTAAAACCTGGACTAGTGGGAGGGCTCTGGGTAGTTTGGTGAGTTCCAACTACGAAGAAACACAAGATTTTGCGAGAGAGGGCAGACTGAGATGGACCCCACTCTGGTCATGTTGTTGGTGTGTTGAAAACTCTTCGATGGTCCCCACTGTCTAAGGGAAAACCTTTTTCCACTCTATGTTCTGAACGCTCTACATGCAGTGGACTTACTACTCTTCAAAACACCATAGTCTCATACCTCTGGCCTTTGCCCAGGCTGTTTCCTCTGCCTGGAACTCCCTTCCTCCCGCTCACTTTCTGGTGAACTCCTATGTATTTCTCAAAACCCAGCACAGATGTCACCCCCTCTTTGAAGCTTTTCCTGACTGCCTCTGGCAGAGCTAGTCGTGGTCCTTGGGCTCTCACAGCTCTTGTCAATACCTGCATTAGATTTATGTGTCTGTCTTCCTTTCAACACTGTGCTTCTTAGGGCTGGGCCCATCTGCCGTTCATCTTTGTATGAGCAGTGGCCAGCACACAGAAGAGCAGGAACAGTGAAGGCAAGAGAGAGACAGACAGACAAAGGCGGACCTGTTTCCCAGAGGTGAGCTGAGCGGGAAGGACCCCACAGGGGCCATGAAGTTGTACCAGCCTTTATGAGCTACCATGTGGTCTTCTAGGACAAGAAGATCCTTAGCACTTGTAACTTCTACTTTCTAAAGCATGGCTATTTTGACCCTGGCTTGCCTTCCTTTTCTCTTTCCTCTTCTTTTGAAATAATTGTTTCCTTTTTGATCTGTTCAGTCATTACTGAAGTTTTTACAAAAAGGTCTGGACCATCTGTGAGACCCAAACATATGCCATCATTAAGATTTTCACCCCTCCCTAAACCTAAAACTAAGATGTGGATAAATTCCCTGGGCCCAGTCACTGTTCGGGGCCAGGTTTCAAAAAGGAGGCAGCTACCCCATGAAGGAGACCGTAGTCCCAAACTGCACCCTCCGAGCTGGCCCTGGAGCGGGGCGGGAGGTATTTCTCAGAGGACACAGTAGGATGGCTTTGCATGCAATGATTTTGGATGCAAACAAAAATTGTTTTTTGTTTGTCTGTATGTTAAGATTGTATCTATTTGCTATTCTTCTTCTGTTTTAAAAAATTCTAGAACTTTTATTGTGAAATGTACAAAAGTGGAGAGGATAGTGTAGTGAGGTCCCAAGCATCCATCGCCCAGCGTTAACAATTATCAACACACGGCCGATCTTGCTTCCTCTGTATCCCCACCTTTTCCTCTCAATGCCTAGATTATTTTGAAGCGAACTGACGAATCCAAATCTGACATTAACAAGGGGCCCAGGAAAGCATCTGCGAGTGCCAAAGCTTCACCTTGGAGGAGAAAACTGCCCTGGGGGAGTGGTCCCTGGGTATCTCCCTTCCAGCCTGCAGGCCCTTGGAGGGGCATCCTTGAGATGCAGATGACCAGATGCCAAATGTTCATCTGGGGGTAAACTGAGTCAGGCTCCTTCCGTATTGAATGCCTGTTGTTGCTTGAGCTTAAAGGAGTTCTTTCAGGATTTCTGGGATGATGGTGCATAATTTCAGCAAGGTCTTGATCATAACGTCAACAGAGGATGAAGCCATGGCCAGACCTCAGGAAGCTCAATGTCCTTTCCAGACATCAGCAGTGACTGCAGGAGGAGAGGTGGGAAACGGGCTTTCCTCACCAAAGACAAGGCTCGCACCCTCCTTGGGGAGCCCACCCTGAAACAGCAACAGCTTCCTGCCATTTCCTTGACACAATGGCTGAGTCACTTCCTAACACAGGGAACAAAGCGTTTCACGGCATTTGACTCAGCAGCATGAAGATGCTTTTTGAAACCACAAGCAGCTGCTGAGCGCCTAGTCTGAGCAGCTGCGTGACAGGAGCACATGCTCTTGCTTCTCAGCATTGCCAGGCACCTGCCGGCGCGAGAGCCAGACGGGGCCACGACACCAGATGGCACTGGAGCATCGGGTTCCTGCTGCCCAAGAACAGTGTCACCTTCACAAGGGACGAGAATAATAACAGCTAACGCTGGCCACGCGCTCTCTGTGCACCACGAGCAGTCCTGCACACTCTCCTGACAGTGCTGCGAAGGAGCTACCATGGTTCACCCCATCTTGCAGCTGAGGAAACTGAGGCTCTGAGAGGCTAAGGAACTTGCCCTCTGACTGCTGAGAGATGAGGATCTGGGATCTGAATCAGACCATCTGCTCTGGAGCCCACCCTCTGGTCACTGGCAGGCCTGCCCTCATCATCCTGCTGAGAAGCCTTAGTCTGACCGTGGGAGTCAGAGTTCCACACTAACCTCTACCCCCTGGCCTTCACAACTTACAGGGACCCCACTTCTCTTCTTAATGCACACCCTTGACCCTGTGGCCAGTCTGGCTCGCTGGTCAGGACCGCTCGCTCGTCTAGACCCCAAGGCAGCAAAGCAAGAGGGAGATGCCCGAAGCCCCCATGCAGCTCGGGCTGTGCTGGGCCCCACCCCAGAAGACTGGCATGACTTTCATCCTGACTTCAGGTGAAGGCTGTTTTCTGACACACCCTTGGTACCACTGGGCCTGGAGGTGGACGGGGTGCTGCCCATTCCTCCAGGTCACTCGCCGTCATTCCACTGTGCACCATCTCTCTTTCCAACACTACTGCTGTCATAATTCTGGGCGATTTCAACGCCTACATCAGTGTCCCTTCCAACAGTCTGCCTCTCTGTCCCTTTGCCTCCTCCCTTCTGCTATCTTGTCCTCCCCCCACTCCTAGGGTCATGTGTGGCCTTTGTCATAACTAATAGTTGTGCTCCAACTGTAATCTCAATGTTAAGAGTCCTGCAGTCCAAAGTACCCCATCCTTCTGGCTCGCTCCTTCTAGTATCTTGACTCCAAATATAACTCAACCCCACTGGGACCTGCCTCTGTTTCACTGCCCTCACCCCGTGTGTATCATAACCTCCCTTCCTAATGGGCTTAGTCAGTGGTCCTGTACACTCTCAGCTCCCCTGCCATCTCACTCCATCGTCACTGCTTGATAAACTCCTAACCCTGGTGACTCCACCCCTCCATCTACTCTGGGCCTTCCCCCAAGCAGCTAAACACAGCTGGAGAAGTCACACAACACACACTTTGGGACCCTGGACAAGTGGGACGTTGGACAAGTCATTTAACCTCTCGTTGCTTCAGTCTCCCCATGTGCAAAACGGCCATGATAGTAACACCACCTCCAGGGTCCTTATGAGAGTCAATGAGTTCCTAGGGGTAGGTATGTATATGGGTGCCTGGCACATGGTCAGCACATCCATTGTAAAACACACAATTGTTTTAAGTACCTCACTGACTGTGGGAAACAGCCTGCTCTCAGAGATGTTGAAACGTGAAGAAGTGACCACCTTGGAACTGGCAAAGCGTTAGCTGTGACCATGCAGGCCAAGGTCACCCCTGACCCCCAGTGTGACTTCGTGCTGCTCCCATCCACACATCCCCACCTCTTCACAATTCCTTCAGGCTCACTCCTCATGAGGCCCCAAACCCTCCTCCACCATCCTTACCCTCAGCTGATGACCTTGCTGCCTACTTCACAGAGAAAAACGACACCCTCGGGAGAGAACTCCCGCAACGAGAAGCTCCTCGCCACAGCTCCTCAGCTGCCAGCATCTGTACCCACAGGCTGGCCCATCCTCTGTTCCTGTGGGGACAGCGTGTGCTCCTAAGATCAACTCCTCTGCATGGGCACTGGGTCCCAGCCTCCTGCTTATTCAAGGACTTTGGTTCCCTCCTCTCCAATAGCATCGATTTCCCCCTTTATTGGATTTTTTTAAGTGTACAATTCAGCATTTTTTAGCATAGCACAGAGTTGTGCAGCCATTACCACAATCAATTTTAGAACAACTTCATCACCCCAAAAAGAAAGTCATTTAATACTCATTAATAGTCAATCCCCATTTCTGCCCCAACCTCCCCACAAGCCCAGCCCTAAGCAGCCACTAAATTACTTTCTGTCTCTACAGATTCACCTGTTATGGACATTCCATGTAAATGGAATCAGACAATATGTGGTCTTTTGTGACTGGTTTCTTTCACTTAGCTTAATGTTTTCAAGGTTCATCCATGTTGTAGCATGTGTCAGTACTTCATTCATTTGTATGGCCAGATAATATTCCATTGTAGAAATATACTACCTTTTATTTTTCCATTAATCAGTTGATGGACATTTGAGTTGCGTCTACTTTTTGGCTGTTCTGAATAATGCTGCTATGAACACTCGTGTAAAGGTTTTGTGTGACATACGTTTTCTCTTCTCTTGGATATGTGCCTAGGAGTGGAATTGCTGGGTCATATGCTAACTCTGACTAACGTTTTGAGGACTTGCCAGACTGGTTTCCAAAGCCGCTGCACCATTTTACATTCCCACTAGCAGTGTATGATGGATTATTTTTATCATCATACAAAATTCTGAAATAACACCCTCGATCCGCTGGCCGTCTCCAGTTACCACCGCATCTCTTATTTCTCTCCTCCCCTTTACAGCAAAACTCCTGAATATAAGTGGTCTCTACTACTTATCTCAAATCCTTACCTCCCATTTTCCCTTGAACTCGTTCCTATTAGACTTTGCCCCCAGCACTCCACCAAAACACCTCTTGTCCAGGTCACCAGTGACCCCTCTGTTGCCTCATCACTTGACCTCTCAGCAGCCTTGGACATGGCTGACCATTCCCTCCTTCTTAAAGCATTTTCTCCATTTTGCCTCCTGGGATGGACACCTCTCTCTCTCTCTCTCTCTCTCTCTTTCTTCTCCTCCCTCGTTGGCTCTCTCTCTCTTCCAACCTCTAAACGCTGGGCCCCAATGCTCAGTCCTCTTCACTGACTATGCTCACTCTCCAGGTGACTGTAACCAGTCCATGGCTTGAAATACTCTGATTCCCAAATTTATATGTCCACCCGACCTCTATCTATCCAACCACCTACTCAACATCTCCACTCAGATATCTATTAGACATTTTAGACCTGCCATGTTCAAAACAGAACTCTTGGTGTTCCTCACCAAACCTGCTCCTCCCTGTCTTCCTCCATCTCCCTAAACGTCAACTCCATCCTTCTAGTTGCTCAGGCAAAAGGCCTTGGCATCATCCTTGACCCCTTTCTCTCACACCTCACATCCAATCCAACAGAAAATCCCATTGACTCTACTTCTTAAACATATCCTCAATCTGACCACTTCTCATCACTGCCATTGCTGTTACCTGGGCTCCAAGCACAGTCACCTCTCACCTGGATGAATTCACCTGGATGAGGCCTTCTAGCAGGTCTCCCAGTTCTGCCCTTGCCCCCTCAGATTCTCTGTGGCAGCCAGAATGGTCCTTCAAAGATAGAAGTCAGATCATGTCATTCTTCTGCTTGAAACTCTACAATGGCTCCCATTTCACCTAGTGTAAACATGCAAGTCCTTACCGGGTCCACAAGACCACCATGATCTGGCTCCCCACTGCCCCTTGACCACCTACTTCTCTCCCGTCCCCTTCCAGCCACACTAGCCTCCTTGAATATGCCAGACCTATCCAATCTCAAGGGATTTTCATTTATTTTTCCCTCTGTTTGGGATGGAATGTGTTACCTCCAAATGTCCATGTGGCCTGCTCCCTCACCTCCTCAGGTCTTCACTCACATGTCACCTTTTCAGGGATGCCCTTTTTGATCACACTAGCTAAAGTCACTCCTTTCCCCAACACCCCTAATCCTTCTTTCAACACCATCTAACAACTCTTTTATTTTATGCTATCTGTCTCCCTCCCCTAAAACACAAGCTCCATGAGGGCCGGGAAGTTTGTCTGCTTTGTTCACTGCTGGATCCCAGGACCCAAGACAGTGCCCAGAATATCACGGGCATTCAGTGAACCTTTGCTGAATGAAGGAATAAATGAAAGATGGTCATTTGGGTTGTTTCAACCTTTTCTTACTAAAACATGCTGTAATGACCAATATTGTGCACAAATCATTTTGCTTGTGTGTGAGTACATTTGTGGGACAAATACCCAGAATGGAATTGCTGGGCTGAAGGACATGAACAGTTGTAATTTTAATAAACATCCCTGGAAGTTTTGGTGGTTAGAAATGTACCACTTTGTGTTGAGTAAATCACATGATTAATTGCACAGTACCCCATACTTACTTGAGTTTTTTAACTGGATGTAACGAAAGTAACCAAGAGAGGTAGTATCCAAGAAATTCAAGAAATTCATTAGCTATTCACATGAGTTACTGTCCCATCAAAGATGCTAGTGGGCCATCACAGTATCCTGGCCACAATGCATTTGCCACACTCAGTAACTGAAAGTCCAAGTCCTACATTTTGGATTATTTCTGATGTTGGAAGACTTTATAGAAGTGAATACCTTCCAGGTCATTTAGCATATCCATGGAGAGCCCATGCTTCTTTGAGGTGGATTCTGAGATGCCCTGGCCAAAAGTCTTCTTGGACTCTGCCACAGCTGCCAAATGGCATGACCCCTGAGGATGTCATTCACATTGTGGCCAGTATAAATGGAGCAGTGCACAGCCTAGGCAGCTGTATGCAATGACCCTGGCACTCTATAGCACCATTCTAAGGCTAGAACTTGAAATGGTTCCAGGGTTCCTCATATCTCACCAATCCTGTGCTGGAACAGTCACAGCTCTGCAACAGTAGTCTGCCATGTGTGGACTGTCAGATGATTGTTTCGGGGAGTGGGTCCACCCTTGTTGCAGATGACTTGGAGAGATTTGTAAACAGCCACCTCACCTCAACCATCTCTATTAGCCTTACATGCCTCAAAGAGACAGTGGCACAGGCTGTGAAGGGGATCCTTGATGGAGGAGTTTGGCCTCCCCTTCCCTGCTCAACACATCCCTCCGGGGTCAAGGGCAGGAGCTGCCCCATAGAATTGCTCAGTGGATAAGGTCTCAAGATGAGCCTCACAGGCTCTATCCAGATGGCAAGTCACAAGAGCTGGATGGGTCAGGGGCCACATCTGCTGGGTTTTGGTGACCTGGCTCCTCTGGGGCCTTCTGGATTGATTTCTTTAATGTTCACCTCATGAAGGGTCTGACCACTGAAAATTCTAAAATGTAATCACACTGTTTCCTGAACATCAAGGAAACGGTTTTAGAAAGGAGCACCCCCCCTCCATTGTTCAAAGTACACATCACCCATATTGCATCCATCTGACTGGCAAATGTTGCAGTCTAACAAATGTGAACAACAGAGACTCTCATATACAACTGGTGGGAGTGTTAATAGATGCAACCAGCTTGGAGAGCAATTAGACCAAAATCTAGTAAAACTGAAGATACGCATACCCTTTCAGACAGTAATTCCACTCCTACACATATATACACTAGAGAAACTTGTGCCCATGAAAACCTGTGTAATAATGTTTACTGTTGTACTATTAGCAACGGTGAAAACTGGAAACAATTTAAATGATCATCAACTAGAAAATTAATAAATATTAGTTTAGTACTACTATGGAATAGTACACAGCAGTGAAAACGGATGTGCTAGAGCTACATATATCATTATAGATAAACCTCAAAAAACAGTGTTGAGCAAAATTAAAAGCAAGGTGCAGAAGGTTGCATATAACATGACGACATTTATGTAAAGTTTAAAAGTATGCACAAATGCTAGATGTTGTTGACAGATACACATATATATACAAGTTTTTAAAAATGTATTAGCAGGATAAATCCAAAATTCAGGATAGTGGTTATCCTTGGGGAGGAAGGGATCAGGGCAGGCTATACAGGCACTTTTATGGCGTCTGTAATATTTTGTTTCTCAAGAATGTTTACTATAGTTCAGTCAAGAAGGTGGTGTAGGCAGACTCTAAACTCACCTCCTCCCAAGGACACAACCAATTTACAACTACACTTGGAACAATTGCTCCTGAGAGAGAACTTAAAACTGGGTAGAAAGAACTCCAACAACAAGGGACAGTGCTGACTGAGGTGGAAGAGGCAGAAATTCCTTTCTGGAGAGAAAAAAAGCCACCTTCACAAGCCGTGGTGCTTCATGGCTGGCCAGGAGCAATCCTAAGGTACGCAGCCTTCCCTGGAGGAGCAGGGAACCTGAGTGAGGGAGGGTTACCACTATACGCATCTTATGGACTCAGCACACCTGAGACGAGTGGCATAATATCCAGCTTTGCTGGCTACTAACAACAATGGGGAATACCCCCAGAAAAGCTATTGGACATAAGAGGATAAAAGCCAGCTTTTAAAGGGCACATACACAAATTCATCCATTTCAGAAAGCAACCTAAAATCACCAGAAAGAAAAGTGCATGGTCCTTTAGTGGAAAGAGACTCAACTGATAGACTGTGGGTGCACCTTGGTGAGAGGTGAGACCTCCCCAGGCTGAGACCACCTCCCCAGGGATTGAAACAATGATGGCAGCCATTATTGTGACCTAGTACAGACATGCTGACACAGCTGCTGGCAGATGCCACTGGAGTTCTTCCACTGGCCTGTTAGCCCAGGGTCTGCCACACCCACTAAAGCACTGACTTAATTCAGCTCAGCCGGAGTAGGCAGCCCACCCTAGGGACTGGCCCTATCCAACAGCAAGCCCTCATGCAACTTGTGGGCCTACGTAGGCTGGGTGCCTGATCCTCTGCAGGCAGGCAAGTGGGTCTGCCTCTGAGGAGTATGGCATATGTGAGGAGTGGGTAGAGTGTGTGTGGCATTGGGAGACTGTGTGGGGCCTCTGCAATGGGGCAACTGGGTCTGCTTCAGGGAGTTGGAGCTTGCACACAGAGCAGGACTGTGTTGACAGTGTGTGTGGCCCTGTGGCCAGTAGGGCTTGTCAGCTGAAGAAGACTTGTCCTCCTCAAACAGCCCCATAGGGGATTGGCCCCACTTTCCAAAGCCTGAAACAATTGGGTGCTCCCATGCCTCAAGTCAGCCCCACTCAACTGCAATCCTGAGAGAGCTGAAAAGAGCCTTGCAGGCTTGAAGGCCCACAGCAATTGTAAGCCCTTGAGCCTAGCAGCCAGCCACGCTGGGGGGCTACTCACAGAAAAACTGCAACAGGGATGTGCTATTAGATCTTGCAGCAAACTGTACTGGAAATCCCCATGCCTGATAAAGTGACTGAAGGGTCCATAGCAGCCACATGCAGCTGAGCATTACAACCAGCTGGCCAGAGGGACAGCCTCGCCTCCCTGGGCACCTGCAGCAAGAGCAACACTGCCACAAGAGAAGGACACACATAGCCCACACAGAGGACACTCCTGGAACATTTGGAACTAGTGACAAGAGGGAAGCATACTGCTGGGCCTCATAAAGCATCTCTTACATAAGTCCAACTTTCCAAGATCAGGAGATGTAGCTGATCTACCTAATACATAGATATAAACACAGAGAAAGAGACAAAATGAGGAGGCAAAGGAATACATTCCAAGTAAGGGAAAAAGACAAAACTCCAGAAAAAGAACTAAATGAAAGAGAAATAAACAATCTACCTGACAAAGAGTTCAAACAAAAAGTCATAAGGATGCTCACGGATCTTGGGAGAAGAATAGATGAACTCAGTGAGATCTTCAACAAAGAACTGGAAAATATAGACAAGAACCAATCAGAAATGAAGAATACAGTACTGGAAATGAAAAATTCACTGGAGAGACTCAAATGCAGAGTAGATGACACAGAAGAACAGATCAGTGAGCTGGATGAAAGACTAGAGGAAATCACCCAAGCTCAACAGATAAAAGAAAAAAGAATTAAAAAGGACAAGAACAGTCTAAGGGACCTCTGGGACACCATCAAGCACACTCACATTCATATTATAGGTGTCCCAGAAGGAGAAGAGAGAGACAAAGGGCCAGGAAACCTATTTGAAGAAATAATAGCTGAAAACTTTCCTAACCTAAGGAAGGAAACAGACATCTAGGTACAGGAAGCATAGAGAGCACCAAACAAGATAAACCAAAAGAGGCCCACACCAAGATACATTATAATTAAAATATCAAGAATTAAAGATAAAGAGAGAATTCTAAAAGCTGCAATAGAAAGGCAACAAGTTACATGCAAAGGAAACCCCATAAGGCTATCAGCTGACTTCTCAGCAGAAACCTTACAGGCTAGAAGGGAGTGACACAATATATTTAGACTGCTGAAAGGAAAAAACCTACAGCCAAGAATACTCTACCTGGCAAGGTTATCATTCAGAATGGAAGGCGAGATAAAGAGATTCCCAGACAAACAAAAATTAAAGGAGTTTATCACCAAGAAACCAGTCTTAGAAGAAATACTAAAGGGAGTTATTTAAGTGGGAAAGAGAAGACCATAAGCAGGAATAAGAAAATTATGACCAAAAAAAAGTAATAAAATCACTGGTAAAGGCAAAAATACAATAAAGGTAGCAGATCAACCACCTATGAAGATAATATGAAGGTCAAAAGGCAAAAGTACTAAAATTACCTATTTCCATGATAAGAGGGTAACAGACACACACACACACACAAAAGGTTAGATATGATATCAAAAACATGAAATGTGGGAGGAGGAGAGTAAAAGACTAGAGCTTTTAGAAAGAGGTCAAACTAAAGAGACCATCAACTTAATATAGATTGCTATATATGTAGGTTATTATATATGAACTTCATGGTAATCGCAAACCAGAAACCTATAATAAATACACAAAAAATTAAGAGAGAGGAAGCCAAACATAACACTAAAGAAAGCCATCAAACCACAAGAGAAGAGAGGAAGAGAAGAAGAAAGGAACAGAGAACTACTAAAACACCCGGAAAAAAAGTAACAAAATGACAATAAGTACATACTTATTAATAGCTACTTTGAATGTCAGTGGACTAAATGCTCCAATCAAAAGACATAGGGTGGCTAATTGGATTAAAAAAAACGAGACCCATATATATGCTGCATACAAGAGACACACTTCAGACTCAAAGACACTCACAAACTGAAAGTAAAGTGATAGAAAAAGATACTCCATGAAAATGGCAATGAAAAGAAAGCTGGGGTAGCAATACTTATATCAGACAAAATAGACTTTAAAACAAAAACTGTAACAAGAGAAAAGCAGGGCACTACATAATGATAAAGGGAACAATCCAACAGAGGATTTAACTTGTATATATCTAGGCACCCAATATAGGAGCACCTAAATATATAAAGTAATTATTAACAGGCATAAAAGGAGAAATAGACAGTAACACAATAGTAATAGGGGACTTTAACACTCCACTTACACCAATGGATAGATCATCCAAACAGAAGATCAATAAGGAAACATTGACCTTAAATGACACATTAGACCAGATGGACTTAGTAGATATATACAGAATATTCCATCCAAAAACCACAGAATACACATTCTTTTCAAATGCCCATGGAACATTCTCCAGGACTGATCACATATTAGGCCACAAAACTAGTTTCAATACATTTAAGAAGATTGAAATAATACCAAGCATCTTTTCTGACCATAGCAGTAAGAGACTAGAAATCAACTACAGGAAGAAAATCAGAAAAGCTACAAATAGGTGGAGATTAAACAAAATGCTATTGAACAATGATTGAACAAATCAAAGGAGAAATCAAAAAATACCTGGAGACAAATGAAAAAGAAAATACAACATGCCAAAATTTATGGGATACAGTAAAAGCAGTTCTAAAAGTTGTTCTATAAACTTCTCATAGCAATACAGGCCTACTTCAGCAAACAAGAAAAATCACAAATAAACACTCTGATGGTGCACCTAAAGGAACTGGAAAAAGAAGAACAAACAAAGCCCGAAATCAGTAGAAGGAAGAAGATAATAAAAATCAGAGCAGAAATAAATGAAACAGACACTGAAAAAAACCAATAAAACCAAGAGCTGGCTCTTTGAAAAGATAAACAAAATTGACAAACCTTTAGCAAGACTCACCAAGAAAAAAAGAGAGAGGGCTTCAATAAATAAAATCAGAAATGAAAGAGGAGAAATTACAATGGACATGTCAGAAATACAAAACATTATAAGAAAATGCTATGAAAAGCTATATGCCAACAAATTGGATAATCTAGAAGAAATGGATAAATTCTTAGAATGATACAACCTTCCAAAACTGAATCAAGAAGAAATAGAGAATTTGAATAGACCAATCACCAGTAAGGAGATTGAAACAATAATCAAAAACCTCCCAAAAAATAAAAGTCCACGGGCTTGCCCAGTGATGCAGCAGTTAAGTGTGTACATTCCACTTCTTGGCGGACTGGGGTTTGCCGGTTTGGATCCTGGGTGCAGACATGGCACCGCTTAGCAAAAGCCATGCTGTTGTAGGCATCCCATGTATAAAGTAGAGGAAGATGGGCATGGATGTTAGCTCGGGGCCAGTCTTCCTCAGCAAAAAAAAGAGGAGGATTGGCAGTAGTTAGCTCAGGGCTAATCTTCCTCAAAAAAAATAAATAAATAAAATAAAAGTCCAGGACCAGATGGCTTCCCTGGTGAATTCTACCAAACATTCAAAGGAGACTTAATACTATCCTTCTCAAACTGTTCCAAAAAACTGAAGAGGAGGGGAGGCTTCCTTACTCATTCTACAAAGCCAAAGGTCTCCTGATACCAAAACTAGACAAGTACAGCACAAAAAAAGAAAATTACAGCCCAATACCACTGATGAACATTGATGCAATAATCCTCAACCAAACACTCGCAAATCGAATACAATAATACATTAAAAAAATCATACACCATGGTCAAGTGGGATTTATCCCAGGGATGCAGGGATGTTCAACATGAGCAAATCAATCAATGTGATATATCACATTAACAAAATGAAGAATAAAAATCACACAATCATCTCAACAGACCAGAGAAAGCATTTACCAACATAAGGCATCTGTTTATGATAAAAACTCTGAATAAAACAGGTATAGAAGGAAAATACCTCGACATAATAAAGGCCATATATGACAAACCCACAGCTAATATCATTCTCAATGGAGAAAAACTGAAAGCTATCCCTTTAAGAACAGGAACCAGACTAGGATGCCCACTTCCACCACTCTTGTTTAACATAGCATTGGAAGTCCTAGCCAGAGTAATCAGTCAAGAAAAAGAAATAAAAGGGATCCGGGAAGAAGTGAAACTGTCACTATTTGCAGATAACATGATTTTCTATGTAGAAAACTCTAAAGAATCCACCAAAAAACTTTTAGAAATAATAAATGAATACAGTAAAGTTGCAGGATACAAAATCAACATACAAAAGTAAGTTGCATTTCTATACAATAACAAGGAAGTAGCAGAAAGAGAAATTAAGAGTACAATTCCATTTACTAATGCAACAAAAAAGAAAAAAATACCTAAGAATAAACTTAACCAAAGAGGTGAAAGATCTATACACTGAAAACTATAAAACAGTTTCTGTAGAAAGAATCTGAAGAAGACACAAAAAAATGGAAAGATATTCCATGCTCTTGGATCAGAAGAATTAACATCATTAAAATGTCCATACTACCTAAAGCAATCTATAGATTCAATGCAATCCATATCAAAATTCCAATGACATTTTCCACAGAAATAAAACAAAGAATTGTAAAATTTATATGGAACAAAAAAAAGACCCCAAATACCCAAAGGAATTCTGAGACAAAAGAACCAAGCTGGACATATCACACTCCCTGATTTCAAAATATACTACAAAGCTATAGTAATCAAAACAGCATGGTACTGGTACAAAAACAGACACACAGAGCAAGGGAACAGAATTGAGAGCCCAGAAATAAACCCACACATCTATGGACAGCTAATTTTTGACAAGGTAGCCAAGAACACACAATGGAGAAAGTAAAGTCTCTTCAATAAATGGTGTTGGGAAAACTGGACAGCCACATGCAAAAGAGTGAAAGTAGATCACTATCCTACACCATACACAAAAATTAACTCAAAATGGATTAAAGACTTGAATGGAAGCCCTGAAACCGTGAAACTTCTAGAAGAAAACATAGGCAGTACACTCTTCGACATTGTTCTTAGCAGCATATTTTCAAGTACCATGTCTGATCGGGCAAGGGAAACAATAGAGAAAAATAAACAAAATGGGACTACATCTAACTAAAAACCTTCCGCACAGTAAAGGAAGCCATCAACACATGAAAAAAAACTAACAAATTGGAGAAGATATTTGCAAACCATATATCTGATAAGGGGGTTAATATCCAAAATACATAAAGAACTCATACATCTCAACAACAAAAAAACTAACAACTCAATTAAAAAATGGGAAAAAGATCTGAACAGACATTTCTCCAAAGAAGATATGTAGATGGCCAACGGGTACATGAAAAGATGTTCAATATCATTAGCTATCAGAGAAATGCAAATCAAAACTACAATGAGATATCATCTCACTCCCATCAGAATGGCTGCAATTAACAAGACAGGAAATAATAAGTGTTGGAAAGGATGTGGAGAGAAGGGAACCTTCATACGCTGCTGGTGGGAGTGCAAACTGGTGCAGCCACTACGGAAAACAGTATGGACATTCCTAAAAAAATTAAGAACGGAACTACCATACAATCCAGCTATTGCACTGCTGGGCATTTATCCAAAGAACATGAAAACACAAATGCATAAAGATACATGCACCCCTATGTTCAATGCAGCATTATTCACAATTGCCAAGACTTGGAAGCAACCTAGGTGCCCATCAAGGGACGGATGGATAAAGAAGATGTGGTATATATACACAATGGAATACTACTCAGCCAAAAGAAGCGATGCAATCCATAAGAAATGATGAAATCCAGCCATTTGTGACAACATAGATGGACCTTGAGGGTATTATGCTAAGCGAAATCAGTCAGAGGGAGAAAGTCAAATACCATATGATCTCACTCATAAGTAGAAGATAAAAACAACAAACAATCACATAGAGACAGAGATTAGATTGGTGGTTACCAGAGGGGAAGGAGGGAGAGAGGAGAGCGAAAGCGGTGATTAGGCACATGTGTGTGGTGGTGGATTGTAATTAGACTTTGGGTGGTGAACATGATGTAATCTACACAGAAATCGAAATATAATGACGTACATCCGAAATTTATATAATGTTATAAACCAATGTTACCACAACAAAAAAAAAAGGAATGTTTACTGTATTATTATATATGCGTGTTTCTATGCCTGAGATATTTCATAGTTGAAAAGACGTTTTAAAGAGTGTCTGAATCAAATGCAGAGCAGTGTTGTGCCTGCTGGGACTGGTAGCCAATCTCGTGGATCAGTTCCACTTGCTTCCGGAGTTACAATCCAGGCTCTCTTACCACCACCAAGGGGCCCATCTGGAGACCTGCGTGAATCTCCACTTTTATGCGCATCTCCAGAGTATATAATTTCCTCATAAAGTTCAGTAAAGTCTAACTGAAAGACTCAGTGACTGCATCAGACTGATCATGATTCTAGAAATACAGCTGAAGTAATTCATAAAAACAGATGGCTTTCTTCTCACAGCCGTTTTCCCCCAAAGAAACCAGGTTTGCATTTCTTTCTTCTTTGTCAGACATCTCATGTTCACAACCACCCCACGCCAGGCACATGGCTCGGGAGTCACACTCGTGCCTCAGGAGATTCACTAAGCGTTTCATGAAGTGGACCTCCGCGATTGCTCACGTAGAAACCTCAGACCTTTTATCCAAGAAAACCCAGGGCTGATTTATGCCTCATCTGGGGGAGGTGGAGTGGTGTGTGTCTTGCCCATTGCTACCCTGGAACACCAGGAGCTGCTCACAGCTGCAGAGCAGAGGAGTCAGGAGGAAATGGGGATTTCAAGCCCCACTAGCTCTGGACTCTCCTCCCTGTGTCATCTGTATGAACTTCCTCTGTAGGTGTGAGCGTGTGCGCACACGCACAAGATGGCACCACTCAGGGCCGAGGTCGCAGGCCTCAGCGGGCGGAGTTCTGACCCATGCCCACAGACTGGAATCTCACCAGGCCCCTGCTGGTGGCTCAGTGATCAGCTGGCACGTGGAGGTGGGCTTCAGCCTGCCCAGCTGGGGTTACTAACGTACACTGCTTGGGGCACCTTGAAGGGAATCCCAACCTGCATTAGAAATTTTCTTCTTTCTCAGTGGACTGGCTCATGCCAGCTGTGCCCAGTGGTCTGAGCGGAAACAGAGAGGCAGGGCCACAAGGTGGGCGAAGACCCCTGGTAGGAACCTGGGTGTATCCTTCAGGAGCCTGTGCCCCGCTGCCCCTTGTCAAACTGCACAGTGGTCCTGCCCGGCCCCCACTGGCCACAGGGAGGACTGCATGAGAGGAGATATGGGTGGATTCGGGAAGCTAAAGTCACTACCCATGGGGTCTACTATCTTTAATACAGTAGTGACCTCGTTCCCCTAATTTGGGTACAAGCTGGGTCCCGGGGAGCTTTCTCCCTTTAGGCCTCTTCTTGGTTCCTGCTGTCACAAATCCATTCAACGAAACCCCCTCCTCTCTGCCCCCATGCCACCCCCAAACCCGACTTGCCCCATTGCCTGCAGCTCACCCTGTGCTTTTCCATTCCCTTGGGTTCCCTTTGATGGCAATGTCCTCCTGCCACCCACTGAACTTCTACCTGCTCCCTAAACTCGTTTCAGAGGTTATCTCCTGAGGATTCTTTTGATTTCACCCAAATTGATGTGACTTCCCTCTCCTTGGAACCTTGAGGGCAGGGCTCCCTTCCCTGGGGCCTCCCTCCAGGGCCTGACACCAGGCCTGACACACAGCAGTTCCTCAGTGAGTGTTAAATTGCACGAAGCAGACCAGGCTCAGTGGAGCTGTTGGTGTCCCCCAGCTGCAGGAGCCCCAGACCCTTACCTTGGGAGTGAACATGTGTAGGATGCCATCGATGGCTCCTCGCAGCAGCAGCCCCCGGACCAGGAAGCAGGCCAGCACCACGTAGGGGAAGAGGGAGCTGAAATACATCACCTGCAGAGAGAACAGGGACCCACCGTGGGGCAGAGCCCCTCCTGCAGCTGGTTCCCCCTCCCTGCGCACAGCTGGGGCACAGGAGCCTCCTCTGATGGCAGCAGAAAGCAGAGCCCCGGAACCCATGGGCATAGGGCCAAACCCACCACACGTCTGGCAATGAGCCAAGACAGAAACAGGAGCGCAGACAAGCTGGAGTCAGCATGGCTGTGCCTGGGGCTTGTTTCCTCCTTTCAAGGGTTGGCGGGGCTGGGTCTGTGGCCTCCCCACCCCAAGAACTGCCAAGGGGGCGGGAACCCTTTGCTCTCCCCTCCTCATTTTTCCATGTCTCATGCCTGCTTTTCTGTCCCCGACTCCCGTGGACCCCCTCAGAACTCCCCTGTCCTTAGAGCTCCTTTGACAGAAGGCATCCAGGAAGTCACAGACACGGCTCTCAAGCAAAAACATCAGAAGAAGGCCCTGCCTCTTGTGCTTATAAATCCTGTGCTACTTTCTAGCACATGTGTTTCTCGCACATTCTATATATCCCCACGAGCCTGGCACAGAGCCTCACACAAAGGAGGTGCTCACAAAATGTGTGCTGCCCTGAAACAAATCGAGAAGGCTGTGTGGGCAGAATGGCGTGAAGGTTAAGAGCATGCGTGTCTGGAGCTAGACCACCTGAGATCCGATCCTGGCTCTACCATTTACCAGCCATGTGACCTCGGGCTGTTTATCTAACCTCAGCATGCCTCCATTGCCTCATCTATAAAACGGGTACAACAGTTCCTAACTGAAGGTTGTTGTGGACCAAATGCATTCACACACGGGCAGCACCTGATAAGTGCCACGGAGCGCCAGCTACCATTCTGGCCTTGGAGAGGGAAGAGGCGGCGGCTGAGACCACTCTCCATTTCCAGCTTTTAGCTTCCTTGCTCACAAAGTCCAGTAAAGAAACTGGGGTCTCAGCAGACAGCAGGGTTCCAGTTCCAGCCCTGGGACTGACTGACTGCATGATCTCAGGCAAGGGGCTTTCCCCTCTCTGGGCCTCAGTTTTCCCATCTGTGAAATGAGCAGATTGAACTACGGGACCTCTAACGTCCTTTCCAGCCCTGGCAGTCCAGGAATACTGACAGGTGACAAAGAAGAAAGGGCCCTTACCTGAAGGGGACTTGAAGTGCTGGGAGAAGGTGTGTGGGGCCTGGCTGGTCTGCACGCTCAGAGATGGGTGTGGAGCCGCCCACAGAGGCCTCCAAGGCCCCTTCACTCACAGCACCCACCTGCTCAAAGAGCCCTTTAGCTGTAGACACGGTGAGCTGTTGGTTTTCACCAAAAATTGCTCAGAGCAGGCTCTTCTAGGGCTATTGCTTGGGAACCCAAGGGGCTAGGATGTAGACAAACGTCCCTGGGTCAGCGCTCCTGGTTTTCCTTCTCTAAAGTTTGCAGAGCCTGCCTGAGTCATCTGAGCACAGAGGTGACTGGGGTCAAAGCAAGGCTTTCCTGCAAGCCCACTCCTGATAGACTGTCCACAGAGACCAGCTCTGCAGCACTGACTCTCCCATCACCTCCTTGAGGGCCTGTGTCGTCACCTTGCACCATCCAGAGGCCAAGCCCACTCAAAGGACCCTGCACGGGGTGGCCCAGAGTTCTCAGCCCCTGCCCTTCAGGCTTTTCTGCTGCCCCCCGTGTGGCTCTGAGTGCCCCCTCATGACTCACCTTCCCTGAGGACTGGATGCCCTTGACGACAGCCATGCCCACGATGCTCCAGGCCACAAGGAGGCAGAGGGTCATCTTCCAGTTGAGGCCCCCACTCTCCGAGATGGAGTTGGAGATGTCCAAGGCCTCTCGGTACCAGAAGTAGGTAGTGGCTGAGCTCTTTTCACACTCTGCCTCCACCACTGAAATAGCAGCAAAGGCCACAGGACCTCAGTAGCGGGGCTATGGGGCCACCTCCTCTGCTGGACCCCCACACAGAGCAGCAGTGGGCAAGGGGATAGCTGAGTGTGGGTAGCAGCCAGGGGCCGTGTTTGTTCTGAGTTAGCCAGGATCTGGCAGACCTGAGGACTCCTGAGTCTGAATCTGATGGGCTGAATCTGATCTGGCTGAATTCCCACTGATGCCACCCTCTGCCCACGTCCGTTCATGGAAGGCAGGAGGGGTTAGGCAGAGCTGGCCTCAAGTTCCGGGGGGGAAGGTCCTGAGCTGGGAGCTGGAAACCTGGATTCTCTTCCCAGACCCTCGGTTAAATCAGTGATGTGACCATGGGAAAGTTGCTTCTGGGCCTCAGTTTACCCATCTGTGAGTTGGGATAAATCACCCAGCTCTTTATAGGACTGGCATGCAAATTAAGGTTGTTTCCAGATAGAATGGTGTTAGAGTAACACAGGGTAGTTAATAACAACTAAACAAAAGTCACAACTTCCAGAGTTTTACCTACACTCACTATTTAATTCAATCCCTATAAGAACTCTGTGGGACAGGCTGGCAAGAGATCATCAGAAGGGGAAATGAGGATCAGAGAGGGTAGGTGTCTTATCCAAGGTGACAGAGCAAGTCAATGAAATCTCATGTCTGTGCCTAAGCCTCTGAGGCTCCTTCGACTCCTCCCTGAGTGAGGGCTAGCTGGGGTCCCCAGGTGGTCACACTTGCCTGCCATGGTCCCGTTCCTGATGACAGGACATTCACTCCAGGGCAGTGGGTACTGGAAGGACTTGAAGAAGTAGAAGATGCTCCACCCGATGATCACATTATAATACAGCCCAACGAAGAGGCAGACCTGAGGACGAGCATCCAAGGTGGGGGAGGGGCTCACGAGGCCACAGCAACCGCCACCACCCCCCACCCTGGCCCCATACCCCACCCAAGGCCCAGCGCTCAGCTGACTGCACACAACACAGCACACAGCCTGAAGGAGGAGGAGGAGGGGCAGGAGGCGGGCAGCTGAGGGCCTGCTCCTAATCCTCCCTTCATCTGCTATTCGGAGAATCCGCAAAGGAATGTTTCAGATATTAAAGTTCTCTCCTTTAAGCAATAAACTCTTACAATGTTAATCCTTTCCAGTTTGAAACTCTTCTAAGATGCTTGAAGCACTTCCCCATCATTTCCTGATGACTCAGGATTACAGTTCCCGAGCTGCCCTTGGGGACTACGGAGGCCTGCTCAGCTTTTCCTCTAGAGTAAATGGCCCCAGACTGCTGCGTCTTTTGAGGTTTTATGGATGCTTCTTAGTGGTTTCCTATGTCCTCCCTTCTCTCAGGACACTACTGTCTCTTGGGTACTGTCAGCAGCCTGCCTCTAGAAAGATAGCTGTTCTCATTTCTTGTCTCTAGAAAGATGTCACCCCTCATTTCTTGGAAACATAACCAACCTTGGTAGAATTGTATCTAAAATAGGAATGCCTGGATTCTGACCAAGGGTCCACGGGGTTTCTTTGAAAGTAATGCTTATACATGCAGGGATTTGCGGCGTCCACTCTGGATGCTGAGCAGTCCCTTTGAGCTCCAGGGCCCTGGCGATATTATGCCTCAGTGACACTGCTGGTCAGTGAGAGCTGAGGGCCCCCTGCTTCACCCACTTCACCTGAGCCCTGATGTCCTACAGCACACCTTACAGGGATACAGGGGGGAAGAGACACCCAATTCCTTCACCTGGGTGCTTTGAGTCCAAGGGGGACCCCCCTCACATGCATGCGTATACACATGGCGGCACCAGCAGTGTGTGCTGTATTTGGCCATGTCACCCGTGTAGAGGTGACCCCTGGCATGAGAGCTGGAGCTGCACAGACCCTCTCCCAGTCTCTGCCTGAGGCAGGTTTGGGCTGGCCCTGCCGCTAGGCTGGACAGAATCCTCAGTCCCTTCCAGAAGCAGATTCCACTTTTTACACGAGGTGTGAGCATGGGCACCTGTGGGCTTTGCCTTAAGGGAGGCTCAGTTTTCTCACCTAGACACTAATCGAGGTCTCATCTGTGGCCCCACGGATGAGCCTGGAGCCCTCATGGGGGTTCCCCATCCAGGCCAGTGGGGTCTCCCTTTCTTCCACTATTCTGAAGCCTCACCCTTCCTGGGTCGGCCACAGGCTCCTGTCTGAGTCCTTCTCCGAGTCTGCTCACGTGCACAGTAAAATGGCCAGGAGACCCCGTGCCAGGGCTGCCTCTTCCTATACCACCCACTTGCCCAACTAAAATACTTTTTGACCAGGGAAAGAGGAAGGGCCTCCCTCACGGGGAGTTGACAGGCTGGTAGCAGAGAGGGGTATCCGGGATGGCCCACATGTCCCCAGAGAACTCGGGCCGAGATGTCCCAGGCACCCCCTCGTGAATGTGTCCCAGCCTTTCCTCCTTAGCGACAGTTCCAAATACTATAATCCTGCTTCAGGCAGTGAAGCCAACTTTCAGTTTAGGAAGTATGTGGTCCTGAGACATCAGCTAGAAGCAATTCTCACATTGAAGGTCTCCCTCCCTGCCCTTGACCAGGCCCAGGCCTCTGGTCTGTAAACTCTGTCCCCAACAGCGGCCCCTTTGCTTCTTGATTAGTGCCCACCTCCAGCCCCCAACTCACTATGCAGCTGGAGAAGCCGATGCCCCCCAGGCGGGGGCACACGTAGTGCCACACGCCGATGCTGCCGCGGCGGATCCTCTGGCCCACAGCCAGCTCCAGGAAGAAGAGGGGGATCCCGATGATGATCAGCAGCACCAGGTAGGGCACCAGGTAGGCACCTGGGAAGGAGGGAGGGACGTCAGAGGGTGTCCGGAGCACGGCGCCAGGGTAAGGGAGGGGTGGCAGCCTGTCCTACAGTCTCGGCCACATCTCTGATCATCCTGAACTGTCATCAGTCCTTGTGCTCCTCCAGGAACGGTCTGGGTCACACACGTGACCTCCTTCTTCCCCTGGACTCCCCTGACCCAAAATGCTAAGGGAGGATCCAAATGTATGTCAATGCCTCCTGCTCACAAGGCAGACTCAGAAACGGACAGACAGACACCATACTGCCTCTCAGGAATCCATATATCAAGCCATAGGCAGACAGACACACTCACCTCATGATGCACTCTGTGGACTCTGTTTGCACCCCCTTCTGCCCACAGAGAAGCAGCCCCAGATGGAGTGAGCCCCTGCTCACTCGCCCCTTCCCCCCAGAGGCACAGACCCCGGGCACAGCCTTCCCTGTGTCTGAACCAGATGCTGATGCAGCAGACTGGGCTGCTCCAGGGAAGCGGAGCTTGGATGCTCTCCAGGGAGAGAAGGTCTGACTAGTATCGCCATTAATCTACAGCTAATTGGGAGGAACGGGAGAAAAATTAGCAGTTCAGGAAAGCGTAGCTGTGAGGATCACAAAGGATAGAATGGATCCGACTAAAGATTCCAGATGATAAATTAAACTTGCTTCCCTGGACCTTACTGCAGACACAATCTCGATTCCAAGTGACAGGGCATTTAGCAGGAGAATTAAAACTATGTCTGGACACAGACGAGTGATTCCTGCTGAGAGCTGTGCCAACAACCCAGTCTTGTTACCAAAGCTGTCAGCACAGCCCTGCCTGTCTGTCAAATGGTGTCAGACCAGCCCCAGTCACCAGTGCCCTGATGGTCACCCAGCACCCCCAGACCACGCTTAGCAAGAGACCCCCGGCCACACTGCTCTGCCCCCATAACATGACGTCCCACATGCTCCCCAACATGTGCCCAATCTGCCAACAAACCCAGGGGATCTTCTGGGCACAGGACCCAGCACTTGGCAACAGTCGGTTGTTATCCTCTCTGTACCGGGCATGTGCAGTGGGGGGGGTGGGGGGGGTGGTATCAGGACACCAGAAGGCACAGACACTATCCCAGGAGAGCTGGCAGGACCCTCAGATTCACAAGAGCAATGTCAGAGCATGTGTGTACACACACACACACACACACGTCACACAAGGCCGAGCACATACACGCTGAGGGAGGGGCTGGGGTCCAGTGGAGCCAAATAGGAAAGTCTTCTGGGGGAAGCTTTATACAACAGCATCCAGTTCATCAAATACGCACATGCACACAGTCACACACACACATAAATTCAACACGTCACTATCAGGAGCCTCATCATGGTGCTAAAAGGAAGGAGGGCCTGAGGACTCCTGGCTCTGTCTTTCATCCTAGTTCTGTCTCTTGGTCTTGGGCTCAGGGAAACGGAAGAGGAGAGAAGTGATCTGCAGGAAAGCAAAGGGACATAGCCCCACTGGTTTTGTATTTTCCTGCAAGTCCTTGACGGGGGCAAGAGTTGCGGGGAGATGGGTTCCAGGGTATCAAGAAACAGGTTGGAATCTTCTGTGGATGCGTCTCTCCTCTCTCCAAAGAACCCGGGAAAGCCCTCAGGGAAGTCTGTCCAAAGAGCCATCCTGCAGCAAAGACTGGCCAGCAGCCACCCGCCACTCAGGCCCGCCCACCTCAGCTGGGCCCCAGGGCACTGACTTGACCGCAGGTCTCTCCACCACATGGAGACCTAGCGAACCACAGCGCTCGGGGGCTGCGGTCTGGGTGAGCAGGATTTTTGGTTAATCAGAGGTACTTTTTCATATCAACCCCTGTTGCAATCATTTGGAAACACACCCTCTTCCACCTTAGAAAATACAACGTGGGGACACGCCCAGATTTCCCTTTCCGTTTCCGCAGCTTTCAGGAGCCTCAGGTCATCAGTACGACTGGTTGGGAGCTCTGTTCAGGGTGTCAGGAAATTTAACAGAACATGGTTATAGGGAGAAGGATTCCAGAATCTCTAATGTCACCCAGATCTCTAATAGTCTATGTCTCAGTCTGCACTATGGGTCTCGTTTCTGGCAAACCCCAAGGTTATTCTGGGGATTTGAAAGCCCCCTGGTCTCAGCCTGCTGAGATGCATACTGAGTAAGGGTTACGATCCAGACCCTGGAGCCAGACCTCCTGGGCTTGAATCCTGGCTATGCCATTTACCAGCTGTGGACTTTGGGCAAGTTACTTGATCTCTCTGCCACTGTTTTATCATCTGCATAAAGAGGATGAAAATATTAGGTAGAACCATATGAAATTACTGATATTTGACCATTTTTTACTTTCAAAAATGGCCATTTCATAGAGGATCTGAATAGATGTTCTTCCCAAGAAGACATACAGATGGCCAACAGGCACATGAAAAGATGTTCAGCATCACTAATTGTTAAGGAAACGAAAATCAAAACCACAAGGAGATACCACCTCATACCTGTTAAAATGGCTATTACAAAAAGACAAGAAATAACAAGTGTTGGTGAGGATGTGCAGAAAAGGGAAGCCTTGTGCACTGTTGGTGGGGATGTAAATTGGTGCAGCCACCACTATGGAAAACAATACGGAGATTTCTCAAAAAATTAAGAATAGAACTACCACATGATCCAGAAATTACACTGGTGGGTATTTATCCAAAGAAAACAAAAACACTAATTCAAAAAGATAAATGCACCCCCATGTTCATTGCTGCATTATTTACAGTAGCTAAGACATGGAAATAACGTAAGTTTCCATCGATGGATGAATGGATAAAGAAGATGTGGTATATATATATACAACAGAATACTACTCAGCGGTAAAAAAAGAAGAAATCTTGCCACTTGTGACAACACGGATGGACCTTGAGGGTATTATGCTAAACAGAATAAGCCAGATATAGAAAGACAAATATTGTATGATTTCACTCATGTGTGGAAGATAAAAACAAATGAATGAAAGAAAGAAGATAAAAAGAAACTTGTAGAAGCAGACAACAGATTGGTGGTTACCAGAGGGGAAGGAGGTGGGAGGAGGGTGAAATGGATAAAGAGGGTCAATCGTATGGTGACGGATGGAGACTAGACTTTTGGTGGTGAGCACACTGTAGTCTATACAAATGCTATAATTTAATTATAATGTCATACACCTGAAACCCACACAATGTTATAAACCAATGTTACCTCAATTAAAAAAACCCGGCCATTTCATATGCTTCAATTCTGTACCTATTGTGTAGGGCTGTTGTGAGAATTAAATGAGTTACTTACTCATAGTAAGCATTTGCTGAACATTTGCCTCTTTCTCACAAAAATAAACAGGAAAAAAACCCAACAAGCTAGGAGGATGCAGAATAAAGAAACTGTCAGCATCTGGTGCAGCTAAGCAGAGTTCCAGAGTTTTCATCCAGAATTAAGCAAAGTTTTGACTGGAACACCCACGGCTCAAAAACACAGAGCTTCGACTCTCATAGCTCTCAGACCAAATAGCTGTCTCCTTCCTGTGATAATTTGCCTCCTTCCAAAAGACGTTTACGATGACTTACTATAAAACTCGTAACGTATAGGAGAGTTAAAGGTAGAGATAAAAAGGGATTCCAGGAGTCAGAGAGGATGGAAAAATGAAGCCAGGAACATCGAATGGAGAGCTGAGGATCCTGAGAGAGGACAACACTTTTCTTCTGGGGGTTGTTTGTGACGCCTGGTGACATGGCGATTGTCTGGTGACACTGTGAACTGGCAGATTTTGGAAGAACACTACTCTTGGGGTGGGTGTAAGGTGGGGAGAGGGACCCTGTGATTGGCATTGAAGCCACAAAGGACAAGGCTGGAGGTTTCCAGCTAGAGTCCCCAAATGTGACGTGTCCTCCAAAGTCATTTTGGTGCTCTGAGCTCTTCTCAACATCTCACAGCACGTAAGGAAACCACACACATTCGTATCTTTGCTTTGGGCTGGTCTTACATAACTCAGCGACCTGGCCATGCCATACAGACTGAAAGCTCTGATAGGCAGCTATTTATCTGGGGGAGAAAATCTTTCAAAGCAAGGAGAGCATGTAGGGAATAGACTGTGCTGTGGAGGAAAGAGGAAAGCTCTGGCCTGACTCAGCACACAGGCTCAGTCGGGCTTTCTCACTTCCTGCCTCCAGCAGAAATTCCAGCCAGACTCAGCCTTCTGGACCGGGGAGTGTGTCCTGGAGAGGAGGGGGCATCCCTGAATGGGCTGCATCTCTGGGAAAGGCTACGTGGAGAGAGTCCCCAGAGCAGGGAGGGAAGGAGCCAGGTTAAAATGCCTGCAGAGCTGTGGCCGCCCATCAGGCTGGAGCGTGGCAACCCCAGGCACGGAGACTCAGGGGCACAAAGACTCTCCGCTGACTTAAGACACCTTCCCAGGACCAGAGCTCTGAGCTTGCAGACGTCCTTGTTTTCAGCCCCCTGAGTTTTTCTTCATTTTCAGTCAGTTTTCCCCCCAGCCCCTGCCCCCCGCCCGTTTCAAAGCAAGTTGCCTTCAGAACATTCCAGCCTGCTTTGGAGGGGCTTGAGGGGGTAAGGCCTGGGGGCATTTCCCCATCCTGGGGGCTGGAAATGATGAGGAGATAGGGGTCTGATAGCAGGGCAAGAGCCCCCAGGGAGACTCAAACTCAGGGGATAGCGTGAGGGAGGCAGCAGGTGTGGCGAGGAAGTGCTCAGGCCCTGGATCCAGGCTGCCCATGTTTGAATCCTGACTTAATCATCAGCTGGGTGACTTTGAGCAAGTTATCTAACCTCTCTGTGCCTCAGTTTTGCAGTCTCTAAAATGAGATGATAATAACTCCTTCCTCACATAGGGTTACTGCAGGGACTCAGTGGTTGAACCGTATGAAATTGGTGCTTTGGCTGTTTCAAGATGCTCAGATATCAGCGCCTTCACGTATTTCAGCCTAATATCCAGTAAGTGCTGACAACAGTGCCTGGCACCTAGTAGGCATTTAATAATAATGGCCAACAGTTGCTCTATACTCTGGGTCAGAGACAGTGTTAAGCGTTCTACATGTAAAGCTCTTTTAATCCTCTCACTGTCCTGGAAGGCAAGAACTACTATCATTCCCATTTGACAGATGAGGAACAGAGAGGCACAGAGAAACTAAGCAGCTTGGACAGGTTGCTGACTGCAAAGCTGGGACTAGAACCCAGGCCGTTCAGGCCCAGAGCCCATGTTCTTATAACCACGGCCAAAATCTCTGAGAGCTGCTAGCACTTAGCTGTTCTAAAGAGGCTCACTCTGGAGTCCTGAGCTCCAGCCTACAGAGGTTCCAGTTCTGCTGCGCAGAGGGGTATCCTTTTTGCCCCTCAGCCCAGCCCACGTGCAGGGCGCCCCGGGGCGAGCAGGGCTGTCTCTTACCTCCTCCATTTTTCTGGCACAGGTAGGGGAACCTCCAGATGTTGCCGAGGCCCACAGAGAAGCCGATCTGGGCCAGGATGTACTGCAGCTTGCTGTTCCAGGCTGGCCGGTCCTCCGCATCCAGCTCCTCCTCCACCGCCTTCTGCTTGCCGCCTGCCTCGCCGGCCACATTCAGGACGCTCTGCTTGTAGTCCACGGGCTCCTCGAGGGCCAGCAGGTCGGCCACCGACTCCGTGACATGCTCACTGCTGTGCTCACGCTGGGTCACCTTGCTGTTCTTCGGCATTGGTGCCACCTGGGCCGCACAGCCTGGCTCCCCAGCACACAGACAAGGTGGGACTGGGCTATTGTCAGCTCCTTCTCAGCCAGGGACCTGTGAAACCAGGTGAGCAGGAGAGGATTATCTCGCCACACCAGAGAGGTGAGAAGCCCAAGTGGACACAACCCAAACCAACTCCCCGTCACACACTCAGAGGCTGGTCGGCGGCTGGAATATTGAGCTTGCCTCCCTCCCCATCAGGGGCTGCCCGCTGGGGAGCTCAAGGTCTGCAGACTCAGTTTTCCCACAGGCCTTACCTGAGCCTCATCAGGAAGGTAAACCCGATGGGGCAGAAAAGGCAACACCAGACACCAAACCTAGACAGGGGTTGTCCATGATGACACTGCTCCCTTCCATAATTGCAGGTCCTAGAGTGTTCAAGATGGTCTGGAGGTCCCACAGCCTTTCCCTCCCAGGGTAGCGCAGGTTGCGGCCGAGTCCTAGCCTTCTCACGTTCTTTTTAGCCAAAACCACCTGGTGAGACCCAGGGAAGCCAGTGTCTGCCTTCTCTAGGGTCTTTCCACTCAAAATGCGGTTCATGGGCTGGTGGCATCACTGGAGCTTGTGAGAAATACAGAATCTCAGGCCCACTCCAGACTTGCTGAATCTTTCTCTGTATTTTTACAGGATACCCGAGTGATTCAAGGGGACATTACCGTTTGCAAAAAAAAAAAAAAAAAAAAAGGGCTAGAGCTCTCACCGTGAAGCCCATGGACACCACCCCTGCGGGCTCTTCATTCCCCAGGCAGGAGCACTGGCCAGGCTGGCACCAGAGCCCTGGAGGTGTTCGCTGGCTGCCAACAAATCCTGGGTCATTGCTCAGCACTGACATTATCTGAGGCCACGGCAGCCAAGAGCCGTTCTCCATCCTTCAGTGACAGTTTTACAGCAGATAATGTCTGCACAGCACGGGCGGGGGAGGCAACCCCCCGCCCCAACACCGCTTCTGCCGTTCCTCATCTGTCTTTCACGCTTTCCCTTAAAGCAAGAAAAGCACCAAGGAAATGCGGCCTCTGAAGGATCCCAAACATTCTGCTGTTTCAAAGCACCTCCTCATTAAGGGGAGGTTGGAGGATTTAAAATTAAACATACGTCCACCCCACCCGCAGTTGCCCTGCATCTTTCTAGGGATATAAATTACCCGGCTCTGTAATTACTTTTCTAATGGAAAGAGCTGCCTCTGGAAGCCACGCTCCTGTCTGTTCTCCTGGTATGTGTCGCCTGAACTGCACAGGCAAGGTCACTGCGCTGCAGAAGCGCACATGGCTCCCCCTCCTGCTGGGCTTGACCCAGACTTCCTGGCTGACTCCAGCAAACACCTGACCTTCAAAGGGACCTGGCCAGCCAGATCCTGTTACACACGTAACAAAGCTGGGAAGCCTGGCAGATGGGGACAACTGTCCATGCTGGTCTGTGGGCTTAGCCAGCCTTCCCCAGGCCTTAGACCGCAACAGTGGGTGACACTTCCCTGACCTCCTCATCCAAGGGGAATAGTAAGTCTTTAGTGACTGTCTCCTTCCACTCCAGGAATAGTCAGGGTCTTGGGCTTTGGTATGCCTGGGAGAGAGCCAGCCTGCCCAAAAGACCTCAGAATTCCCCATAAGGAGCACAGTTTTCTGTTAAGACTCCACTTCACAGTGGGTCAGCTGAACAGCCCCTTGCATCCTGGAGTGTGCCCCAAGGTGAGATTATGTGTCTGTGGACCCTTCAGCCCTCAGCCTCCCCAGGGCTGCTAGTCTGCCCAAGCTACACAAGCAAGTGGTGCGTAGGAGGTGTGGAATGGGGAGGCCTGTGTTCTTATCTGGGCTGCCAGGATGAGCCCCCTCCCCACCACCCCACCCAACCCCACTCAGCAGGTCCCTGACCCCAGGGCACTCAAATGGAGAAAACCTAAGCTAGATGCAGTGGCTGCTCGTGTAGCTACCCCACATCCCCTACAGCTTCCATCAAGAGCTTTTATTAAAAACTAGAGCTGGGGAGAAGACTCGGGGTCCCTCGGCAGACGGCAATCACCAGGACGCCCCAGCTCAGAGACTCTGCCCAGGTACTCTTCCTGCAGCGGGATCTGATCAGAACAATCTGCAATGTATTAGGGATGATTTACTGCTCATCACGCCACCACCGGAGAAAAGCAGAGGGGAGTCTGCAAGAATGCAGAATTTCTCTTGACGCTGACCAATTGGAGAATATGCTTCCCCAGAAATAGCCTCGTGATAGCAGCTAGGGTCACCAACATGAGAAAGGGCTGGGGGGGTGGGAAAGAGGCGGGGAGGGGACAGCATCATTTTAAACTAGAAGGACTCAAGGACAATGAGCACATTCTGGTAAAGCCAGAGGATACCCACAGCAGCATCACGGAAACCACAAGCATCAGCTCAATCTGAGCGGCTTCCTTCCTAAGACATCACTGATGTGCGTGAGCACCCTTCACTCGCAGATGGGGGCCTAGGGGCCTCCTGGACCATCAGGTTTGCAGGATGCAAAGTGCTGGTGCAAACTTGCAAGCTTGAGGCACTGGGTTGGGTTGCAATCATGACTGGGACCCTCTGTGCCCAATGAATAGGCTCAGGTAACAAGAGAGTCTGACAGCATATTAAAGCTTGAGGGACTCTAGCAACATTCTCATTTTATATGGGAGGAAACTGAGGCCCAGAGAGAGGAAGTGGATTGCCCAAAACCACTAGGTTGGACTCAGCAGGGGGGTGGGACACAGGAAGAAGACAGTTGGCTGTGGTGGTGGAGGGCAGGGGCTTCGAGGTCAGACAGACCTGGGTTTGAGAGCTCCCTTCAGTCATTCATTCATTCACTCATTCATTCACTCACTCATTTGACGTACATTTACCGAGTCCCTTCTCTGTACCAGGCTCTGTGCTAGGTGCGAGGGATACAGCAGCAAACAAAATCAGCAGAGTTTTTCCTCTTGTGGAGTTTATCTTTCTTGTGGAAGAGCCAGATGCTAAAGAAACATATACAATGGCCAGGGTGATGCAGGCCACAAAGAGAAATAACACGGGGGGCAGGGGGCGGGTTGCAAGCTGGAGGGCTGCTATTTCATGGTCTAGAAAGGCATGCCTGAGGAGGCGACGTCTGAGCAGAGGCACTCAGGAAAGGCACAGAAGCACCGTTCCCCTAAACATAGGTAAGTCCCTCTATTTATATTTGGCCATATAAGTGCCTTGTTTCTCTCAGGAAAAGCCATAGTGAGTTTGTGGCAGGAGTGGGGTGGGGGTAGAGGGAAGCATTTTGCAACAAGCCCATCTCAGAAAAGTCCATTTTTGCTAGCAAGAATTGGCACCCCCTGAGGCCGCTGGGGCAGCACCCCACGAAGGCCAGCCCTGCTCACCTCCCCCTGGTGTCAATGCAAGGCGGGTAAAGGCTATGGATGCAGTGCCAGGTCTGAGCCCAAAGATCAGCAACATTATTACTAACAAAAACACAGCCTCATCTTAAAGTGTAGCGCTATTATTAATCAAACTATAGCCTGTAATTGTAATAGTTTGAAACCATTTAGAAACATCTTTTACACAGTCTAAGATACAATATGGGGGGTGATTCTGCTCAGAAGCAGGGGTGCCTGGGATCAAACCCTCAGCTGTCGTAAGGGAATGGCAGCAGTGCCCACCTCGCAATGTTGTGGGGAGGACAGGTTGCACAGGTCTCACACGAGTACCAGCTTCCAGCAAGTGCTCACAAGTGTCACCATTCGTGTGGTCTCATTTGATTCACGCCCAGCCTGGGAATTGAGCTGCAGCCCCGGACCAGACAGTGCATGGCTCACGTCACAGGCTGTCAGCCTTCAGGTCTCCTCACTCCTGTGCTCCCTTCACGTTTTAAAAGGGGAGATGGCAGCAGCATCTTGGAACAGCCCTCCCTCCCCACAGCCCCCAGCTCCCTGAAGCCTGGAGTCACCGGGCTGGTGAAAGGTCAGCTTTCAGACCCGGGCATGAGAATCCAACATGTACTCAGCCAACGACCCCAAAGCACTGCCCGGGTCAAGCACCAGGATCAGAGAAGGACCCATGAGGGGCTGAGTCCTCTCTGCCCTGCCAATGCAGCTGTGGAGCCAGCCACGATCCAGGCACCTGGAGGCTGGCCAAATGCTAGTCCTGACCAGCCACCAACCACCCACGCAAACTGGCACACTGCCCTGACGTCTCTGGGGCTCAGTTTCCCTGTGTGTAAAATGGGTTGGTCTGGAGAATTTGTGAGGCCTCCTTCAGCTCTGCATACATCCAGGGAGTGCCCCTCCTGCACGTGAGTGTGAGCAAGGCACGATGTGCCGCAGGCACTAGACGCCACAGGTTCTGCAGCCTGGCTGTCATGCCACCCTCCGTCAGTTGAGAGTTCGCTGGGGTGCCGTGGGGATGCTTTGACAGCCAGCCCAGCTGTACCCGAATTATCCCCCTGTAGTAGCTGCGGTGGGTTGTAAAGCTGTTTTCACGAGCAGCGCCTCAGATGATCCAGCTCCACAGTACCTCCGAAAGGAATGCCTTAATTACTTAAGGCACAGTGCAAGGGGCTTGAGCGCCGAGAAAGCCCTCAGTGCCAGATCTGTCACTTAGCAACGGGTGCAGCTTCAGTTCAGAATAGCACATGTGAGAGGTGAGGACTGAACGAGTGAACTGTGAATCTTCTTAAAAAGAGAAAAAAATAGTGCGATGAGGAGACAGACAGGTAAAAATATCTCCTGCCAGAGGCCTGATGCCCCACAACTTCCCCAGCACAGCACTCAGCAGTTACCTCGAGGGGGTGGCGGATGGCTGCTCACCTGCCACCAGGGCCACCCCAGAATCCCTCCACCCCACAGCAACCAGAGAGCGGGGGAGCCTTCTGGAATACTGAAGTCAGCCCTCTGAGCACCCACCTCCTGGGGTCGGGCGTCTCTTGCTCAGGAAGGTTATACCAGGTAATTCAAGGGACGAACTCAAAGGAATCACTCCTTTCCCTAGCGAGACCCCCAGAGGAGCTAAGTGGAGAAGGTGCCTTCTTCTGGAAGCAGGTAGCCAAGGCGACTACAGACCCCACAGTGCCCCACTTCCCGGAGCCCCTCCGGGTGCGCCTAGCTTTGCTACCCTTGGGTCTCGTGGCTCTGGAAAGAGTGCTGCACATTCCTTTTTCTTTTTAATTTTTATTCAATTTATTTAAACTAAAAAACAAAACAGTTCACCCACTTCTCCCATCCTCCACCTCCTCACCTCTTACAACCACTAATCTGTTCTCTGTATCAATGAGCTTGTTTTTTTTTTTTCAGATTCCACATACAAGAGAGATCATATGGTATCTGTCTTTCTCTGCCTGACTTGCTTCACTTAGCATAATGCTCTTGAGGTCCATCCATGTTGTTGCAAATGGCAAGATTTCATCTTTTTATGGCTGGGTAGTATTCCATTGTATATACCACATCTTCTTTATCCATTCATCCATCAGTGGACACAGGTTGTTTTCATATCTTGGCTACTGTAAATAATGCTGCAATGATCACGGTGGGGAGGAGTGCATGTATCTTTTCAAATTAGTGTTTTAATTTTCTTTGGATACATACACAATTTCTGGATCATATGGTCTATTTCTAATTTTTTGAGGAAGCTCCATACTGTTTTCCATAGTGGCTGCACCAATTTGCGTTCCCACCAACAGTGCACTGGGGTTCCACTTTCTCCACATCCTTGCCAACACTTGTTATTGCTTGTCTTTCTGATAACAGCCATTCTAACAGGTGTGAAGTGACATCTCATTGTGGTTTTGATTTTCATTTCCTTAATAATTAGTGATATTGAACATCTTTTCATGTGCCTGTTGGCCATCTGTACATCTTCTTGGGAAAAATGTCTATTTAGATCTTGTGCCCATTTTTTAATCAGATTGGTTTTTTTGCTATTGAGTTGCATGAGTTTTTTATATATTTTTGATATTGGCCTCTTATCAGATATATGATTGGCGATTAATTTCTCCCATTCAGTAGGTTGCCTTTTCATTTTGTTGATGGTTTCCTTTGTTGTGCAGAAGCTTTGTAATGTGATGTCGTCCCACTGGTTTATCTTTATTTTTGCATGCTGCACATTCTTAAATGCAAAGCTCTATAACCGGGAAGCCAGGAAGCACCCTGGAGAAGAGGAGAGCAGCGGGAGAACGCCCAGCTCCCCGAGCCAAAAAGCTGAGGTCCAGTCCAAGACTAAGGGGTGGTGAGAAGGAAGCGAGTTTGCAAGTGACAAGTGGCTGTGGCCCAAACGGTTCTCCTAATTACCTCAGAGCCTCTGGGCTTCCACCAAGCCCAAAACAGGTCAGTCACTGTTATCAGAGATACAAATTGTCCTCCAAATGATGTTTAATTGTTTTATTGAAACCTCTGACAGTCACCTGGGGCAATCTGCTCCTAACAGGCCCTGGCCTTCACTTGGCGGCTGCTCTCCTCGGGCTTTCTCACCCAGGACACTCTCCCTCCTTCACTCTCCATCCCAATGTCACAAAGTCCTGTCAGTGTGTCAGCTCTGTCCTCTTTCCCAGCTCAGGCCTTCTCTCTGTTAGATGCCTGCAGCCGGTTCCCAACCCCCTTCTCCTCTAGGCTCAGGGGCCCCTTCTTGAAATACGATATGGCCCCACTCCCACTGCCTGCTGCAGAGAGCCCACTGCCCTTGCTGTGGCATTTGCAGCCCCTCCACTGGGCCCCCCCCCATCTCCCCACCTCAGCTTCCATTTCTTCCCTCAGTCCATCCCCCACTCTCTCAGCAGAAATCCCTCCCCACCCTCTGCCTACTGAAGCTTCCAGTCTTTGAAGGTCCAGCTGGAGGCCTGCCCTCTCACCTCCATGACACCTTCTGCAATTCCTCAAGTGAGAATTAATATCCTTTTCTCTCTCCTCAGAACACTCAGGTAATACTATTTTACACCGTTACCATTTGACTTGCTAGTTGTTTATATGCCTGATTCCTTTTCTAAACACAAAGCTCCCTGAGGGCAGGAGCTAAGGTGCATTCAGCTTTGTGTCCACTCTCCATTGCCCCCGGCGCAGCCAGTGCCTGGCACACATAGGACAGAACACAGTACTTACAGAGTTTCCAGGGTCCCTGCCTTCCCACCCTCCAAGAACAACCTGCTGCCTATGTTGAAATCTGAACCACTGCCTTCGCCTTTGAAACAAAGAGGCAGGGGCGAAAAGCTAACAGATCTGACCAGAGAGACACTGAAACCTAGCAGAAGTCTGCACACCCCATCCGGGGATGGTGGGGGGACGGCTCTAATCGAGTGCAGCCCTGCAGCACATGTGGGGAGGACCCCACGACTTGGAGGCAGCTTTCTGTTCCGTATTCATCTGTAAAATAAGGATCAGTGCTCATCTACCATTGCATCTGGTTACCACATGGATAGAACGAGAAAGAGAAAGAAAAGCTTACTGAGAAAAAATAAACAGAACAGTAATTTCTGACTCCATTTCACAGATTTGCTGGATTTTATTTTGGTCTCCCATCCATCTCTCCAGTGACACCATCTTTGCTTCTGCAAGGCCAAAGCCTGGAATCTTACTATTACAAGTGCTCAATAAATATGATATAAATGAAGTGAATCAATGAATTGATGCATTTTGAACTCCCCAAATTTTCTAGAGTTTGATGTAATTTCCAACTTCAAATTTTTCCCATTCTCTGATCCCAAGAACATCTGATGCCCAGGACGCCCCAAGTGGCAGTTTAAAGCTAAGGTAAATGAGAAGCCCAGCCATTGTTCACTGACCTTCTGCCTCTTATAAAGGAGCCACGATTTGTGCCTCACCTTCTCCACTTTGTAGACAGGATCCATCCTCAACTCAGAGAAATAAATACTGGATGGGCACAGTCTTGGCACAGAGCATTCCACGGGCTGGTAGACCGTTCCAAACAACACGCAAAGGAGCCAGTGGGATCTTCTGCAGCCCATCTCAGCTCCCTGTTGCATTTGCCAAGCATGTTCTCTGCAGTCAGTATTTTGTTTTCTTAGTCAAGGAAGAAGGGAACTGGGAAAAGAGGCAGATGGTCCCGAGAGGGAGGAACTGGCACTGGGAAATGTGACCAGGGCTGGTGCAAACCAGCTCTTTTGGTTCAGCCTCACCATTTTAGGTGAGGGGGACACACACGCCCAGTGGGTGTGTGAGCAAGAGCAGCACCATCGCTGCCCCACAGGTGCATTCTCTCTTGTACTAGAATGGAGGCGCTGAGGGGACTTCTGAAGGCAGGGTGGAGTGCAGTAATAATACCAAGGACAAGCACAGTGTACAGGCGCTACTTCTTGAGGGCTGACTCCATAACAGCCACTGCGCTAAGCAGCCATTATCTCCTTTAACCCTGCCAATAATCCTATGAGGTTGGTACCACTGTTGTTCCCAATGAAGAGGTAGAGGCTAAGAGCAATAAATTACCTATGTTCATTGAACTTAAGACCCTTGGATGCTGGCACTTTCTTGAAGTTACCAGAAAGGGTCAATGGAAAGATTTTACTCAACTAGGTCACCACTGCCACCTGACCAACAGCTGCTTTGAGTCACTGTTGACTGCATGTCATGTCCTGATTTTAAGATGTGACAGTGCGCAAAAATAAGCATCTTGGAATTGAAGAAATAATGCACACAGTCAAAAAGTGGAGGCCCTGGTCCACACCAATGCACTCTGATGCCAGAAGCTGCCTCACAACCACAACATATCACAGAAAGATCCCGGGTTTCAGAGCCAGGGAAACCTGGATCTGAGTCCTGCTGCCACTTACTAGCTGTGAGTCTTTGGGAAAGTACACAACCTTGCTTGGTTTCAGCTTCTGGACCTGAAAAGATGGAGATGAAGGCTCTGACCTCACGAAGTTGTCATGAGGATGAAATGAGATAACAGGCTGGGGGCATACCATAATCCAGCCCCTTCATGCGAGAACATGGGAGAAACGGCCTCAAACCATAGCACAGTCACCCACTGTCCCACGATGCCCTGGAACAGGTGTGTAACAAGCACGCTGGTGCCCAAGGACATGGGAGGCTGGCAGGACACAGGGGCTCAGTGCTCCAACTGACTTCCCACTTCCCTCCTGGGCTGGGAGGAGAATGGAGCCCAGAGACTCCTGCAAAGTCAAGCTACTGCTGAAATTTGGGATTTTAAAAATTCCTCTCTCTATTTCTCCCTCCCCTCCTCCCTCCTTCCTTTCCTTTACTTCCTTCAGCAATATTTACTGTACACTAACGATGCACAGGCCCTATTCTAGTCCAGCAGGGAACAGAGCAAACAATGTCCCTGCCTGGGGGATTCATATTCTAGTGCAGAGGGACGACTAAAAATCAGGCAAATATACAATCAATAGTGTGTATATAGGCATATACTATATCTATAGTACATATAAAGATATCAAGTAAATCTATAACATAGAGTATGAGGCAATGGGGTGAGGCAGGGATGCTGCAGGATGCTAACAGGAAGCAGGGGAGGGATGTGACCCACTCTTTTAAAAGGCATCACCGTAGGACAAGTGAGGAGACAGGAGGGTAGGCAAGAGATGATAGTGAGCCAGGCCAGGTGGTGGATGAGGGTGAGGTTTTAAAGAGTGAGGGAAACAGAGGAGCCCAGGGCCCATCAGGTCCCAGACAGGTAGAAGACTCATGAGATTGTCCCAGTTTGGAAAAAGAAATTAAAAAAAAAAATCAGATGTGAAAAGAAAAAATCCAGGAGCAACACCGTGAAAGCCTCACTCCCTTCTTTCCTCATTCACAGGAGGCCCACAGTGGTGATGGATGGGTCCTCATTGCATCTGCCCAAATCCTCTGGTCTGGATTTTCTTAAAGCCACTATTTTGTCTTGTCTCAGAGACAGAGGGACTCAAGGGTGTCCAATTACCTAAGTTACCCACCCAACCAAGTGAAGAGCACTTGAAGGAGCAGTGAGCAGAAACCTTTAATTACAGTCCTGACGTGCTGTCTCTCTCCTGAGAACCAGAGAGTCTGTGCCTCTTCCCTCAATCACCTTCAGTGAGCTTTGGGGAGGGGCGGGCGGGAAAGCATTCCCGTGGGGAACAAGTCACGGGACCACTGAGACCACAGCAAAGGTGGCAAACATGCTGAGGACCTACTGGGCTTACATATGTTATTTATCCCCCTAACCACTCAGGATAAAATATAATCCTCACTTTACAGATGAAGAAGCCTAGGCTAAAAGAAGATCACTATCGTGTACAAGATTACCCAGTCATGAAGGGGAAGAGAGGGACTCCAACTGTGGTCTCCCAAACTCTGTAGTCAACGTTCCTCCTGATAGGCTGGTGCTTACCAATCTTTTGCATGTGGTGACACACAGAGAAGAGAAGATTGATATGGTACACTGGGGGAAAAGGAGGAAACCCCACCACCCTGGGCCACAGCAGGCTACTCCAAGGGATGAAGGCATCATTATTCCTGGGCCACATGCTACCATCTGTGGCACTGGTTAGGAAAGTTCTCCAAAGTACCATGCTGCATGGCAAACTGATAGACCTGAGTCTCATTCGGCAAGTCAGCAGGGGGCCGAGTTCATCTACCACCATCTCTCGCCGAGGTCAGGAGCTTCGTCACTCAGCCAGATCCTTTCCCAAAGCCAAAGACATAATGCAATTTGGGGAACAAGTCAAGGAGATTCCTTCCAGCTGTTCTAAAGGTGTTCCCAATTATTAGCAGGCAGGTTGTCTCAGTGGTATGCCAGGACCGTGGACAGCACCCAACAGGCCATTTGGGGGAGCCCGTGCTGGGTTGCCCAGCAGAGGCGCACCCAGTCTCCTTCCTTTAGGTGCCCCAGAGAAAGGGCGGTCTATGTTTTCACTGAATACTCACCTGGCAGCATCTGCTAGAGCCACTTCTCCAAGTGCCTGTTCACATGTCTTGAAAGGGAGCTTTATCACATAGCACTCCCGACTGGAGTAGAATTTAAAACCAAAGGAGCCCAGGAGTCTTATAATTAAAGAGAAGAAGCAACCAGCAGGAACTTGGGGTGTGGACCAATGAATTCTATTTGCAGGTGAAAGAATAGGTGGAAAATTAGTGGTGCACAGAATCCAGCAGAAATTCTAATTAAACCAGTAATTAGAAATGATGGACTACAGGGAGAGCAACTCGTTATCTTCAAATGAACTGCAAGCAGGCTCTGGAAGATGGAGTGGCAGCTCAGTGGGACAACTGCAGCTGATGAGTAGAGCCCAGGGCCTGGGAGCCGGGGCATTATTTCCTCTGGCCCCACACTTGCCCCACCCTCACTCCACAAGAGGCCACAGGGCAAACAGGGCTTTAAGTCTCAGCTCCCAGGTTGGGGCCACAGGCTGCCCAGGACTCGCCTGACCCAGACTTATTTTCTAACAAAATATACCTGATTGTGAACGTGAGAATAATTTAGGACAGTAATCCATCTTGCATCTGAGTTTATGTTCTCACATGTGAATTTTCTATACACAGCAAATACCTAATTTTTTTTAAATAACTGGATTTGTCCAGAGATGAACAATGTTTTAATTTTAAAAATTACTAATGGGGGTGGGGGTGTGTAGAATGATCAAAGGACAAAATGGCTGCCTATGGAGCAAGGGTTTCTGGGAAGACCTCTTTGTCTGCTGCGGGTGGGAGAGCATTAACGCACCCTCACTTACAGGAACTTTCCCACCATGATCAAAGGTGGTTCAGAGGTGCTGGGCAGGCTAGGACACTATGAGCCTGTTCCTCCAGGGATGGCAATTTCTCATAGAGAAAAGGGACAGGGAAGCAGGAGGAATCAGATGCCAAGTTTCCCAGAACAGCCAAGGACATAAGTGGCAGAGCCCCAAGAGTGAGGAGAGAGCAGGCCCTCCACAGACAAGACCAGGAAGCAAGCAGCATCCCTGGGAGCAGCCCATGTCAGCAGCCGCTGTGAATAACCTGGGAGTGCTAGTGGCTTTGCTCCGGGGTCTGGGACCTCATCAGAAACTGCTGCTGGTCCCTGGCACACACTCTCCAGCACAGAAACCTGACACCCCAGAGCTCCCACCAGTGACTGGCTGTCCTTGATTCTGCAGATGCAGAAATCCCCACAGCAATGTCCAATCTGCTCTGCCTCCTCCCTCACTGCTCCCAGCACCAACCTCTGACCTGGACAAACTTTAAGGATATGAGGTCAGGGGTGGTAGAGGTCAGGAAGAGAAAAACAGACAGAACAGTAGAGCACCAAGATGGAGCCTGGGATCTTCTTCTGGATTCCAGCCCACCCAGCACCACATTCCATATTCCCCAAGCCTTGAAAGTTTACATATCTTCATTCTCTACCAATTTCCCATTGGTGGAGGCCCCTTTCCCCCTTTCTCAGGGAACCAGCTGAAAGAACTGGACCCACAGGGTTAGACAGCCTCATTTGTGTAAATGCCTAGGTTGTCAGCAAACATTTATCAAGAAGTTGTTATGGAGCCAAACCCTGATGGCCTAGTGGTGAAAGTTTGGTACACTCCACTTTGGCGGCCCAGGTTTGCTTCCCGGGTGCAGAACCACACCACTTGTCTGTCAGTAGCCATGCTGTAGCAGCAGTTCACACAGAAGAACCAGAAGAACTTACAACTATACACAACTATGTACTGGGGCTTTGGTGAGGGTGAAGGAAGAAAAAAAAAGGAGGAAGATTGGTAACAGATGTTAGCTTAGGGTGAATCTTACCCTGCAAAAGGAAAAAAAAAAAAAGCACTCCTTACTTCTCTAAGAAGTGATTTCTCTAAAAAAAAAAAAAAGGAAGAAGTTATTATGGATCCACATCACATAGTGATTAAGCGCATGAAGTTTGGAATCAGACAGGCCTGAGTTCAAATTCTCAGGTTGCCACTGACTACTTACGTGACCTGAGCAAATTATTTAGCATCTCTGAACCTCAAGTCCCACATCTGTAAGTGCAGATAGCAATCTGTCTCCTGGGATTGTAGTGAAGATTAAATCAGATGGTGTATGAATATAGCATTTAGCACAGTGCAGAAGCCTCAATAAAAACCTGGATATTATCGCTGTCTGCCAAGCATGGCGTGAGCTGCCAGAATCCAGAACTGCACTCATCTCCCTAAGAGCAGGAAAAGTAAGCATTTCCCCACAGGTCACAGTCCCACCCAAGTTCGGGACAGTGCACTGACACAGATCAACCCGTGGTACCATCCTTCTGACCTCTGGAAGCCTGGGACACCAGTCAGGGCAGGTTGATGTGAAAGGACTTTGTAGGGCCTGAGTATCAGAGTTTTCCCATCCTCGTGCTCCAGATGTTTGGCTGTGAGGACTTCTTGCAGTCCAGCCTGGCAGCAAGTGATAATTCAGACGTGGCTCTAGGAAAAAAGCCCAGATCCATCTTCCCGTTAAACTATTCTACTGCTTATCTTAGCAGCTTTCAAAGGATTAATGACGAATTGTCCTGCTGCAGCAAACCGGGCCAGCAAAGGAGCACGAGGGAAGGGAAGAGGCGCAGGCAGAAATAATATACTCCTCAGGAATCCTCTCATCTCTGTCTTTACCAACCTTGGAATTTGCTCCCCGAACCAGTGGGGGGGGCATTGATTCCAGGGTGCATGTACCACATGCACCCACACACGCATACACACATGCACAGGCACACATGCACACAGATATGCACACACGAATACACATGTGCATGCACACACATATACATTCGCAGTAGCACACATACATTCCCAGTCCCCTGGGTCAGCACGGCCTCTTTCTTGCTGCACTAGGGATCCCCTCATTTCAGCTCAGCACCAAACTGAGACACATTACAGAAGGAGGGAGCAAGGCACCCATGACCCTTCAGGAAAGGCGGGAGACACACTCCTCTCCTCTCCAGGAAAGGCCAGCCTCGCCTCTCCCAGACAGTTCTCTTGCAGCTCTCAGCTCCATCATGGATAGGACAGGTGGGGAGGAGGATGGCAACCTGGATCAAAGGGCAGGGCCCCCTGAAATCCATCCAGCAGGTGCTGCAACTTGGGCGCAGGCCACGCTCCTGAGCAACCCCAAGAAGTCAAGGTCTGTACTGGAGTCTCGCCCTGGAGCTGTTGCAGGCAGCTGAGGGCACCCAGCAAACCAGCACAGCCCTGCCCACCGCCCCCACCCCATCCTGCATCGCCCTGTTCTTACTCAGGCTTCCTCATTCCCCTATTTCAACCTAAGCGTTGGAAATAGGTCAGTTTGAAGCCGAGTTATGGGTCCTTCTCAACCACATGGGAAGCCCTGCCACTTCGATTTGTTTCCACACTCCCTCTCACATCAAGGAACAAGGACAGAGCCTAAGAGTCACCTCTGGTTAAGGTCCATAAGGAAAGGGGTGGGAACTAACATTTAATGAGCATCTGCGACGGGTCCAGCACTGCACTCAAAATAAGCCACCAGAAAAGGCAGCGCAGGCATCCCTGTTGTACAGCTGAGGAAACCAAGGCTGCAGAGGTGAAGTGACTTGCTCAAGGTCACCCTGCGATGGCACGTGGCAGAGCACTGGGCCCAATTCTGAGCGCCATCACAGAGCCTCCCGAGGAGCCTCTCCTCCCACTCCCCCCAACCCAGCCTTGCTCACCTTCCTCATGGGGGCGGAGCTTCCCAGGAGGCGCGGGATCCTGAGCTCCGCTTAGCTCGCTCTGAGGACTTGCCCACCTCCGGTCAGTGGTCCCAAAGCACCGGGAGCCCAGGCCATTCCTGCTCACAAGTCCCGGTAAAGAGCTCCATTCAACTGGCAAGCAGCTGACACACGACTCCGCGTGTGACTCAGGCCAAACAAACTCACCCCAATCTGACTGGTGGGCTCCTGCACTGAGTCACCCTCCAGGCTGAGCTGCGGGGATTTGCTGAAACCACCTACTTAGCTACAGCTGCTCCCTTAGAGAAAAAGCCAGCAGAGGAGCTGGAGCCTCTGAGGTCCCCGCGGATGGGCCACAGTCAAGGACAACCGGGAGTGACCTCAAAGCCCTCGCTGCCCAGGTGATGGGTCCGCTTCCCTGGGCCAGGGGATAATGTAAGCACAGCGGCAGGCACAAGACGCCTCCACTGCTAACCTCAACTCACGCTGACCTTGTTCTCCAGACATCAGTCAGCATTTCCGCACAGCCTAGTAGTTAGCTCCAAGTTTGGGTTGAATTCTTTTTTGAAACCATTATAGGATTTTCTTACTTCCTGGAAGTTCCTGTAACAAGAGCACTGCCCTAAAAAGAATCTTCCTTTCGCTACCACTCCCCTGTCTCCCCAGCGCAGCTCCACCTGCCTCCTGTTCACAACAGAGTTGCCACAAAGGTAGGTCTGGTTCGAAATTCCCGAATCCATAGAGTCCCCTACTTCTCAAAGAAGGAAAGAGGGATGGGATCAAATTACTATCTTTTTTACATTCCATTGACGGCGACAAGGTCCTGTAAGGAGAGTGGCCTCGGGATTCCTGAACACTTGGAGCCCTGACAGGGCTGCTTGGACTTTAAAAGGAAATAGCACGCTTCCCTCCAGGGCGGCCGCGCCCCTGGGGGAGCAGGCTTCCTAGAGCACTGCGAGCATCGCTTGAAAGCCCGGCGCACACAGGTATAAAAGTGGCCGAGGCCTCTCTTCCGAGGCGGCGCCCCCTCCAGACCTGCACCCCGCGCACGTCCCCCATCTCCGCCATTCCGTTCCTGGATGCGCTTCCCTCAGGGAGGATGGGCTCCCCGCTAGCTCCGAATTCAGCGAGGATCAACCCCAGGACGGGAAATTAAATATTCATCTTGGGCGTGAGCGCTCTGCTTCTCCTGCCAATGTTACTGTCAAGGTCACGGGCCTGAAGCCGAGCGGCTGGGGCTGGGGTCTCCAGCCGCTCAGGAGCCTCCCCGCGGGAACTGCGCCCTGGACGCGCAGCTCCAGAAGGCGAAATCGGCCGGGCCTCCTCCCTGGTCCTCTGCGGGCGATTGTCCCTGCAGCTCTGCCCGATTACCTCCGGAGTTCTCGGGCCCTCCTGAGCCCGGGAAGCTGGAGCCCAGTGCCCAACCCATGCGCGCTGCGCTAAGCACCCCCGATGCGCCGGAGGAGCGCCAGCCTCCGGGCTCCGTCGCCAGGCAACAGCGGCTGGAGCGGCAGGAGGAGCCCTGGGCCCTCGCAGGGCCGGGCGGATAACCGGGCAGCGCCGCCTCGCACCTCCGTCCTTAGGCCTCCCTGGCTGGGGCGGGGCCGCAACAGCTAAAGTTGCGGTGGCTGACCCGGTAAAGGCAGGCTGGGCGCGGCGGGCGACTCACCTGTCCCGCGTGGTTCGTCCCCCGGACTTGTCCGCTGCACTCCGACGGGGCAGCTGCAGTCGCCGACGGGTCGCGGGCGCACAGCCTTTCCCACGAGGAGCCCGAGGGTGGCGGCGACGGGCCCTGGCCGGGGCTGGGAGGGGACCCGGAGCTGCGCACCCGCACACGCGACTCTGCTCACTCCTCACTCCCTCCCTCGCCACCGGTCCTGGCCCGTCTCCCGCCCGCCGCGCGCGCTCAGGCCTAGGGGGAGCGGCCCAGGGACCAGTTTCCGAGGCGAAGGGAGCGCGTGGGGGCTGCTGGTGCCGGGGCCGAGTGTCACCCTCCCTGAGCTCTGGCTGCGCCGGCTCTGCGGAGCGGAACGGAGCTGGGAGGAGCGCAGCGCGCACTGTTCCCTCGCTTTCCGAAAGGCCACCCTGGCGGCGGGGCGCCGTGACGCAGGCTTGACTCACGCGCGGGCCCGCGTCAGTGCGAGGCTCTGGGGCCGCGATCGAGGCTCTAATGGCCGACGCAGGCGGAGGAGGTGGGCAGAGGGAGGGTGAGGGGCTGTCCCCGGAGCAGCCTCTTGAGGCCCTTGGGCAAGGGACCCAGACTCTGGAGTGGCGTCACCAGGGCTTCTGCCCTAGAGAGGAACCGGGCCCCACTGGCCAAGGGCCTCCTAAGCCCTGGTCCTCCCTTCCTTCACCTTTTCAGGCCCATCTCTTTTGGCCCTCCTTCATGAACTCAATCCCACCCAAAGTGGTTATTCCCCCTGCCCTAGCCACTTCCACCTCCACGACTTTGTTCACTCTGTTCGCCTCACTTGGAATGCCCTTTCCACTCCACCGTCCTTCCATCCTACTATCGTGCAAGACCATTCCCTATGCAATGCAGCTCTTCAATACATCTCTCCTATTGAGCTCCTACTGTAGCCAGGGGCTGCAGGGGTGGAGAACATCAAAGAGATAAGGTTATGGAACTTCTGGGAGAGGCAGAGTGGGGTTGACCCAGGTAGCTGTAATACAAGGCAGAAGGACCAAAGAAGCGTACAAGATGAGTAAAGTGGGGGACAGCGAAGGGAGAGGGAAATTCTGACTGGGCTCTGGGCAGGCCTTATGGAGGAAACGAGACAGGATCCTGGCCTCAAAGGGTGAACAGAACTTCAGACAGAAGGAGGGAAGGACGACTCCTGTGGAGGTGACAACATGACAAGGGCAAAATGCAAGACAGTGGAGAAGGTGAGCAGGGGAGATGATTGCCTGAGCTAAAGCAGGGGTGGGGTGAAAGGAGGTGAAGCTAGACAAGGCGGTAGGAGCCATTGTCCAGGGCCCTGGAGGGCTGTTTGGGGAATCAGGAATAAATTTTCTCTGCTCTAGGGGACACTAAGGGGACCTTGGCATTAGAGGCAGGTATTTGGGAGGGATGGGAAGTGGAGGCTGTCCCAGTTGTCCTACTGAAAGGCCATAGGACCATTGTCATGAACTCTGAAGCCTCTGAGATTTTACCCTTGCCATCTAACAAGTTAACCTGCCATGGTTTCATGGATGCTGGCAGAAGACATGAGACTCCTGGGCCAGAGACAAAGGACCTTATTACTCATAGCACAGCAGGCGATATGAGCTTCACATTCAGGCCAGTTTCCCTTAACCTTGAGCCCCATGGGAGGGACATGGGGCTGGCCAGGTGATACTGCACATGCTGAGGAACTGGAAGTTTAGGAAACATGAACCTTTTATGATGAGCTGCAAGGAAACCTGCTCAACGGTTGCCTTGAAGGGAGTCATTATCATTATTATAGTGGACAACAACAAACCTGCTCTGCAAACATCCTCAGAAAGATAGCTGGAACAAAAAGCCATCAGTGCCTCTGTCCACAAGACTTGTGGAAGTGAGAGACAGTGCTGGAGAGTTATCCCCCAATAGACATTTATCTTTTCACTCAGCAACTACTTAGTGTTAGGCTCATGTTTGCCTGACACTGTTCTAGGTCCTGAGGATTCAGCAGAGAACAAGACAGTGATCCCTGCCCTCATGAGCTCACATTCTGCTAGGCCCAACCAGCGACACGGCTTGGGGTTGAGGGGTGGGGCAGGAAGTAGCAAGTGATACAGGAGGCATGACAGAGGTGAACAAACATGATATGACAACTGACGGGGTGGGAGAGATGAGAGGAAGGAAAGAGTTAGAGATGGGTGGTTTTAGGGCACGGGAACTTGCAGGGGGTGTGGCGATGGGAAACGGGAGGAACTCTGCAGTCTTGCAGACCTAGTTTTCCCCCTGACTGCCATTTACTAGAGACCTTGAGCAAGTGACATAACCTCTCTGAGCCTCAGTTTCCACATCTGTAAAAGGAATAATACATACCCCATAAGGTTGATGATGAGATGACTTTATAAAAATATCTGGTATCACATCTGATATAATATGCTTAATAAATGACTATTAGTGGTATTATTAGATGATCATATTGTTATTAACCAAGAGGGGAGATCCAGAAAGAGGAACAGATTTGGGGAGCATGAAGGAAGAAGGTAATGAGATTATGGATTTGGGACATACTGGGAATTAAGTGTCCATGGGATATCAAGATGATAACCAGAAGACGTCCTTGCCTCTCTGCCTTATATCACATGTACCCAGTAAAGCCCCAACCTTGAATGAACTCAATACTTGATTTCTCTATGCCAAGTTCTCTAGAGAAAAACACACTATGGGGCACATGAGTGTCCCTCTGCCTTCATGGTCACCAACCTCAAGTGGGCTCCTCATGCTGCCCAACAACCTTCCTCTGACTCGCTGGTCAGCTTACTTCCCCACTCTCTCAAAGCCATGCCAGCCTTCTCCACTCTCCTCAATTGCCCACCTACTGTCCCTCCACCCCGACTCCATAGGTCCCTGGTTGCTTTATTCAATTGGAGGCTCCCTCGGTTTTCCACTGACAAGTAAACCTGCCCCTATCTGCACCTACACTTGCCCTGCCCTCTCCTCCTCCTTCCTCCTGAAACAGCAGGGGAGAGTGTCTCCTGCCCCCAAAATCAGCCCCCACCTGTCCACTGGCTCCCCTGGACCCACGCCTTCTTGAGAACCTCAACCACTGTCAGTTACTCCATCTCTCCTACCTTGTCAACCTTCTTAGCAACTTTTAAGCGTGTTCAAATATTTTCCTTTTAAAAAGTCACTAAGCTTTCATCCCCACGTTCTCATTTTCTTCTACATTTTCTGCCTCCATTTTCTTACTCCCTACTCATGCCTTAACCCACTTCTGCCTCATCATGCTGCCAAGATGGCTCTCTCTCACTAAGGTCACCAATGACCTCTATGTCACTAAGTCCATAGGACCGTCTCCAGTCCTCATCTTCCTGACCTCTCTGTCGTACTTGTCTTGGATGCCCTCTCCTTTCTTCTAGCACTCTCTTTCCAGGACTCCACACTCCCTGACTTTCCTCCTACCCTTCTGGCCACTGCTCAGTTTCCCTGCTAACCTTTAAATGTTGGGCTTCTAGAGCCCTATCCTTTTCTCATTCTATACTCTGCTCCTAGACCACCCCTAGACCAATGACTCCCACATTTGCCTCTCTATTCCAGACCCTCCTGAGCTCCATACACTCAACCTCCTCCTCCACCTTTCCCCTGGGCTCCCTCAGAATCACCTCCAACACACATATGCAAGAAATACATTCAACATTTCAAAGATCTACCCTGTAAAACATTCAACATTTTGCTTCTTGCTCCTTCTCCAGTGCTCCCTGTCTCCATGAATAGCTGACCCAACCGGAAACCCAATAATCATCCTTGAGACCTCCCTCTTTCTCACTCCTTCATGAAATCTGTCACTAAATTCTGGAGATTTTATCTCCTAAACACTTCTAGCATCTGGCCATTTCTCTTTCATTCTGCTGCCACAAACCTAATCCAAACAGTAGTCATCACTCACGGGGACTCTCCCAATACAATCACTTCCTAACTCCAACTCCTGTCTTGCCCTCTTTTCTCCACACAGCAGCAAGCGTGAGCTTTTAGAAGTACAGATATGACCACACCTTTCTAAGCCTGCAGAGTTTTGCCCACATCGTTAACACGTCCTTCAAGGACCCTTCTCATCTCCAGCCTCATTTCATACCTCTCTCCCCATGACCTTCCCTGAACCCCATCTACCTACACCAACCTTCCCTCAGCTCTCCCCACTCCCCCACTCCTTCCTGAGTCAGCCTTCCATGTGCCCTCTCTGCTGGGAGGCCTTGAGGTCCCCTCCTCCTCCTCCCTCACTCCCTGCCCGCTCACCCACAGAGTGCACCTCAAACCCTAATTCTTCCTGCCTCTCCTGACCATGGAGAAGAATTCTTCTCAGAACATCCCAAGTGGACATTTCTTCTCCTTTGCAGCCCTTGTCGTGATTGTAATTAAGTACTTCATGGTGTGACCGGCTGCTCAGTGATGGTTTCTTGGGCTGATGTGTGAGCTCCACCAGGGCAAAAACTATGCCATCTTCAACACAGAGTGGACTCTCCGTAAAGGTTTGCTGAAAGAATAGATAAAGCGAGGTTAGAAATATGGGTATAAAGTCCAGAAAAGAGGGTCAGAGACACAGACTCGGGAGTCACAGACATACAGGGACGGTGAAGCAGAGGGGAAGACAGCTCTGCAGAGGAAGCGTGCAGAAGACCATCAAGGGGATAGAAGCTTTGGGGGCAGTGCTTACTTCTGAGCGGCTGGAGGAGCGAAAAGGGCCATCAAAGAAGACAGAGAGGAAGAATCAAGAGGTGAAAGGACACTGCATTTCACAGAAGAAAGAATTTTGAGAAGGAAAAGGCAGGCCACGACGTCAAAATCTGCAGCAAAGCTAAAGAGGATGAAGCGTGGAGGGCGTCCTTGACAGCACGCACGGGGCGGTGGGCGTGAAGCATAGTGAAGGCCCTGAGATGGAAATGGGGAGCAGGGCTTCCAGTACAAAGTCTTCCTGAACCCTCAGGCCTCAGTGACCGTCTCTCCTCTCAACATCCAGAGAACTGATTCTGCCTTTGACCAGGCCTAGAGAAATAAATTTAAGTTCCATAGAATAACGTTCTGAGGGAAGTACTATTAGTATCCCCGTCTTATTAATGGGGAAACTAAGGCTTAGTGTGGTGAAATTATCTGTCCAAGTCATACAGTGAGGTACACCCTGGGCCAAAGTCCTTGCTCTCGATCTTGACAGTTAGGGCCTTATAATGTGGGTCCCCCTTCACGTCTATGCCTTGACTCTCACAGTAGAGTGTGATCGCTTAGAGGGTAGGGACATTTTCTTATTCATCTCTCCATGCCTCACATCCCCGGCACAGCGACTCACACATAGCAGATACTCTGTCAAAGCTTCCAGGCTGGGCAGCCCTGTCAAACACGGAGCGGCCAACACAATGACCTGTCTATTCTTTTCTCAACATCGGTCGTGCTTGAAAGAGGAGACACATTTACTGGTTTACTTCCCCTCCCCAGCTTTCCCCCTTCCACCCAAGCCTGCCTTTCTGAAAAGAAAGTGAAGGAAGGCTCCTAATTTTTCTCTCTCTCCACGTGAACCTAAGGAACACTACCCCCAGATGCGTTAAGTAGAAAGATGAAGGAGGAAAGGTGTAGGCTTTTCCCCAGGACACAAGGAAACAACCCAAGGTGCAACTCACCTAAGTTGTGTTTGTGTTTCTGGGTATCTTAAATGCACGCATGCTAAGATATGACCTCTCCTTTGTTCTGAGTGTCACAATTATTAGAGTTTTTCCAATGTCATGTTTTTTAAAATGGTCCCCAAATTCTTTGACCATACTCTCTTCAAGAAGTGAAGTCTATATCCCCTCCCTTTGAATCTGGGCTTTGTGACTGCTTGAATAAGAGAAGTATAGTCATGCATCGCTTAACGACAAGGATGCACTCTGAGAAATGTGTCATTAGGTGATTTTGTCATTGTGCAAAAGAGTACACTTACACAAACCTAGATGGTATAGCCTACTACACACCCAGGCTATGTGGTGCTAATCTTATGGGACCACTGTTGTATACGCAGGCCTCACTGACTGAAACATCACCGTCGTATATACAAGCCGTCATTGACTGAAACGTCATTACCCAGCAGATGGCTGGAATGTGGTGCCTATTTCTGGACCCAGGCCAAAGAAAAACAGTAGTTTCCATTCTCCTTCTCAGAATTCTTTTTTTTTTTAAGATTTTATTTTTTCCTTTTTCTCCCCCCAGTACATAGTTGTATATTCTTAGTTGTGGGTCCTTCCAGTTGTGTCATGTGGGACGCTGCCTCAGCATGGCTTGATGAGCGGTGCCATGTCCGCGCCCGGGATCCAAACCAGCAAAACCCTGGGCCACTAAAGCAGAGTGAGCAAACTTAACCACTGGGCCCCAGGGCTGGCCCCCCTCTCAGAATTCTTGCTCTTAGAACCTAACTGCCATTCTGTGAGGAAGCCCAAGCAGCCCATGGAGAGGACCATGTGGAGAAGAGGCCCCGGCCCCCAGCCCTGGCTGAGCTCCTGACCTACAGCCAGCACCACCTTGCTGGCCATGTGAGTGAGCCGTCTTGGAAGCGGAGCCTGCAGCCCTGTCAACCCTCCCCAGCTGACACTGTGTGGAGCAGAGACAAACTGTGCAGTTGAGTCCTTCCCAAATGCCTGGCCCACAGACACCATGAGAGAGAGAAAAAAAAATTGTTGTCTTAAGTCACTAAGTTTTAGGGTGATTTGTTACACAGCAATAAGTAACCAGCACAGCCGTGCGATGGTTCAACGAGTACAGAAGTAGCAAGAAGGTCAGTGAGCACTCTTCACCCACCTGCTGCTCTCAGGCCTGTGAGAACTCCCTCTGCCCCACTTAGAAGCAGTAAATGAGCCTCTTCCCACAGCCATCATGGGAACCCCATCCTCCTGGATGAATTGTGTTAGGTCACTGAAGAGCATGAGCAAACCTCACTCAATTAGAGTTCAAAATCTAAAACACAGCTGATAAGAGAGTCTGTACCCACCACTGTTACTAGATAAGTGTGACTTTAGAATAAATGCAGGGCTTCTTGTGGCTCCTTGAGAGATGGTTACCCTGTCACCGCCTCTGAGGGTGAAGCCAATCCCTCCAGGGCTTGGAATTTTCCCTAAAGGAAGAGGCAAACACCAGTGTAACTCCCTGGGGAAAATGGAAACTGGAACCCAGAACATCATCTCACCAATCGAGCAGAAAGATGAAGTGTATTTGCCCTCCTGAGTCAGGAAGTGAGACAGGACGGCTCCGTTCCCAGACGCAGGATGAGGGAGCAGCTCAGGAGCACACTGAGTGTGTGGTTAACACGTGGCCTGCTGTCCTGGTGGGGCGGCTCAGAGCCTCACCTCATTATTATTAGCTTGGGACCTCTCAAGGCCAGAAAGTCCTTGCCTGTGAAATGAGGTTAATAAGAGTGCCCCCCTCGTAGAGTGTGGAGCATTAAATGTGACTTTTCCAAGTAACACATTTATAACAGTAACTTGGCACATAATGAGGATTCAACACATGCAAACTCTTGCTGCTGCTGCGATGATGATGATGATGATGATGATGACGACGACGACGACGATGATGATGATGATGACGACGATGATGATGATGACGACGACGACACGGTGAGGAGCTGGGCCAGGAGTTTGAAATGGGGGTGTGCTTCAGGCTAGAGCTCTTTGTCCTGGGGTCCTGTGTAGATGGAACAGGACTTTGAGCCTAAAGAGGAAGCTCTGCCTTGCAAACCAGGCTGTCCAAACCTGACCCGCGTGCTAAGGAGGGAGCAGTGAGAACCTGAATGGGGAAGGGACTTCTCTGGGCAGAGTCAGGACAGAGCGGGCAGCTGCCCCTCCTCACCTGGCTCATCTGGTGCCAACCTTGGCGGATGGCAGCCCTTCCTACAGCTCCGAGCACACCTGAGCCTGTCTACGTGCAGAGGTCTGCTTTCCACATTCAACGAGATCATATCTGGGGAAAGCTACTCTGGGTCAGGCACTGTGCTGAGCTCAGTCAGCTCCCGGCTGAACTCAGAGGCAGGCTGTAGACAACCACAAGGACAGCTGGGAAGCTGTTCAGGAGCTAAACAACTTTTCTCCATACAAGCGGGAGCCCGACAGAAGCCCCAAAGCAGCCCGAGAGGTGAGAAGACAACGGGGAACTTCATCCAGACAGAAAAGGAAGCAAACGTTTCCTAAGGGAGTGAACATGGGGCTTGCCTAGCACCAGGGGTGTGTGTTCAGCTCAGTCTATGGTCTGAGTATCATGTTGCTCAGAAGAAAGAATAGGATTCTCTCTCTCTCTGTTTATTTATCTATAAAGACTCAAGTAAAAATCTTTATAGAAGCAGCATAGATGACTTCATTACCTTTTACATTTCTGTTTCATGGTTTCTCTCAAAACCCATCATTCTCAGTTCCATCAGAAAAATAATTGTAGTTTTAGTTTATTTCAAGCTATAAATATAAATAGCTGCTAAAGCAGTTAAGTTTGAGCTGCATTCCTAGAGTTACAGTTTTCAGATGAAGGGACGGCTGTTAACGAGTCCATCTAGCTTCCTCTCTGGAGCTAGAGGACCTCTCTAAAGAAGCAGAGACCAAGCAGGGACAAGCTTGGGGAGGAACTGACCCTGTCCCCAACCTCACAGACCTAGGTCTGGAGCTAGCTGGCCATTTAGAAGCTGTGAGCTTAGAGGACAAGCAAGACACAAAGCCAGAAGGCTAACTGGATTCTCTAATGTGGAGGCCTGACATGTTAGGCTGGAAAGCCTCTACTTACATCAGAAGGTAACAGGGAGCCAGTGAACTTTGAGAGCTGAGAGCAACATAAGGAGGATAACTTCCTATCTAGACTTCAATGGGAGGTGGCAACCCCAGAGTCCTTCAGAAGTATCTCTACTCCCTGACAGGAGACCCCAATTTCTATTCCCAGACTCCACCTCACAGCAGCTTCAAGAGAGAGCCTCGTCATTCCTGACCTTAACTCCCCAGTCTGTAAAGTGGAAGCCTCATTTTCAGGTCTGAAAGTGGTCCACTCAGTGGTGAGCAGGGTCACGGGAGCTGGGGCTCCGGGAGGAAAGTGAGGAGAGAGAGGGGCAGTGAGAGGTCAGAGACCCTGGAGGACCAGAGAGGGGCCTCCAAATTTGTTCCTGCACCCGCCACCTCACCTTCCTCAGGTGTGACTCAGGTCAGCCTGTGAACACTTGGTCCCTCACCTCCCCTGGCCACTGAGACCGTCATGCACAGTGATGGAGGAGAGGAATGGACAGCTCTTCACAGGAGCAAGAGGCACCACACAAATGCAGGCCAGGCCCCACTGCCCAACTCCAAAGGCAGCCCTGACCTTTTGCTCCTTGGAACTCGGTGGCCCGGAGTGCTGCCTGGAGAGTCTGACTCCACAGGGTCCTCACCGAGCCACACAGGTGTCCCGACTAGACACCTGCCTGCGTGAACGTCCAGAATACAAATCAAAACCGACCTTTGGGATGAGTGATGCTAAGGGATCCTTCGCTTTACAAAAGGATTCGCCTCCTTCTCTTTTTCTGAGACAGTGTGAGGTAGAGAGTCAGGTAAACTCAGGTTCTGATCCAACATGACCTAGCCAGGTGACCTTTGACAAATCACTTAATATCTCTGACTTTCAGATTCTTTAGCTGGAAAATGGAAATAATAACCACAGGGTGGTTGTAAGGATTCAATGAAGTAAAACCCTGAGTAAACGGAAGGCAGTATTCCCACCGTTGCTATTAGCAGGACCTCTTACGATGCGCCAGGCACCACTCTAAGCCTCCTACACTCACGAACTCATTGAATCATTAAACAGCCATTTACCCTGGGGGTTTTAAACATAACGTGCATTCTTCCCTTAAAAGCTGAAAGCTTCATTTAAAAAATAATTTGCAACTAAAAAGTTTAAACAACAATATAATTCAGTAATGTGATGGGAGACAAAATTAACATGTAAAATATCTATAACCTTCAGATATACAACAACCAGTTTGAAGATATAAGAAATGCTTCAGTTACAATTAGCAACAACAAAAAAAGAAAATACTTAGGAATAAACCTTAAAAGATGTGTAGAAAGTCTGCAGGAAGAAAGCTTCTGAATGCTACTGAGAGATTCAAAAGAATATTCAAACTTAAGAAATGACATATTCTTAGATTGGAAGACATGTCATAATAAATGTGTTAATTCTCTCTAAATTAATCTATAGTTTTAAAATGACCTCAAGGAAAATAACAAAAGGTTTTTTTTCTTTTTAACTAGACAAGCTGAGTCTAAGGTTCATATGGAAAAAGAAACAAGGAAATAGCCAGGAAAACTATAAGGGAGAGTAATGGGTCTGGTGGGGGGAATTCACCTGGTGGTAAAACATTATAAAGGTACAAGTTTAAACAAACGTGATCCTGGTCATGAGAAATACATGAGGCAGAACACAAAGTCCAGAAACAAATGCAGATTCAGTCATTCTGAATATGATAAAGACTATATTTCAAATAAGTAAGGGAAAGATGGATTTTTAATAAATGATATTGGTTTGGCCATCAGAAAAAAGTAAATTTGAATCTTTTCCTTACTCCTTACACCAATATAAATTGTAGAGGTATCGAGATTACTAAATGTAAAAAAAAAAATAAGCCATAAGGATGCATTAAAAGCAGTGCCTAGAGGGATGTTTATAGCCTTAAATAGATATATTAGAAAAGAAGAAACCAAACATCAATGAGCCAAGCAATCATCTCAAGAACTTAGGAAAACAGACCCAAAGAAAACAGAAGGAAGGAAATTATAAAGACAATGTAGAAATTAATGAAATAGGAAAGCAAACACACAACAGAGGGTCATCAAAGTCAGAAGTTTGTCCTTTGAAAAGTCTAACTGTTTTTTAATGAAGACTAAAAGTACTAAAAGAAAACATGGACACAATTGTGATCCTGTTGGCAGGGAAGACTCTCCTAAGCGTGATGGAGTCCCTGGCACTCCCTCATGCCTCCTCCTGCTTTACTGTTCTCCAGATCACTTATTGCCACTTGGCACTCAATTCACTTTCCTGTTTATTTGCTTGTTGTCTGCTTCCCAACTAGATGAACGCTGTGTCCCCAATACCTAGAACAGTCTTGCCCTATAGTAGGTGTTTAGAGGTATCTGTCGAGTGACTGTTTAAGAAGTGGGGGAGGTATTTCTTTAACGTACAAAGAGTTCCTAAAAATCAGTAAGAAAAAGAGAAAAGGATATGAGTAGAAAGTTCTTAGAAAATAAAATACAAGTGTCTCTTACATATATAAAAAGAGGTTCAATTTCATTCATAATAGGAGAAATGCAAATTGAAAAATAATGAGATACCATGTTTTAACTATTATGTTGGCAAACAATTTCTTTTAAAAAAGTTGATAAAATCGTCTCATTTGCAACATGGATGGACCTTGAGGGTATGATGTTAAGCGAAATAAGCCAGACAGACAAAGACAAACACTGCACGTGGAATCCTATGTGGAAGATAACAAATACGTGGATAAAGAGAACAGATTAGTGGTTATGAGAGGGGACAGGGATTGAGAGGGTGGGTGAAAGGGATAAAGGGGCACGTATGTATGGTGATGGATAAAAATTGGACTACTGGGGGTGAGCACAATGAAGCGTATTCAGGAATTGATAAACAATAATGGGTGCCTGAAATTACACAGTGCTATAAACCATTTTAATCCCAATAAAATTACTTAGAAAAAAGTGCAAAACAATACAATTGTTTATAGAACAATAATGTAAGTCATCGTAAAAGTTACAGAGGAATAATGTGTATGAAGTTCATGTAGTGGTTCCCCTGGGGAAGGGAAAGAATGAAGATTGTTCAAATACATGATGTGGAGGCTTCATATACACCCGTATGATTTATTGCAATAAAACACCTACAGTGAGAATAGTGACATGGATGAATTCGATAAATTTGATAAATTTGACAGGCTGCTCATTGTTATTCTTTACTTTTGTTTCACTTGAATAATCCATAACAAAAATAAACCTATGTAGGATCAAAATATTAAAAAAAAAAAGTTAAGTCAGTAACACACATGTCGCCAATAGAAGAAGGTTAAATTGCACAATCTCTGTGGAAAATAATTAAACCACATTTATCAAAATTACAGGGGCACATCCCATTGCCCATTAGCCCATATCTATCAAAATTATGATGGCACATACTCATCTTGCACGTGTTTGTTGGAAGGCATTAGAAATACTCCTAGCAGCAGTGTTCGTAATTTAAAAAAATGGAAATAAGTTAGATGTCTATCAAGAATGAACTATTTAAATAATTTATGGTACCTCCACACAATGAAATTCTTTACGGCCGTTAAAATAAACGAGCCTGCTCTATATGTTCTGCTTTGGAAACGTCTCCAAAATGTACTGTTAAATAAAAATAGATGCAGAATAGCGTGGAGGGGCGTGACCATTTGTGTGTGCTGCAGGCACTTGCAGAGGCTTAACATATGTCTGGAATGACACATGAGAAACTGATCACAGCGCTCGCCTCTCGGTGAGGACCAGCATGACAGAGGGGAGGCGCGGGAGAAAGATCCACTTCTCCTCGTATACCTTGTGTCTGTACCACATAGTCAGTATGGCTGTATCTGCTTCCATATGCATATGAGATCTCTAGAAAGGGAACATCTGAAACGGACCACAGAGACATCCTCTGCAGAGGGAAACTCGGGGCCAGAGGACCTGGGGAGGGGAACTTGGTACTGGACTCACTTTAGTTTTGTTTTAACTTCTTTTTGACCATGTGAATGTATTCATTAAGATAGCAAAATGCATTTCTCCTTGCTCCTCTAGACTGCCCCTCTCTCCTGGACCCCTGCCCCATCCTATCCCCTCTGTTCAGGCACACTCTGCTGCTCGCTGCAGCACAGCATGCTGGGAAGAGCATGGACTGTGGAATCAGACAGACTGGGGTTGTCATTGTGACTTGGAGCTTCCTCGTCCTCATCTGTAAAATGGGGATACCAGTAGTTATCTACATTATAGGGCATGCGAGGATTAAAGGACAGGATATATGTAAAGTGAGCGCTCAATAAACAGCAGTTACTGTTAGCATTTACTTGCCTTTCTGGACGATGGCTATAACACCCATGAGGGCTGGGGGGCTGGTCTTCCAGGTCTTGTGCTCGGAGGTATACCTCCTCCCTTTAGCAGCTACCTCCAAACTCTGAAGGAAGGAAGACGTGGCAAAGCTTTGAGCAATGACAGTATCTTCTAATATTTATTGAGAGCAGCAAGGACATTCCTCTTGTTTGTACTTGGGGGGTGGTGAAGGAGGGTGTCCCAAATTACCCACAGGCCCAGCTTCCTGGGGCCCCAGACTCCCAGCCCGGGAGGAAGTCTTGTTCAGTGTAAACAGAAGGAAGAGGGGGGCTCTGCTCTAGGGTGAGCTGGCATCAGCTGGGAGGGGTGGGGAGGGGAATGCGCAGGAGACAATAGGAAGGGAGGAGGCTGTTTGCCTCACAGTCCTGGGAAGGGAGAATCAGACGCAAAACCTGCCTTGCCCCAGGGCCAGCATGGGGCTCTCCATCCTGAGTCAAATATAGACCCATTTCCATAAAAGCACCAGCCTGCTTCTATAAATACCTCAGCCACTTTTCCGGGGTTCTCATGTGACTTTGATGCCTACCTCGTCTGCGGGGCTCCATCTCCATGGTGACCGGGTCATGTGACCAGCCACTCTTCATTCATGGCAGGTTGCCGCATCCTGGCCTGGGGGCGGGGTGGTGAAGGAGGGCGGGAGGGAGGGCCAAGGAGAGGGAGAATGGGGATGAACAATGAATAAAGATAAAGTGTCCAGACTTGGGGGAGACTGTAGAGCTTGAGGCTTACTAAGAGTATGCTCTGACAGAATTCTTGATCTCCCCGGGCTGGCTGTCAGGGGAGGAACATTTTTATTCGAGAAGCAATAGTCATCCTTGCCTTTGAGTCAGAGAAGCAAACGTTCAGAGCTGTAAGGCACCTTAACAATCCTCTAAGGTTGTTACAACCCCCTTGTTCTCAGGTGAAGAAAACCAGGCCCAGAAAGGTGGAGTGACTTGTCCAAGGTCACGTGGCAAGTCAGTTGCAAAACTGGGACAAGAACCAGGGTGCGTGTCAGTAGCAGGCTACTCTCCACCTAGTTGGGGCTCAGCTCTGGGCTGCGCGCTGTGGCAGCCACAGAGACATAAGTGTGACTCTGGTGAGTGAGACTTTCGGTACCTTTGTTCCCAGCTTATGCCACCTGGTGGGAGTCACAGGTCCTCTAAGGGAAGTGAAAACAGAACTCGTTTATTCTGTGCCAAGACTCGGCCCTGGCCTCTTGGCTGATAAATGTGGAGAGAGTGGCTAATAAATCGTGAGAAGTCCTGCAGTGTCGAGCAAAGCCAGATGTCATCGTTGTTAATCTGTGGAAGTCTTTTTGTGATCAGAATGTCCCAGATCTGTCCCCATCCAGCTGAATCCCTCAGACGTCACCAATTCCTGCATTCCTCCTTGCCTTGTGCTGAGGATGAGACAAAAAGGAAGAAAAAGAACAGCTCCTGCCCTCGCAGAGCTGCCTTGCTTAGGTCCACGTGGAGAAGCCAACTGAGGAGAATCTCTGGGGATGGACCTTGTCTGCAAGCAGGGTTGGCTAGAGAAGTCAGGAAGTCAGGGAAGCTTCCTGGAGGAGGGGGGCAGGGGGCGCACAGCCTGGCAGGCGGATAGGGAGGAGCATTCTCAGGTGGCCCTCGGTGCTGGGACAGGACCTGGGTGTCCTGGGAGGGGGACAGTGCTATACTGAGGAGGAAAGGCTGGCCAAGCCTTGGGATAGGATGCTTCTGACTGCAGAGCTGATTCACATGGTTCAATCACATGAGCTCCAGCACTCAGCAGTGGAGGGTCCAGGAGGAGCCGGATTCAGAGAAGACAAAGAAACTCTTGCCTTGATATATTCCTGAAGGAGGCAGAGAACAAAGCAGACATCACCACGGGGCGGCAAGACCATCAGCATCAGCCATGGGCTCATCACCACCTGGCCTTGGGACAGATGTCCAGCAGGCTCCACGGAGTTTAAAATCCACCATGCTGGAGGCTGGCAGCAGCCGGAGTGGCCCAGGGCAGGGCTCTGTCTCCCCCATTCTTCACCTGTGCAGTCTCCGTGGGGCTGAGGACAAAGCACCCCAACTGCCCCCACCCCCGAGTCTGTGAGCCAGCCTAACGGTGGACGGACCAATCGCCAACCTCCAAAGGGGAGAGCAGTCTCTCTGATAAGGGAGGACGAGCTGGCTTGTGTGCACGCCACGCTTCCTCTCTGCTTCACAACAGCTGAGCACCCACGCTGTGTGTGTTTACTTTACCCAGACCGCCAGCAGCTGGAGGCCAGAGACAATGCCCAACCTACTTCTGTAAACCCCTCGCCTGGCTCATGGCAGGGGGTGTTGAATGGAAGCACAAACTCATTCAATGCTGGCTGGTATTTGGCTTGGTGGTGTAGACAGAGCACAGCTTTGGCGACAGACCTGAATCTGCGTCCTGGCTCTGTCACCCACCCGTGTGGCCTTGGGGAGCCTGCTTAGACTCTCTGAGCCTCAGTGGCTCATCTGTGAAGGGGGATAATGTTACCTACTTTGAAGAGCAGTTGTGAAAATGAGAGGCAGTGGTTACCAACCGTCTGGCACACAGAAAGGATTTTAAAAGGCAGCTGCCTCTATTGCAGTGAGCCCCAGCTCCCTTGTCACTCGCCCTGGAATTCTCCTGCGTCTGCCCACTAGCACATTCCTGTGCACCATCCCTTCTGCCTAGAAGGACTTCCCACTTGGTGCCACTCGTCAGAAGCCTTTCTGTCCTTCAGAGCCCCATCGCAATGCCACTCCTCCCTGCTGTCTTGCCTGATCAGCTCCAGCCCACAGGAGGTTCCTTGAGTCGACTCTGCCAGCACCTCTACTGGCCACAGTGCTGTCCTTCAGCATACCGCACACCCTGCCTGTAACAGCAATAACAAGAACTGTCATGATGGAGCACCGTTTACTGCTCTAGGATGAGACTTAGGGCAAGTGGCTTGCCACACAGCTAACAGGTGGCAAAGGTGGGAGATGAGCCCAAGTCCACCTGGTTCCACAGCTTATGCCCAGCTTCCGCATTCTTATTCTTAATTATTGTTAATCATACTCTTACTTGACCATCTTCACTCTCTCCAATTATACTATAAGCCTGTGTGGTGTGGCAGAAAAATCACGGGTCCTGGAGTCAGCTGGAAATGGGTTTAAAGCCCACCTTTGCCCCTGACAAGCTGGGGACCTTCTGTGGGTTCTTAACTTAATCTCCAAATCTGTTTCCTAGTCTAGAGCTGTGAGCAGTCCAGTGAGATGGTATGATGTGTGGTGAGGGGCCTGTCTCATAACAGCAAATGGGACCACTCACCCATCCTGTTTCCCCAGGGAGCCAGGTTCAGAGTGAGGGCACCGGCTGGTACAGCAGTGCGTGCCCTGGCCCAGCACCATTCGAAGGGCTCCTGCGCTTCCTTTCATCTTCTTCCTGACAACAACGGCACGAAGCAGATGCTCTTAATATCCCCATTTGACAAAACCAAAGCTTAAAGAGGTTAAGAGACTTGCCGGATGTGACGCAAGCAAACCGCAGAGCCGGCGTTGGACCCGGATCTCTCTGAGCCCAGAGTCCCGGCTCTGATCCCCTGCGGGCTCTCGGCAGGCAGGGGAAGGATGATTCCTCTTCCCTTTCTGCTGTAAGATAGTTCAAGCAGAAATCACAAACTCCGTTTTACAGATGGAGAAGTAAAAGCCTGAGGGCATTAAGCCACTTGCCCAAGGTCACAAGCCAGTGGGTGGCAGAGTCAGCTCTCGAACTCAGGGCTTCTAAACCCAGTGCTCCCCTTTCTCCCTCACTCCCTGCTGCCGGTGGCGGAGATTCTTGAGACAGAGGCATGGCGACTCTGGGACCGTGGCCAGGACATTGGCCACAGGCCTCAGCCTGGGCCCAGGAAGCCTCCAACCATGGAGGAATTTGCTTTGAAGACAAAGGATGACTCCTGGCAAGGAGAGTCGTTCCTATTTCTGCCCCAGACAAATGAGAAGCTGCCGCAGATTCCATGATAAATCTTTTTGCTAAAGATGATGCATCACTTGGGCTGGTTCTAAGCACAGAGTCTTTGGACATTATACAAGTCAATTACTAAGACCAAGTTCTCAGCTCCGAGCAGAGATATTTTCATCGAGTGGCTGTAACGGAGCCAGGGCCTCCCAGGGATCCAGCTGGGAAGCTGGTCCACTTTGAGCGATGTTGGGGGTGACGGCAGAGTGGTGACGGCTGCCCCAGGAGCCCGGCAGGAAAGGTGTCCCCCACTCCCATCATGATGGCCTCATGTGCCCTCACTTTCAGCTGCCTGGAGTTGGGGAGATAAGGTTCCCTTCCAGGCCAAACCCCAAGTACAGAGCTGCAAACAGGGCCTGGCTTCCCCAGCACCAAGGCTCAGAGGCACTTGCCCTGTATCCTGAGGGGCTCCCTGCTTGAGCTCAGAACACTTCCAGGTCATCTCTCTGCCCCCAAAGCATCACAGCTTGCTGAGGCTGGCCCCTGAGAACTGCTCCAGGCCAGCAGGTCCAGCCTTCCTTCCTACCCAAAACCCTAGGAGAAGCACACGGCTGGTCTTCCAAGGCCAGGAATTTTAAACCTAATAAGTTTGTTGCTCCAACAGGGTCTTCCTCTGGCCTGAGTGTGGCATTCAATGTTTCATAACCAAAGTTTGAGGTCCTAGCAAGAACACTGGGTGGGAGAAGTAAGCTTCATTTACTGCTGTGTGACTTCAGGCAAATCTTTAACTTCTCTGGGCCCCAATTTCCTCATCTAAAAATGTGGTAAGTGGTTCTTCCTACCTCCAAAGTGGTAAGATTCATTCTTTGGGATTCCAAGAAGGCAGTTGAAGATGGCTGGAACATAAGATGAGGGGGTTGGGGGTGGTGAGAAAGAGGGAGGCGAGATTAAAGGGAGAGGGCAGGGGTCTGAATCACACAGAACTTGAATGTCATGCTAAAAAGCTCAGATTTTATTTTAAAGGTAGTGGAGAACCAGGGGAAAATTTTAAGCATGGGAGTAGAGTTGCCATATTTAGCAAATAAAAATGCCAGACATCTAGTTAAATTTGAACTGGGCATCCTGTATTTTATCTGGCAACCGGGCACGGCAGTGACAGAGAAAGCACTTTGGCCACTGACTGGAGAATGCATCGGAGGGGACACAAATATTATTATATTCCCGGCAATAATTACAAAAGTTAATATTTGTTGAATGCTTGTTTTTTGCCAGGCACCATTCTATTTTGTGTGTATAAATTCATTTAATTCTCCTAACAAAGTGTAGTATCTAGTCTCATTCCCATTTTTACAGGTGAGAAGACTGCGGCACAGAGAGGTTAGGTGACTTGCCCAGGTCACACAGCTAGTTAGTGGCAGAACTGGGATCAGAGTCCAAGGACCACTTGCTTAACCACTGTGACGTGCTGCCACCCTGGAGGTCACAAGAACCTGAACCCAGGCCATGCAGTGGGAACCGGATGATAGTTAGAAGCTGTTTTGAAGTCCCAGTCCCTGGCTCGGGGGTGGCATCCTGTGACCGGCAGAGAAGTGAGAAGGGAGGCACAGGAGTCTTATCGTATCACATCACATGACACTCACATGTTCAGATCACTCAATACTTTTCAAAGCAGGAAATTCAGCTCATCAGAAAGAGAGCCAGCAATTCTTCAGCATCGGTCACACACCGGGCGCGTGTACAGTGGTCCTCGAGGTTTTAAGAGGCACCGTCAACAGGGCGTGGTCCTTGACTGGATGTGGGGTCAGGGCGAGAGGGGGTAAAGGGAGACTCAAGGGTTCTGTTTTGGGGTGACTGAGGGTGACGTTAACCAGAGAAAGCATTTGGGATGATGAGCTGCATGGGGTCTGGGCCCAAAGTGTGGGGGGTTGGAGAGAAGATGCATTCATTCCAGGCCATGCTAAATTTATCAGCTACAATGAGGCAGTTGAGGCCCAGAGAGGCTAAGTGACTCTCCTGGATTCACACAGAAAGTAGGTGTTAGGGCAGAAACTGGAGCCGGAGTCTCTTGACTGTATCTGGGTGCCCGGCACAGACAGAGCCCTGGTCTAGGTTCAAAGATGGGATGAGGACGGAGAGACCTCAAAACACAAATCGTGGGCAGTATCTGGGACCCTGTTTGAAGCAGGTTCAGGCACGCCTACGTGCTCGGCCCTGAGAGCAGACCTTGCCCCTTCAACTCTGAAACGAAAGCTGAGGGCAGAGCTGGGCTGAGTTTTAGACACTGGGGGCCAAAAACAGTCTCTCTGCAACGGTTTTTCTCCGTCTGTAAAAAGAGAACAACATCCACAGCAGAGTTGTTTTGAGGATGAAATGAGGTACATAAATGGGAAAGCGACGTAATTTGTGACTGTGCCATTATTCCGTCCTTCTGCCTCTGCCCTGCCCCCTCCCCCTTTCCATCCTCCTCCATTGTCCTCTCTCCTCCACTCCCGCTCCTGTTCCCTCGTCTTCCTGCCCCTCTTTTGAAGCCTTGGGACAGAGCCCGGTCCAGAGAGCGTCTGCAGAAGAGCAGCCTGGAGACAAAGAGGCCACCTCATGTCCCTCGCTGGCCACCCCGATTCTGTGGCCTGGACCAACCCCCACCCCACACACACTCACATGCCACACAGGGCATCCCACCACACTGGGACCAGCCCACCTGGACTTCTCTCCAGCTGACCCCCATCAACTCTCCTCCCTGCTTCCACGTGCACCGGCCTCCCAGGGAGCCCCTCGGGAGGCGGCAGTAGGGACAGTAGGAGCAGCGGTGGAGGCCTAGGGGATGGGGAGGCTCCAGCCCTGACGGCCTGGAAATGTACAAAGCCGATCCCTAGGGACCAAAAGAGAGCCTGACGTCAAACCAAGGCTGAAAATACAGTCTGGAAAGTCACGCGGCACCGTGAAAAATGAGCTGCTCTCCCCAGCCGGAGACGTGGGGAGTGGGGAGAGACATAAATCCCGGTTCTTTGGAGTCTCAAAAGAGCAGGGGCGGCGCTGTGAGCCTCTGGAATGCCTGCTGAGAGGTCCTGGGGTCCCCAGTGCCCCATTCCGGGGCCGAGGCACCTGCAACAAACCCCCACCGTGACTCCCATGAGCAGACAGCGCCCTGAGAACCAAGGAGCACCCAGGGGACCCTAGGGGGTGGTCCAGCACCCCCTCCCCCACGCCCACCCCTGCCCAGGGTGTCTCTGGCTAAGCCACAGTGTGGTGGGTACATGACCTCCCAAACCACACCCAGAGGGCCCAGCCAGCCAGGACCAATGCCTCGGTGCAGAGGTCAAGGTCCCCCGATGGCACGAAGCTCTGACACCCTAGCCGGCCCAGGAGCCTGCCCTCCCATCTCACTTTCTCCACCCACTCACCCCCACGAGTAGTTATTAGTTGCCCGGTTAATACAGGAGAGACTGAAGTCCAGAGCTGTTGGGTGGCCCAGTGCCCACCCCGCAGCCTCAGGGAGGGCCCCGGGATCCTCTGCAGCACGTGGTTCTCAGAGGCCAGACTCCCACTCGGACTAGTGTGAAAGCAGCAGAGGAGCCCCAGGCCCTGAGGGCTGGCCCGGGGGTGGGGCCTTCAGGGCCGGCCAATGTCAAAGGCAGATGCCCCCCCCCCCACCCCCGTCTTGGCTCTCCATAACCTCCCAAGAATTAAAGCAGTCCCAGAGAAAGTGATGGGTGTTCCCCCCAAAAGCGACTGAGGTTAGGCTTTCACTACCCTGCGGCAATAGAACCAAAAGAGAATTTAAGCTGTTTTAGAAAATAAAGAAAACTTGACTGCTGTCACCCTGAGTTGGAGATTAAGATCCTCGCCTTCCACACACTCTCCTATCACTGCGTTTCCTTCCCTCTTCTGGTCTGCCCCTCCAGCCTCTCTTTTCAACACCCCAGCTCTGGTGTTGTCCGCTCTCTAAATCCCCCCGCGTCTCCCGCACCATGACCCCTCTACAATGAGCTGCTCTCTCCCCCGAGCTTCTCCTTCTCCACAGGCAGCCTCCTCACCCTGCATCGCAGCGTGTCGCAGATGTGTCTGTCTCCTCCCACAGTGCCCCTCCGGGGCAGAGAGGTGTCTTGGTCATGTCTGCGACCTTCAGGGTTCAGCTCCATCCAGCCAGAGGGAGGGCCTGGCTGACACCCATGGAATCTAACCACACGAGATTCGTTTTTATGCCACCCTCTCAAAGACCCTAAGAGACAACTAAGGTGTGGAGCCCTGGGCTGACAGGCAGAGGGGGCACCAGACTCCCCTTCTCTGGGCGCCTGTCCACAAAGGGCTCTGACCACCCTGGAGTGGGACTGGGTAGGAAGCAGGGGGCGGCTAAGAATAAAGCTCCTCATCTAGGTGGTCAGGTGCAGGGTCAAGCCTCAGGGCATTTGTATGAAAACCTGTCAGAGCACGTCACTCAGCTCAAAGTCCTGTCGTGGCTCCTCATCTCACCTGGGATGTAAACCAAAGTCCTTAGCATGACCCCAAAGCCCTGTGTGATCTGACTCTGTTATCTCTCAACCTGTCTCATACTGTGCTCTGCCTCCTTCTTCCTGTTGCAGCCACAGCAGGCCTCCTACAACACCCCACCTCAGGACCTTTGCACCTGCTCTCTCCCAGTGCTCAAATACCACCTCTGGGGAGGCCTTCCCTGACTACCCTTTTTGAAACCACACACACAAGCATACACATACACACACACACACACACACACACGACTCCCCGGACCTCTTCCTGGCTTTATTTTTCTCCTTATCATTTATCACCAAACTGATACCTATCTATTTTATTTGTTTGTCTGTTATTTCTTTCCCCAACTAGAATGTGAGCTCAGTCAGAGGAGGAACTGTTATCTGTTTGATGTTCATCCTTCTCCTAGTTGATTCACACTGGCTCCTTTAATATCCTGTATCTTAAATTCTAAGATATAAAGTTAACCGCTATTAAAACATCTTATATTAGATGATAAGGGAACGATAAATGGGAAGAAAACAAAGATAGTCACTTAATGGAAACAGATATATAAACATATTCATAAAGAAACACAGTCCTTGTTTCTATAACGGCCATGGCAGTATTTATAATTCACTTCTTCCACCAGCCAATCTATATTCCCTGTGCCCTCAGCAAGCACCTCAGCTGGTCGCGGTCCTTGCCACGGTGGGGGTGGGGGTGCTGGGCATATAGTAGGCCCCCAAACAATATTGAGCCACTGAGGAAGAGGCTGGTCTCACAGGAAGTAGAGAGAAGACAGGAGCCAGTCTGTGATTTGTGTAGACAGCCAGAATAGATAAACTGTCTTTAAAAAGTTTTACTCCCAAGACAACTGTGCAATTTACCACCCAGATGAGAGAACAATCTCTTGTCAGTTTTCATTTCCCAAGGTGCTATGACACAGCATCAGAGAGTCGTCACTGGCTGACGCTGAGAACCTACCTGTCTCAGTTTCCCCACATCTGTGGAGGGCAGGGGTGCACGATATCTCTCTGGGCCTGGATGAGTAGGGTGCTTAGACACTGGAGGCAGTGCACAGAGTGAGGCAGAGGCGGTCCCTCGTGCTCCTGCACCCCTCCTTCCTCGCCTCCCTCTGGGTGGCATTTTCCAATTCCCTTACCCGTGCCTTTAACAAGGCCCAGGGGACCCTGAGGGACGGCCACCTGGGTTCCTGCTGGTGCCCCCAGAGTGCTCTGCTCTGCCTGCAGGCCTGGAGCTCCTACCTCTGCAGCAACTTCTCCTGAAGGTTGTGAGCCCAACTATTGCTCAGGGCAACCAGGTCCAGCGGGAAGACCAACCCCAACCCGCAGCTTTCTGAAGGTCAGGCGTCAGCGCTCACCCAGCTGTACACCCTGGAGAGGCACCCTGGACTCAGAGCTCCATGAGGGCAGGGGAGAAATCTGTTTGCTCACTATCAGGCCCCCATCTCCAGCGCTGGTGCCTGGACACATAGGTGCTCAACAGTTACAAAGGCAGCTAGCAAGACAGGCAGTGCCGCTGGGGGCTGGGAGGGCCCCTTGGGGTCAGCCCCCCAACCAGAAGCACACTAAAGAGGGAATTCTGGGGAATGGAATTTAGCCTAGCCAAGCCAGGCCACCACAAAGCCATCACATACCCCATTGGCTTAAATCTGCAGAAATCTACACTTCGTGGTGACACAGTCACAGTTTACAAAGCGCATTTGAATTCCATTGTGTCGCATAATCATGACAGCTCTCTAAAGGGAATTGTTTCATTTTACTAGTGACTTACCTGACCTCACACACAGCTGGTAAGCGGCAAAGCTGGGACTTGAACCTGTGCTGGCTCATTCATGTCCTCGCCAAAGAGTGAGTTTGATGAGGGGACGGAGGAGAGAAGAGCTGTGGTTTTTGGATGCACTTTAGAAAAGGCCAAAGGAACAGAGACCCAGGCTTTGAAGACAATCTTTGCCTAAACTGTGGTTGTGCTGGGCCCATTCTGGATGATAACAAGATAAGGGGTCATGAATAAGGGATCTTACTCTCCCACCACACATGGTGCTAAAAAGGTCACATTTCGTTCTGCAGATTAAATGTAATCTGCTCCAAGCCCCCATCCTACCAGTCCAAAGGGAAATTCTATTTGCTGTTATTGGAGCTTTCTTGCCCACCTGTCCATCAGGGGCGAGCAGAACACTCAGGGAAGGGCCCACTGCCCTCTGGGCACTCTGTCCACACAGATATGCTCACTGACCAATTCTCATGGTCCCCGAAGAGAAGTGGGTCCCCTGTTTCTGGGCCAATTTGGGGCAAGGGTCTCTGCTGCGAGTCAACCTTCCCAGGGCCCCCTGCAGTCAGTGTTCCCAGGCCCTGCCACCTCCCTGGAGCCCCATAGGGAAGTGAGGCACCAGTCCCAACCTTGGAACCCCCAACACTTCCCCTTTAGCCTGTTTTTCCTCCAACCTTCCTCCCACTTCCTCCTCCTCCAAGATAATCCAACAGAATCTCAATGAGCCTAGAATTTTATAAAACAAAAGGTGAGAAGAAGGAGTGAGTGTTCTTCCAGGGTCTGACAACTACTGCCCTTGGCCGTACCCCTCAAACAGTAGTGACAATGACAAACTCACTGAGCCTTTACAATATTCTTAGCACTTCCCTTATGTTCATGCATTTAATCCTGTTAATAGGTCTCTAGCGAAGATGGTATTATTATGAGCCACTCTTACATATGAGGAAACAGAAGACACGTCCAAGGTCAACACAGCTCCCAAGTGGCTCCCAGCATTCTTTTTTTTTTATGCTTCTTTTTTGGCCAGAAAGATTGCTCCTGAGCTCACATCTGTTGCCAATCTTCCTCTTTTTTTTTTCTCCCCAAAGCCCCAGTACATAGTTGTATATCCTAGTTGTAGGTCATTCTAGTTCTTCTATGTGGGATGCCGCCACAGCACGACTTGATGAGCGGTGTGTATGTCCGCGCCCAGGATCCGAACCAGTGAATCCCAGGCTGCCAAAGTGGAGTGCACAAACTTAACCACTCAGCCACGGGGCTGGCCCCACCCAGCATTCCGATTCCAGGGCCTATGCTCCAACCACTGCTCTGCGCCATCTCTCACCAAAATCTGATGTAAGGCAAAATCAAGTCACAAACTAAAATTGCAATAAATTATCCCACCCCAGTAGGTGGGAGTAGAGAAGGGTAGTAAAGGTTTCAGATACTGGGTCTGCTATATACCAGCTCTGGGACTTTGGGAACTCACTTACCTTCTTTGAGTGTCAATCTTCTCAAACATAAAATAGGGTTGGTAATCTCATCCTTTCAAGCTTGTTGAGAGGACCAAGAGAGAAAAAGTACGTGAGAGCTCTTCATAAACTCTCAATTTTGTAGACTTTTCACGTTAAGGGCTGGGGCAGAACGTCTGCCTCACCAATGCCTGGGCTTGACAAGCTTGGCCTTGGCAGGTAACAAAAAAGACTGCCCAGGCCAAAGTTAGGTCACTGTGCTGGGAGCTAGGGGACCAAGCAAGAAATTCTCTTAGAAATAAGGACAGAGAGTGAGAGAGAGAGTTTGCGTTTGACAAGAGATTTTCACATATTGAGGTATATGGGGTAACTATTCAGGTTCAAAACTTATTCGGCTTGAACTAAAAAGCCTGCCTTATGGCCTATCAAACATACACAGTACATCTGCTTAACCATTAAAGAATACGCTCTCTCAAGAATGCATCGTTGGCCTGGCCCCGTGGCTGAGTGGTTAAGTTCTTGCACTCCACTTCGGCGGCCCAGGGTTTCGCCAGTTCAGATCCTGGGTGCGGACATGGCACCACTCATCAGGCCATGCTGAGGTGGCGTCCCACATGCCACAACTAGCAGGACCCACAACTAAAATATACAACTATGTACTGGGGGGATTTGGGGAGAAAAAGCAGGAAAAAAAAGAAGATTGGCAACAGTTGTTAGTTCAGGTGCCAATCTTAAGGGAAAAAAAAAAAAGAATTCATACTTCCCCTCCTACACCCTATTGGTAACACTTGGATTAGTCCCTTTCCTGACATCACGGTTCTGTTGACCTGCTAATTTGCAACTGAACACCTCTTTGAAATTCTGATGAAAATGTATCCTGGGTGTGTGTAATGTATGTTCTTTGTTCTAAAAAGATATAAAACCCACGCTTCTCCAGAACAACTTCTAAGGCCTTCCCGAGTTATAATTCTCACTCTGGCTCATAATAAACTCACCCCAATTTTGATTTATAGGTTGGTTATGGATTATTTGCGTCGACACTTTCCTGTGCTAAAGAGGCTGGACAGCACACAACTACATTTCCCAGACGCCTTTGCGGCTAGGGCCCACATGTGACCGAGTTCCACCAAAAAAATTCTTTCAGGAAGCTTGGGAGGAGGAGGGCTAGGGGATATGTGGAGGTAGAAAGAAATGTGAGGAAGCAGCTGGGCCAAGGGAGACTCCATCTCCTGGGCCAGCTGTGGGAGGTTTCCAGAACCTCCTCCCCGGGCAGTGGGCAGCAGCACAGTGGTTTCCACCAGATCAGTTCTGCGGGATGCTCAGGTATTTCTCCTGGCTTTGTAACGTCTTGGTCCTCTCCAAGGTTCTATAAAGTACCTAATATCCTCTAATAAATTCCTTTCTGCTTACATCAGCCAGAGTGGAATCTGTTGTTCCAGATTGGTATCAGAAGAGATTCCAAGCAAGAAACCCTCAAGGAAATGAGAATCTGAGACTGGTTTTCTGAATGAGTTGCATTTCCAGGCCACAGAGAGCTGGTTAGCATCAGTAGACGGGATGTTGGTGGTAGACGGGCCACCATGATGCAACAGCTACTGCTGTCTCCTGAGGGCTCCACAATAAGGTGCCCGTGGGAGGCAAGGCTTCAGCAACTGGGCAGCCGCTGAAGGAAACCTGTTAAATAAACCTTTATTATGAGAAATTTCAAACAAACACAAAAATGCACCCTGTTTCTCCAGTTATTCAACCATCATTCTATTACTGTAGAAACTTCCTTGGTCCCAATTCACTGGATTATTCTGAAGCAAATTTGATATACCATTTCATCCAGAAGTATTTCAGTGTGCTTCTCTAAAAGGTAACTTTTTACAACTTAACCAAAACACTATTATCTCACGTTGTAAAAATTAACACTAATTCCTGAACACAGTCAAATACCCGCCCAATGTTCAGATTTTCCCAATTGTCTTGCCTTTTTTCTTTTTTTAACAGTTTGTTCACATCAGGATCCAAACAACTCCATACATTTCAATTAGCTCATACAGCTCTTAAGTTTCTTTTGACCTATAGATTTCCCTCCCCCTTTCTCTCATTTTTCTTCCTGTTGAAGAAACTGCATTATTTATTCCATAGAATTTCCCACAGGCCAACTGCCTTCTAGCTTGTTGGAAAGTTAAGATCTACATTTTGAAGACTTTTTCAGCTAAGGTTTCATCACAACCTGGCTTCTCCCAAGCAGACATAGCCACCTGTACGCCCGTAGGTGGAAGTGAGCCAGGTGAGAGGCGGCTCTTCAGGGTGCTGCTGGAGGCGTCAGAGCCTCCTGGGGTGCCTATGGTGGGGGCTCTGGGCTCTCAGCCAGGGAACCCCAGGAGCCAAGCAGCAGGTGGGGTGGCAGCATGGGTGTTCCTCTTGGCTGTAGTGTACCCGGCACTACAGTGTCCAAGCCTGGTCCTTTGGCCCTCCCAGGAATTCTGTAAACCACCCCACTCCACGCAATAAATCCCTTTAGGTGTAAACTGGCCAGAGTGTATTCTGTTGACTCCAATAGACATTGATGAAGGGGCAGGGGATCAGAAAAAGCATTAATTCTGCACAGCACTTTAGAGTTCACAAAACGCTTTCACATACACCATGTCATTGGGTGCTCTTAACTACCCCACAAGGAGAGCATTCTTGTCCCCACTGAACAGATGGGCCTACTGAGGATAGGCCAAGAGACCAACTCAAAGTCTCACAGTCAGGGAGCATCTCAAGACTCAACCCCAAGCCCTCAGATTCCAGGTCCAGCACTGTTCTCTCTCCCCATCCTGCCTCCCTCTCCTAATGGGCTGCCATATTACAGCACAGATGAAGGAGGGTCTGGGGCTAAGATGGCCCTAGAAAATGAGGCAGCACAGAGAGATGTAGAGTCTGGAGAAAGACTCTTCAGTTTGCTTAAGATGAATATGCATCTTCCTCAAACATCTCTACCCACTGATGGCGGCCACGGGGCTGCTTAGGCAAAGTCTTGGGGTCTGAGCACCCCGAAGCTTCTCTCCTTTCTGCCAGGCTATGGTGGAGGGAGGGAGGAACAGTGGGTCAGGAAAGGCAACCTTCCAGGCTAGAGCCCTCTCTGTCACCCCAACTCTGTCACCAAAGCCCCTCCAGGGTCCCTGTTCTAGTGTGTGTGTGGAAGGGGGTACGCTCGGTGTTGGTCAGAGAAATAAAGTGGAGGGGACTCAGGCGACCTGAGAGCACTGAGGCTTTCTCCAACGCGCATTGCCGTTCCAGTTCGAGCAGCAGCAGTGGCCCGAGGTTGTCTGGATGAGAAGAGGGACCAGCAGGGGGCTCCGAGGGCCTTTCCTCTGCCTCTCTGATGGACAGCAGCTTTGATCCTGGGGTCTGAGGCTCATAAATAATGGGTGCCCTGGGACTCCTCCAAGGGTGGCTGGCTGACAGGGCCGACTCGGCTGCAGACCTGGCCCCACTGCAGCGGGTCCTGACGGGTTTACGGCCAGCGGCCGACAGTAGTCACCTCAGATTTATCACCCTTCTACGAGGGCAGAGGGAGCTGCTGAAGGCTGCCTGGAGCCCTTCAATCACCATGATGGGAAACGCTGCCAGAGGAGCAGAGGGCAGGTAGGCAGGAGCCATCCTGGGGGCTTGGGCTTCCTGCTGGCTCCTCGGGTTACAGTCCCTTCCAGAGGGGAATTTACAGCCTGGAGCCCAGCGCAGCTGAGTAGCCCCCGGGGAAGAAGCCAGGAGGGACTGCAGGAGCTGGGCCAAGGGAATGAGGGTGCCCAGTGCCAGCTGGGCAGGGCTAGGCAGAGCCACTGGAGGATGTGCAGGAACCCAGCACCCAGACTGCTGGCCACTGTGAGTGGGAGTGGCTGTGACAGTGAGGGGCAGCTTGCTGCCACAGCTGACACTACATGTGTGCCCACCTGGGCAGTCCCACCACGCTGGCAGCATGTTCATCTGCGAGCAAGTCTGGGTGGGGTGATCCCATGTGTGCAGATGTCTGTGCCCTTTCTCTGAGTGTGTGTCTGTTTTGGGGTCTATACCAGCAAACAGGTGCACACGTGCAACGAGGCCATGTCCCACTGTCCTCGAGCACCAGGCTGGGTTGATGTGCCCATGAATTAGTATTGCACCTGTGGGCAGGTGGGGGCTAGGTCAGGACATATTCAAAGGTAGTGGGTCCCTGTCCACACCTGTCCACTGGGTAAGTCTGGGTAAACACAAGAGGAGGAGGACAAGGAGAAGAGCTGCTGGTGGTGTTTAACAGAAGGGCAACTACCGATGACTGAAAGAATGGGAGGAAAGAGAAGGTGGGCAGGGAGTGGGTGGAGAGAGACAGAAGGAAGACAGAGGGAGCTAAAAGGAAGCTCCCACATGTCCGCACAATGCAGCCAACTCGGCCCCAAATGTGATCCAAGAGAACAGGAGGGGAAGGGCAGAGAAGAGGGACAGGAACAAACGCAGACAGGACAGGGAGAGGAGAAAGGTGACTCAAGAGGGGAGGAGCAGGGGGAGGCAGCCAGCGGGAGCACCTTCTGCTCCAAAGGACCCCAGCACCCGGGCTTGGCAGCTGTTCTCGCCTCAGCCATCTACTTGAGCAACAGCCGGCTCGGCAGCAGGACCCTAACCCTGGCAGGCAGCCCTCTGGCCACTCCTCTGCCACAAGCTGGCAGCCACTCAAGCCCAGGTCAGAGCACAGGGACAGCGACGCAGCCCAGGGCAGGGATCTTGCAAGGCAAGCATGCCACCTGGAAGAGTTTACGCAGAGAAGGGGTTCTCTGTCCTCAGACATACATGGGCTGATGTGCACATGCAGGCACACTTGCAAAGCCCAACTGCCACCAAATACACAAATGTGCGCACACACATGTCCATTCCCATGTCCCTATGTGCGTGTCCTATGAACACCCCTGTCCTGACTATATGAAGCATCACTTGAACATAGCAAAGCTGGTCCAGGCCACTCCTTCCTGCAGCCATAGTAGTTTCTGGGCTTGGCCCTGCAAAGTCCCTTTCTGTCCTTGAATTTTCTGTGTGGGATCTTCTGGCCAGGCTTCCTAGGCCAGGCCAGGTCAACTGGACTCCAGCTGCCTGAAGTCCAAAAGGCAAGGTCTGGACCTGGACACTGCAAGTCACACAGAGCCAGAAGCTCACTTCTGCAAACCTGGCTCTGCCACTGTCGACATCGCCCCATAGGTGTGAGGTTTTGGGGGGTTGTCTACGTGTTTGTGGGGGTGCACCTTGGTGTGTCTGCATGTCTGTGTATGTCTGGGTGTCATGAGGCTGCCAGCAAGGAGAGATGCTGGGTGTGCTGAGCCAAGTGACAGTCCTCCAGCTGTGACATGCGGACTCCCTGGTGTCGGGAAAAGTCCTTCAGGTGCCCTTTGACTGCCCCCCTTTCCCATCCTTCACTGGCTCAAATGCTACCTCCCCCTTGAAGCCTCCCAGAGACTCAGCTAGAGCCACCACTCGCCTATGCCCCCATGGCTTCTCGGCTGAACGTGACACTTTACTTGGTTTATTACCAATGATTTCATACATACAAAAATATATAACGACAAAACCAACACCTGCTGTGTGGACAGGCTGCAAGGCCACCATGTGGTGGGCCCCATGACCTCCATCCCCTGGTGTCCGGGCCTTTGTGAGATCCCCTCTGAATGTAGGCGGGACCTGTGACTTGCTTCTAACTATTAAGTCAGGCATCCAGGGTCCCTGGAGTCCCTAGAACACTGTAAGTTCCCCCCCTTCTCCAACATCTGCAAGAACTTTCATCCTCAGAGACCATTCCCTGCCCCATCATTCAAAACTATGTGCCAAAGCAATGTCCCCAGCTACCAACATATCACCACGTCTCGTGCCTGTGCTGTGGCAGGAAGTTAGGGGCTTCCCTGAGCCCCTCCGCTGACCATGCAGCAAGGGACGGCAGGGGGCGGGCTCCTCCCTAAACACCTTCTCAGGGAGACAGGGCTCCTCAGCTACCAACCTAAATCCTAGCACAAAGCCTGACACACAGCAGGACCACCATCAACGTTTACTGATGGAAGAATAAAGGATTGATGAAATAGTACATGAACAGGATGCTGTTTCCAACAGAAAGGCTACTTTGCCAGGGACCAGAGTACTGAAGGTGTTGTCCTGCAGGTGGTGCAGTAAGGAGCTGGGAGAAGCCAGGTTTCTCTGTGGGCAGGAACACAAAGCTGGAAACCTGGATGCGGTGGCTGTTCTGGGATGCCTCCTACTCGAGCGAAGTTGTTACCTGTAGGGACCTGTGTAACCTTTCACGGTGGGAGAGAGCAGCCACGGAGAATTAGGCGGCAGAGCTACATGCCCAAGGCTGCAGTTTAGAAGGAGCGCCCTCCTCATTCCCATCGTCCCTCAAGCGGTGACAGCAGAGAAGGGAACAGGGAGCTTCCAGCTGGTTTTTTGGCACAGGTTTAAATCTGAAATAAGGTGAAATGGGGCACAGGGAAGGATCTCCAGGCAGGCAGCTCAAGAGCTAGGGGTCTCTGACAGAAGAGGGCTCCAACCCATCGCTGGAGAGGGAAGGGCCCTCTGCCCCCAGCTTCCCAACACACCCCCACCTACTGTCCTGATACCTGTAAGTTCATCCACTAGGGGACAAAGCCTGTCACCCCACACTGAGAACATAGTTTTGAGTAAAACCTCCCTGGGAGAGGTAACAAACAGAAGCAAGTTCTCAGGAAGTCCCAATGCCGGTGTGTCCTCTCCTGTGCTCTGTTCTTGTGGGGAGGGGGAGTCAGCAGTGGGAGGCAACCGGGGCACAGAAGGGCAGAACAAGTTTCCTGCCTCCCATTCTGGGGCTGGAGTCATCCTCCCGTGCAGCACTGGGGACAGAAGCAGTGGGGGTGACCGCTCTCAGCCAGCCCTGACACTCCCACTAACTAGACAGAAAACAAGGTTTCCTGGTCCTTTGTGCCAGCTTCTCAGCAAGAGGAATAAAATGGCTCACTTACTTTTATCGCTTACAGATTTCCCGGGAAATGGGCTATTAGTTCCCCTAATGTAAAGATAATAGGTGCTCGTCCCCCTTGACAAATGGCACAGCTCCAGCACAAAGCACTCACAGAACCATCGGGAGCCTCTCCTGGAGAGGAAGGAGGGCCTGGGAGCAGGATCAGGACCTGGACAGGAACCAAGGAGAAGGCCGGGGCTCCCCGACCCCCAATCTGTGGATGCTGGCCGCAGACACCCCGGCCAAGTCCTTGTTGCCCCAGGGAGAGGCCATACCTCACATAGCCCACATCCTCAGACGCCCTGACTTCCCTCTCCTCTTGGCGGAGGGGACGGGGCTGGGGCATTGGTGAAGGAGACGGTCGTTAGCTGAATGAGGGTGTCCCTCACTCTGGGGTGGGGGGGACAACTACTACTAAGCCAGCTTACAGAGCCAGAGACAAGGTTTCTGGGGTCTCTCCCTGCCATTGCCACTGACCCCACCCCCAGGAGCCATCACCCTCAGTTGTACCGTCTTCATATCCAACCCTCACAGACACGAATGGGCTAAGTAGATACTATTATAACAATCCCCATTAACAGGGGAAAACCCTGAGCATCAGAGAGGTGATGGATGTTAACCAAGGTCACACAGCAAGGCAACAGCGGAGCTAGGACTGGAATGGACGGGGGCCGTAAGCCGAGGACAGAATGCCTCCCAGAGAAGTGGGCTCTGCTTGGTCAAGACACTGCCCATCACCCCCTTTCCTCTGTCTCCATCACCTAGGACTGACATGACCATAAGAACAGCACTTCAGGGATTGGGTTGGGGGCAGGCTCTCAGTGAGCTCCCTGCCCCCTCATACAGAGTGTGTGGGGGTTCCTCAGCCCTTGGCAAGGGCCACTCTCTCTCACCAAGAATAAAGGGCCTGGCTCTCTTGTCATCTGTGGGGACTGGTGCTCCAGGCTGAGCCCAGGCCCTGTGGGTGTCGCTGGTGCCTGGGCATTTAGTCTCACAGCTGGGCTCTAGCTTATGTGGCTGCTGTACGAGCCTCATTTACGCCCTGTCTCTTCATCTGGGCTGCATGCTCTGTGAGAGCAAGGACCCCGACTGGTACCAGTTTTGCTCCCGGGAAGCCAGGGAAGTGCTGGGCTGGAAATGGGGGCTCAGTGACATGGCTTGATTGATGAGACTTGGGGCAGGGGTGGGGTGGCTCTGTCCATGTGTGTGACTGTGTAAACAGCCTTTTCTGCCTAAGCCTCAGTTTCCTGCTACTCCTGATCTCTGTGTGTCTCCCTGAGAGCTCCAGGCCTGGCACACAGTAGGTGCTCTCCTCCCACTCCCACCTCTGTCGTCTCTGTCCCTTTTGGGTGTGGAAGCACAGCAGGCAGAAAGCATGGACAGCCTCACCCAGAGGGCAAGAGGCAGCTACCTGACCCTCCTCATCTCTTGACTGTCGGAGGTCTTGGGGGTAGGCGCCATGGCCCAAGGATGGAGGAAAATGAACTCACATTATCTGTCTGTCTGTCCCAAAGGAGAAGGAGTGTCTGTTTAGAGCTATGGAGACTCTGAGCCAGGTTGTTTGCTGATAGCCTGGGAGGTTGCTGGGCATGCTCGGGCAAAGCTGCTCAGCCCAGGAGGGGTGCCCATGGGGAAGTCAGAACCCCTTCCAGGGGATGGGGATGGAGGTGGAATCATTCCATGTTTCAGACGGGGAACCACAGGCCCAGGAGGGGACAGAGGGCTCCAAAATCTCTCCAGCTGCTCTGAAGTTTCACAAAAGGGTGAGGATGTATCTACATCACAGGAATTCGTGGGGACTCGCCAGGGAGCACATGAGGGTGAGGCGGGGTGAATCTGAGCATGCAAACAAGTAGGATGGGCAGTTTACTGATCAGCCTTCCCCTTCTCCTCTGCCTCCTGGTCTGGGGGCTCCGAGGTCGTGGCCTCAGGCTCCCTCTCCGCTGCGGGCTCCACTAGGGGCTCCTCAGTCAGGAGGTACCGTGCCAGCTGCTCCAGGTCCCCCAGGCTTATCCTCTGCAGGCGTTCTTCATGCTCCTGCCTCAGCACCTGCAGCACTGCCTTGGTGTCCTGGGGCCCAAAGTGTTTGGCTAGGACCCGGCGCAGATGGTGCCACAGGGGATGGGACTGGTGGGCCTCCTCCGGCACTGACTTCTCCAAGGGCCGCATGATGACATTGATGGAGGCATTGGGCCCGATGCAGTAGTCGGAGAGATGCTTGTCATCAGCCAGAAGCTGGCCACGGAAGAGCAGGTGCTGCTGCTCCTCGGGCACCTGCAGCTGCTTCGACACCAGCTTCTTCAGCATGGCCACGCTCTCTTGCCCCGACACCTTCAGGCTGCATCTCCGGCCCAGCAGCAGCTTGACCGTGAGGAACATCGGGTTGAGAGTGGAATCAGGAGGCATCCATGCTCTGGCAGCTGCCCGAGGGTTAAGGGGCCCTCCAAGAGAAGATGGCTGCTCCCTGTCAATGCAGGGCAGTGGTCCCAGGAGGCCAGGGCCCAGCCAAGGTGGGCAGCCATTGGCTGACGCACAGTGATGTCACAATGCTGCAGGAGGGCTCACTTCCAGAGTGGGACTTTAGGAGAGTTAGAGGGGCATTTTGGTCACAGAGCATCCTTTTTCCATGAGAGGAGGAAGGAGGGGAGAAGAAGAGAAAAGGAGGGCCAGGAAAGAAAACACAGGACCTGGAGAAAGCAAAGTGAGATAGGGAAAGGGAGGAGCCAAAAGGATGGGGTGGCAGAAGGCAGCATGTCCATGTTGATTCATCGACACGGGTGTATTGGGTGCCTCCCCTGGGGAGAGGTCGTCTCACAATGGGTTCTCTCTGCCCTCGTGACGCCCTCAGTCTAGTGAGTTGGCTTACACTGATCAAGTGTTTTCTTTCTGTCAAGCTCTTTACACGCTCTCTTGGATTGGGTGTCCCAGAAGTGGACCCTGAGACACAGAATTGAGTGCACGTGTTTAGTTGGAAGGTGATGCCAGGAAGTGCCAGTAGCAGGGTGAGGAAGCGAGCGGGGAAGGGAGAGAAGCCTAAACTGCATTCATGAGTAGGTTGCTTTTGTGGGCAACTGGGTGCCTTCGATCCTGCTGGGCTCCCTGGGAGGCTGCGAGAATATGCCTGAGTTGTACCCCTGAGAGGCAAAAAAGCTGCTGGATCTGTGTGCTCTGACTCCTGCCTTTGGTTCGTGGGCGTGCTGACTCCTTGGCTCCTGTGGCCTGCACAGATGCAGAGCGTGCTCCTGTGACCAGAGCAAACTCCTGGGCAGAGCTTCCCAGGTGCTGGCAGCAAGAGGCCATCAGGTCTCCAGGAAGGCGAGCACTAGGGGATAGGCCTGGGCCATCAACAGCATCTGCATCACGGGCACTGCCATATGGAACCCTCACAACCTCTGAGGAAGGTACCGCCGCCTTCTCCACTTGCCAGAGGAGACAACGGAGCTCAGCGTAATCCCGTGGCTAGCAGGCGCTAAAGCCTGTGTCTCCGCTGTTACCACGTGGTACCGTCTGAAACATCTGCTCGGTGCTTCTGTGTGCCAGGCACCAAGCCGACACCAAGCCGACACCAGGGCTCCAAGGGGAATAAGGAAAGGAATAGCAACTTTGGTGTCAGCAACTTCCGTTGCCTCAGCAGTTTCCAGTCCAACTTGTTGAAAGTCTCCTGGATCAAGCCCTCATAGGTCTGTGTATTTAAGCCTCTGAGGCGGGTATCACCATCTCATTCTAGAAACGAGCGAGCAAAGAGAAGACCTGGCTGGCGTCCCACAGCCGGTGGGGTGGTTTTGTCCTGAGCTCTCCGTGCTCCCTTGCTGTGCTCAGCAGGCACCTGGGCCTTCCTCTCCTCCTTCCTCTCTCTCTGCTTTTCCTTCCTCTCCCCGAGCCTGGACTACACTGAGTGATACCGTTGCCAGCATCCTTGAACCTTCCAGACCTTGCCCTTCCACGGCACCCAGCCCTGCTCCCCCGCTGGGGTGCTGCAACCTCTACCTCTTCCTCTGGCACTGCCAGCCTTGGGCAACGGAAAGAAACACCCATGGATGCCACAAACTCAGTTGGCCCTCCCTCCACCCCTACCCCCAAGTTCTCACTCTCGGGAGGTGACCCAAATTCTAGTCCATAGAGAAACTAAGCTCACAAGTAAGGAATTACCTGACATCTTGCCCATTTCCCCACCTACCCGCGTGCTGCCCCAATCCAGCTGCTCCTGCTCCTCCTCCTCTCCCCTACCAAATGAGCCCTCTTTTATTTCCATTCTTCCTTGGAAACATCTCCAAAATCCACCCCTCCTCTGCATCTCCACTGACTCCAGCACAGTTCAGACTCTCACCCTGCTTCCGCCCTAGCCTTCCCCACTTTGCGTCCTCCACTCTAGCCACACTACCTACCACCCTTCAACTCATCCTTCAAAACACTGATTAAAAACCACCTCCTGGGGCCGGCCCCATGGCCGAGTGTTGAAGTTTGTGCGCTCCGCTTTAGCGGCTCAGGGTTTTGGTGGTTCGGATACTGGGCGCGGCCATGGCACCGCTCATCAGGCCACGCTGAGGCAGTGTCCCACATGCCACAAGTAGAAGAACCCACAACTAAAATATACAACTATGTATTGGAGGAGTTTGGGGAGAAAAAGCAGAAAGAAAAAAAAAAGATCGGCAACAATTGTTAGCTCAGGTGCCAATCTTTTAAAAAGAAAACCACCTCCTCCATGAAGACTTCCCTGCTTGCCCCAGCCCTGGGTGCAGGTAATCCCACCTCCATCTGTGCAATCATTACTCCCCTGGGACATACCTGTGTGGAAGCACCCAGCACTTGTCTGTGTCTCCCTCACTGACTCTCGGAGGCAGGGAAGGGGTCTTATCCGTCCTTGTATTCCCCAGCTCTAGCACACAGAAGGCCTCAAATACACATCTGTTGAATGAAGAAGATAAAATTTAGACAGGCTGAGCCACGCAGGAGGATGCAGGGTCCAGAATGGCAGGCTGTGGAAAGATATGAAACCGCCCGTAGCCTCTCTCACCCCCACCTCCTCCCCTAGAGAGACGAAAATCCAAAATTACATTAAAAAAAAATCAGAAAGTGATTCCAATCTTTACCAAAGGATCTTCTATAGTATTCTTTAAATAGTCAGCTCCCTTGGTGCATTTGAAATAAGATAGAATTTGCAAAAGTGCATACAGTATGTGGGGGCCTGTGGACTCCGTGATGGCAGGGCAGAGAGAGCCAGGGGGTGGATGAGGTTTCTGTCAGGCCATCTGGAAGCTTTGGAGGGGAGGATCCTGTGGTGGAGAAGCTGTGGGATGGACAAGATTGGGGGCATACTGTGGGAGATGCCCAGAGCAGAGCTAATCCAAGGTGGCTTCCTGGAGGGGGCTGAGGTTTGAGTCATCTTCTGCAGGAAACAAAAGGAAGGGGAAATGGGGAAGAAAGTGGCCAGTAACCTCTCTTCCGGGCTAAGGAATTTCTGAGGAAAAGGGCAGGAGCCAGAGTTCTGAGCTGGAGGAAGATGAGAACAAGCCAATGCCTCCAGCCTCTCCTCCTGAGACCCTCCCACCCAGCTGGGCGCTGCCCAGGACGCTGGCAGCTGCCGGGGAAGACACAGTGGGCCTGGACTTCTAGAAGCACACGAGAGCCATAGCTCGGGCTCCGCCCCTCCAAGGCCAGTGGTCACTTGCAGGCAAGTGCCCTGTGACAGGGATTTTCAGGGCCACAGCTGCTGAGTCACGCTTTCCAAATCAGGCTCCCTGGTCTAGAGAGCCCCAGCATCCCAATGGGCGATGAGGACAGAAGCTTTGGAATTAGGGGCGTCCCGGGAAGCTGAGAGAGATGGTCAGCCGTCGACCCTGGCCTCTGTGCTGGGAGCTCCTGTTGCCTTCCCCAACAGGAACAGTGGGGGCACCTTGCTGGGCCCTCAAATCCTATTTGGAGCCTGGAAATTTCATAATTTTTCCCAGGTAATTGCTTGCCTTAATTATGCAATTAGCTTGAGAAAATGTAGTTGTATAATCAGAGCATGCAATCAGACAATGACTGCCATAAGTGGGGAGATGAGCGGGAACCAGCGGGTTTTGTGACTCGAGGGAAAGGAACGAATGTGTGCAGAGAGAACATTGGAGAGTGGCAGCTTGGACCCCTCTTGCAAACAACAGCAAATGTAACTGTGTCCTTGGGAGACAAGCACAGTGTCTGCAGGAGGTGGAGTCGGGGGGACAGGTGAGTGAACACCAGGTGCCCGGAGCCCTTGGCAGTACTCCTGAATGGGCTGACTGGACACTGGTATGCCGAGGGCATGAATGCCACAGGATAAAAGCCACGTGTCCAGCTGCAGCCTGGGGCCTGCCTTGAGCAAGCTGGCTCGTGAGTCCCGTCTGCCTCCTCTCAGAGCCCGTCTCCCCCGCAGGGTCACTGTGAAGGCCGAAAGGGGCAGGTCATGCCCCGAGGACCTAGCACAGTGCCTGACCCAGAAAGACATTCAGTGTATATTTATATAAACTTACAAATGTAAGTGTGAGCTCTGTCACCCTCAACTGTCAGGGGAGACCCCATTGCACCTAGGAACGTGCCCAAAGCGAGACTCTCCACAGGCGGGGTGAGCACACCCTGGTTGCACGGGTAGCCAGCCCAAGGGCTTCAGCCAACTTAGCCAGTGATGGAGAAGAAGCCGCCCAGGATGCCTGCTGACAGCCAGGGGGCTCGGCCTGCGGGGGGTCTACAACCACGCCCTGGGGCTGCATGGTTCATCAAAAAGATACGGCATGACCTCTGCCCACCTCACTCCCTGGGCAAGTTATCGAGTTATTGCACTTTACTAACGTCAGGCTGGCCTTCCAGGGTGGCTGGGGGAGAAACTGAGAGTCAAGAAAACAGAAACAACACTGGGGGCAATGTGAGAGGAAGAAAGACAGAGTGACAGAAACAGCAGGGGGGAGGGCCCTGGAGAACAAGAAGGCTGAGCGCAGGAGATGCTCAGAAAGGGAAGATGCACAGAGGGCGGAAGGGAATGGGGTGAGAGAGAAGGGGCAGGACAGAGGAGCAGCCCACAGTGCAGAGGGAGGAGGGGATGAAAGGACACTGGGGCCAGGAAAGAGAATAAGGAGCAGGAAGGAATTGTTAATGCAAAAAAGAACAATAAATACCTCTGCCGGCTCCCTGCCCAGAACAGTGCCCCTCTTCCCCTCTCCTTACAGGCCGGAAATGGTTCCCGGGAAAACTTTGGCAGAGGAAGTGGAGTCCAGGCAGCTGTTCATCCACAGCCGGGTTGAGAGCCTGAAGTCGTGGTTCCAGCAGCCCCTGCCTCCTCCTCCCCACGCCAGCCCCATCATCCAACAGCATTTCCTGAGCACCCACGGGGTGCATGCGCCCTGCAAGACCCTCGGGGGAAGAGAACTGCTGAACAGGCAGGTGGATGCTGGCAAGTCCCCGGATACAGGCCGGGGACAAGGTCTGTCCTCAAGCCACTACGGTGCTGTGAGACCCACTCAGCCTGTGCTGCCTCCTGTAGCTGTCACCAGGGACCCCTGCCCAGGGGTCTCTTGGGGCTGCTCTGTGCCCAGTCAGGCCCAGCCCAGGACAGGACAGATAGCTCTTTAGACGGCCCCTACCCCAGGCTGCTCTCCACAGTGCCTGGCACACAGTAGGTGCTCGGTAGGTAAATGAGGCCCACTGCCCGCCCTCATCCACTGGCTGGCACTAGCTGTCTAGCAGCTGCACTAAAGTGGGTCCAGCGCTGCTCCAGTTGGAACCCCAAAGCCCCTTCCCACCAGATCTTAGGGAACTGAGGCTGAGGTAGACAGGCCCAAGCCTGGACGGGCAGACCCCAGGGGAGCTGGAGCAGAAGGAGGGCATCAGATGGCATGGGGTCACAGGAGCCATCCCAGTCCTGCCCTCGCTGACTGTGGGTGGGCCAGCCTCTCTCCAGGCCTCGGTCCTCGCACCAGACAACCTAGGCCCTGCCCTGCTGTCCTGGAGAAGTCAAACATGGGTTGGGGGCAGCTCAGAAGCCCAGCCCAGAGCCCACACGGGACTCAGACACACCTTCTGGAAAACCTTGTGGGGCTGCAGCCTGCTGTGACCACTAGATGTCACTGGTGACCTCCCAGGCTGGCTTCAGCGACCAATGCCATCGAAGCGGGCCTGCGGCCTCCTCCCTCTTGGGGCCTAAGCACACAGGAATGGAACAGGGTCCAGAGCCTCATCCGGAGACCAGCCCCCTTCTCCCGCAGACTGCCAGTCACCCCCGCCCCACCCTGAGCTGGGTGCTGTGCCAGGCGCTGAGGCAGGAAGAGAGGATAGTAAGACGAGTCCCTGTGTGGGGGACACACACACATAAACCCATCATTTTGGCATTATTTGTAAACCTTACGGAGGAGGGAAAGGAACTCCTGACTACATCAGGAGGTGGGGCAGGTCAGAGGCGCTTCCCCAGGGAGGGCCCCTGGGTGGGTCTGAAGGAGGAGCAGGAGCTGCCCCACTGAACAAGGCAGGAGGGGCGTCCTGGCTGGGGGCCCAGCACGCGCAAGCCCCTGTGGAGAGTGTGGGGCTCGGTGCGGCTGGAGTACTGAGGATGGCAGGCAGAGACAGGGCAGGCAGAGGGGGAGAGACAGGGCAAGAGAAGACAGAGAGGGGCCAGCCACCTTCACGGAAGGGCTTTCCGCTGGGCCCCAACTTCTCTGAGTTAAATACGTCACAACCTAAATGCCTGAAGTGCACACAGGAGTCCCGAAGGAGCAGCCCACAGCTACTGCTCACTCTCTCTTATATGCGTATGCACAAACACACACACACTCTGCCACCCTAAGCCGAATCAATGAAGGGGCTTCTTTACTACACTGTCTCTGAGCTCTACCAGGGCTGAGAGACAACAGGAGCCCCTCCCTCAGCCCCGCCAGCACTACACTGACCAGAATGAGTTCTCTGCTCCCTCAGCGCCTTCTCTGGGGAGCCCTGGAGGGGACACTCCCCATGGTGTGGCTGGCGGCCTCATCTCAGTTAGGGGTACTCCAACCGAGATCCACACGGGGCGTCCCCTCGGCTGCCTGCACCCTGGGCTGTGCAGTTGCAGCTGATAAAAAAATAGTCTGCTTCAGCCCATAGCTGTGTTACTGTAATGTTCATTTAAACATACTAAATGTGCTCTGAACTTTAGCGTAGTGGTATTATAAATGCTCAGGGAATGGGAGTCAGCGAGATGACGACTCAGACAAGGGGCCGTTGGCGAGCCCTGGGAATCAGGAGAAGGCTCAGATCCACAGGACCCTGGGTTGGTTACGCACGCATGCGTCCATGCTTGCATCCCACAAGCATTCCTTACACACTGAACACGTGCCAGGCGTTTGCAGTAGACTGTGGGGAGTAATCTGCTGTGCAGATTTACCAGGATCAAGAGGTCATACTCAGACTGGACTCGGACTTGGCAGGTGAGAGGGCGGAAGCGGTTTTCTTCAGTCCTAGAAAAAGGGACAGGTGAGAGCAGCTCAGGGAAGAAAACTTTGGGGCCGGCCCTGTGGCCGAGTGGTTAAGTTCATGCACTCTGCTTCGGCAGCCCAGGGTTTGGATCCTGGGTGCGGACATGGCACCGCTCACTAGGCCATGTTGAGGCGGCGTCTTACGTGCCACAACGAGAAGGACCCACAACTAAAATATACAACTATGTACTGGGGGGATTTGGGGAGAAAAAAAAAAGAAAACTTAGGCAGCGCTAGCCTTTGCCAGCTCCTCACTGCCCTTCAGGGCAGGACAGAGGGCCTAACTAGGAAAGGCCTTCTTCCAGGCCAGCTTAAGGAAGTCCTCAGGGGGCTGCGGGTGACACTCGCTCAGATAGTGTCAGAGGCCCAGGGAGGGATCTGTGGGGCCAAATAGGAAACTGCCTTCCTCACTTGGGGCCAGGCAGTGGGGAGAGCTGCAGGGCCCTGGTGGCTGAGGCCGAGGCTGACATGCCAGGCAGGCAGAGTGTTACGAGGAATATTCTGGTTCATTAGGACTGGTACTCTGTAACTCATGAGGTGTCCTCCAGCTTCTTGAGTGCTATTTCCCTCTTGGTTTCCTTATAAAGTACTTCCTGAGAAATCTGTAATCTTGTCTTAGTTGCAACAATAAGAAAAAAAGACTTATTCACATCTAAGCCAGATTCAATGGAGAAGGAAGGGGCTCCTGGGTCAGGCTAAACGGTGGCAGCTACAGAGAATGGGCTGGGGTGGGCACCTCCCCAGGAACAGCTTTGATGAATGCTCCCTCCCTCCAGGGATGACTGCTCCTTTGAAGATCTGTGTCATCAATCAGAGTGGCAAGAACCCTCCACCATGCAGCAAAGATCAAACATGATGCGTTAAAAGTGAGGACAGAGGAGGTGCCCGCCGAGCTCTGCCCCGAACACCTCCTGCTCTTGGTCTTGCAAGTCCACAGCCGAGTCTGGATGGAGAAGCCTCTGGCCACTCTAAAGATGCAGCCACACTGATCCCACAGGTCCAAAGAGGCCCCTTGTTTCTCCTGGAGAGATGCCAAGGCTGGTCCTTCAACAAGGCAGCTTGTGCCATCCTTTCAGCCTGACTGTCCTTGGATCAGATTCTTGCCCATCTGCCCCCTTCTCTCAGCTGAGCTAAAGGCAGGCTCCTGCCAGGGAAAGTGGCATGTAACCAGCTGCATGACCTTTGCCCCAAAGGATGCTTGGACCAAAATGGAGGTACAGAGGGAAAAGAGGGAAGAAAGGTAGGAAGAGACCAGGTGAGACCGAGCTACCTCGGACACGGGCTTCTGTTAGAAGAGGGAGTGAATTACAGCTGAAGAAGGCAGCTAGTGAACTTGGATTTGATCTGGGCTTGCTTAACCCCAAGGAGGCCTAACAGCCAGGTGGGGTGCTGGGCTGGACAGATTGCTGGTTATTGCAGTAGTTGATTCCTGCTCTTCCAGAGGGTAGCACTAACCACAAGCAGCCAGTCATTAGAAAAGGCTGGAGCCAAAAGCAAGAAGGAGAAAATGCTAATCCAATCAACAACTGATTGCATGTCCCTGGGAGCAGCACGGGCTGCATCGACCAATGGAAAAACCCAAGCCCCATCAGGGGCTGCCTCAGCCTCCCTAGGAGGTTGTCAGAACTCCTTCAACTGAGTCATTCCTGGTATTGAAACCCAAGCAATGAGCGCTGGACCAGCAGCCTGAAATCCCCGCTGATGGCCCTCCCAGGGTCACCAGCATGGGCTCAGGAACTTCTGCCCTGTGTTGCCTCCTCAGCTATAAGAATATCACACTGGACTGACTACACTTTGTCCATTAAGTCCATCCCCTAACAAATGTTCCTGGGCCTCCTAGACGAGTCAGCCCTTACTCTCACTCACAGGGATCTGATTAAGAGTTAAGGGTCTGGAAAGGGGGAGGGCTTATGGTCAGGCAGGGAGTGCAGAGCAATGGGACCAGATGGAGGGTGGCATGGCTGGCGAGGGCAGTATGTGGGCTCTTTGCCCCGTAGAGGACTCAAGAATGTCCAGGCAGTCATGAGCCAGCTGTCAGCCTGCCCTTCTCTTGGCCTCTCCAGAATACTGGCCCCATTGACAACTTAACACCCAGCAGAGCCCTGCATCTCAGATTCAGCAACCACTGGCTTGAGGCCGTCTCTGGCATTTGTAATTGGCCTGGGCACAAGGTCCTCAAAAGAGGCCTAGGAGGCAGCGGGTAGGTGGCCAGGTCATGGGAGGGCCGGACTGAATGGAGGCTGAGAGCTGCCCTAGCTCTGCACACCAGCTTCCTGGCAGGATGGCAGCTACCCATCAGATGCCAGTGTCTGTCGGGAGTGGAGCATCTGCAGTGACAGCCCTAGGGCCAGGAAGCAGGGTGTGGGAGGCATGTGAGGTGATGCTGGGCTCCTTGCCAGCTCAGAGCCCAGATGGCAAGAGGAAGCCTCCAGCCTGGACAGCTGTGGGGAAATGCAATAGAGGCCCTTGCCTACGGGTTCTGATTAAGTGTGTGTGCCGGCTATTGGGTCTTCAGCCCTGTGACCCTCTGGCCTCTCAGCTGGGCAAAGGCAGAAGTCCTGACCAGGCTGGGTTCTCTGCCAGACAGGAACCAATGACCTAAGAATAGGGCCTGGTGGGAATCCGTGAGTTGATGAATAGGCTCTTCTCTCCAGGCTGCTTCAGGGTCACAAAGTGGTTGGTGCAGGAATCTCCTGAGCTGTCCAAAATCACAGTGCATCCTCTCAAGCTCCCACTTATACCTGACCCCCGCCCACCTCCTTGTAAGGACATGGCTGGGGAGAAGGGTGAAAGGGGATCTTGGTGCAGAAGGATTTAGGATAACATTTAGGGAGAAATTGCTGATATGAGCCTGGGATGCTGCTTCCTGAAAACTTTTAGCTATAAAAACTACAACCCCTGTTTACTTGAATCAAATCAGACGCAAGGTTAGCTAGAAGCAGGGAGTTGGGCAAGATGACCTTGACAAGCAGATGACCTTGACAAGCCTTCATGGTGACCTCAGGCAGGGGTGCCTGGACAGAAAGACCCCTGCCCTCTTGTCCACCAGGCCTCACGCTAACGCAACGAGAAAAGGCCAACTGAGATGTAAGCCTCATGTTCTAACCAACAGAAGAGTTGATCAGGTGCTCCTGCTGCAGCCGAGCCCGAGGACCCCTGGGTTGTAGAATCATAGTTGTCAGAGGGAAAGGGAGCTGAAAGAGCAGGCTCTGCCATCCCCATCAAGAGACTGGAGTTCAGAGAGGTAATTTGCTAATTTCAGCCCTATTTCTGAGGGGTTTCCATGGCCCTGGAGCTTGAGGAGAATGCCTTCCAGGAGAGCAGCTGGCACCAAGCCCAAAAGTAAGTGGGGCAGGACAACCATGGGGAGCTGGGTGTGCAGAGTGGTCCCCAAGGCCCTAGCCAAGTTTCTGGGCCCCAGATGAAGAGTGAATCACTGCTTCACCCTGGAGGGGAATAGTCAGTCACCTCGTAAAAGTTTATTTTTATACATGTCTGATCTATTTCACATCCGCTCAGATATTTTGACACATATACAGGAAATGTAACTTTCCCCCATATGGCAGTGTTTGGTTGGCCAGACCTGGGGAAACTCAATAGGGTCACAGAGGAACAGAGGGGAGTTGCAGCATCAGAGAAGAATGCCAGAGGCCTGAGGCCGAGATGGGCACCTGGGGCAGGCAGGCTGGAGACAGGGGTCACAGCGAGGTCAATGCAGAAATCCCCCTGCCTGGGTACAGAGTCCCGGGGCCCAACGCCTAGGAGGCTGAGTGTGCTCTGGCTGCTGCTCCCCAGGAGGGATGCGCTGAGGATGAAGCGGTCCAGGAGAGAGTAACCAGAGAGAACAGTCCAGGGCATGTGGCTGTTTGAAGAACAAAGACAAGTCGGGTCTGAGACGCAAAGGCAAAGATACCTCGGACATCAGCAAGGTATCTCAGCAAAGGAGCAGGGCTTTCCCCGACATCCCAGCATCCTGGCATCCTGGCACGAGGAGATGAGGAGACCTACAGCTCAAATGAAACAAAGGCTCTGGGCTGGGCACTACCCAGCTGGCCCTTCCCCAAGTCACTGAACTTGCATGGACCTCAATTGCCTCATATAGATATTGCAGTTGATATTACCCAGCTAGGAGACCTGGAGGATTCAAGGAGAGAATGCATGTACTGTTTCTCCAAAGGGTCTGATAAAGGAGAAGGGCTGGGAAAATGCTGGTTCTCTCTCTCTCCTGAATCATAAAATGGGGAGGATACTGGTATGTCTTGTGCAGGGAGGATGAAATGGGAAGATGTGTGTGAACCACCTGGCATAACACCTGGCTCCGGGGTGGCCAGTGAACTTGGTTCTTTCCTTCAGTTCCGTTCAACAGGTACCGAGCTCAGAGTCCAGAGAGAGCGATCCCATCAGGTCTTCAAATGATGCTGACAGGCGCTGGAGGGGTGTGCTCGTAGGATGGTGTGGAAGAAGAGGGAGCGGCTCCTCCCCAGGGGCCCCTCCCCGCTGCAGACAGTCAGAGGAGTCCTTATCAGCTCTCCCAGAGAGAAAAGTAAACCCGTGCAGCTCATCATTCCAAGAGGGACAGTGGGCCAGAATAACACACTGATTTGGAGGTGCTTTTCTCTCTCTTTTTTTTTTTTGAAGCTTATATTCATAGGCATCGCATTCCTACAGGGTGCCCCAGGGAGGCAGGCTAATAGATGGGCATCTCTAACTCATGGAGTTGAGATGTGGGCAGAGCCCTGCTCTCTCCCGTGACCCCTTGATGCTCGCATCAGATGCAGGACATGGGCGGGTCTGGCTGTGGAACAATCTCTCCTAAAAAAGCCATTGGGGTTGTCCTAGTCCTACATGCTTAGAAACCACACAGGCAGCCTGGACTCTGCCTCTGCCTCTGCCTCTAGGGCCTGCTTCCCCCAGTTGTAGACACCGCTGACCTGCAATATGTCACTGCCTTGGTCACCACGGCCGTGGGGGCTGGTTCAGGATCTCCACGACCAAGGAGGAGCCTCATTGTCCCTGCTTGGTAAATGGAGCTTGACAGCCAAACCGTAGCTTAACCGTTGCTAAGCCGTAGCCTTCCTCTCTTCTCCTCTGGGACCCAGAGGGTGGAAGCCCCAAAAAGCCCAGGGAGTGTCAGTAGGTGGAGGTTGCACTTGGCCTCACCTCACTCTGTTCCCCCACCCACCTCCCTGTAAACCCTGGCGACACAACAGGAAGGCCCTTTAACTAGCACATAAAAGTGCTTTGGGCTTTCAAAGGCCCTTACTGTGTTTACAGGGGGCCCAAGACTTTTACGGGCCATTTCCAATTCCCCTCCCCCAACCTACTGCTGTATCTTGGTTTCTAACTGTGTTGTGGGAATTGTCACAGCCCAAGCCAAGTGACCACAGGACAGGAAGGAGGATGAGAGACCCCTGAACCTGGGAGGCAATGATGACTGGGCAAGACCAGGCTGACCACCCACCTGTCCACCCTCTATGGGCCCGGTAGTGTGCTCAGAACCCCTCTGATTCACCTCTCTGTCCTGAGAGAGTACAAAATCAGGACTCACAAAATTATTCACCAATCGGCTGATTTGCAGCCACAATAACTGCAGATCAGTCTTGGCAGGGACCCAGCAAACACCTCTGATGGGCAGTGAGGGCCCTGTCCTAAGAGATATTCAGCCCATTCTGGAAGTGGCCAGGCAAGCGAGCTGTCCAGACCAGGATTCAAACAATGGATCTCTAAGATCTTGTTTAGCCCTAAAAGACTGTGAAGCTATAGACTTCTAAGGATTTGGGGGGAAGAATTATTAAGAACATATAAGAAAGAATATATTAAGAATTATTAAGCATCTCTCCAATGCAGAGCTGGGCTTCCCCAGGCCAGAGGCCTCATGGAAGAGCCTGGGGGAGTTTTTCCCCACCTGGGCCTCCGATCCTAGCTGGTGCAAAGATCTGTCTGGCTCTAAGTGTGTGGGGGGTGGGGGTGGGTGGCTTCTCAGGCTGGGAGCTGACAGAAGCCTGGTGGCCAGGAGGAAGAGGCCAGGACCTCCACCTGCTCCCACCTTCTCCTGCCTGGAGACCTCAGCCAGGGAGAAATCCTAGCCCTACAGGCTCCCAAGGCAGACAGCAAGGCCCTCACTGGGGTCTAGCAGCTGTCGCCTCTCTCTGGGCCCCTGCCCGTCCTTCCCCTCTGCCCCCTCCCATCCTGACTCTGTTCTCTCTGTCTAGTTCTTTCTTTGCTAATTTTTTTCTTTCTGGCAGTTTTTCCTCTCCCTCCTCATTCTTCCCTTTTCATAGTCTTTGGTCTCATTCCTATTCTCATTCTCCAAACCATTCCATTTTGTTTTGATAGCTTTTCTCCCCCTTTTCTTCCTATCTTTTTATTTGCTCTAATCATACTCTTCCTTTCTCTCTTGGACCAGATTGTCTCTTCACGTCTCATTTACCAATGAAATCACACAATTTTAAGATTCAATAAACACATGCTATGCACAGCATCAGGCAATTTCACATTTATTATTATAGTTAAACCTCACAACCATTCTCTGAGGTTGAGTTTGCTCCCATTTTACAGGTGCAGAACTGAGGCCTGGAGAACAGACATGATTATCTTAGAACCGCACAGCTATCAGATGACAGATCTAGCATTACCTCCACCTGCCTCCTGTAATAACAAGAATAATCAAGCTTCCTATAGTAGCAGCATATAGTATAGTGCCGAAATAGACAATATACAGTACAGCGTCAGATACCATCCACAGTGTTTGTTTTCGAAGCACACACATCTGTATCACAATCCTATGAGGTAGGTACTCCTACTACCCCCATTTTACAGACGATGAAACTGAGGTGCAAAGAGATTGAATAACTTGTCCACGGTCATACACCTAGGAAGTGGCAGAGCAAGATTCAAAGCCAGGCACTTGGCCTCCAGACTCAGCAAGCAACATCACTCGACAATCCCGCCCCTCCCCACTCTACAGCAGGTGGTCCCTTTATCGGGAAATTCAGGGTGGTGGAGGCACGGCCTCTGGTTTAGACAGTAACAGAGTTCTCAGAGGCCTGTGAGCCTTGCCCATGAGAGGAGAAGGTGTCCACAGCATGTGTCAGGGTCCATGTGTCCTGAGAAACTCCAAGGCCAGTGCTGAGGAGGGACGTCACAGGAAGGGGTCGGCTGAGACAAGAGGATCCTGTCTTGTTTCCAGACTAGAGACAATAAAGGCCTCTATTCGGAGCCTCTGACCCCCCAGCCAGCTTCTCCCGGAAAGGCCTCTTGCCCCCTTCTGGGAAGGCCCTGGAGAATGTGCCCTTCCTCCTGACCCCGCTCTGGGAGCGGCAGCTGAATCTTGCTCAAGGAGGGGCCCATCCACTACAGTCCGGCTGAACCCCACTTGGACCCATGGCCTCCCCAGCCACGGGGGACTTCTTGGGTACCTGGTTTGGCTTTCCCCCCGGTATATCGAGGAATGTGCTTCTGTCATCCTATCCTCCCTCCCCGATCCTAGCCCAGCGCAGAATTGGATTAAGAACAAAAATATGAGCTGTGTTTGTTTTAATCAGCTTCAAGACATGGGGGCTTTTAAAGGGAAGGCGAGCAGGCCGGAGCTGGCCCCGGGGCAGCCAGGCTGGGCGGTGATGCCATCCAGGGGTCAGGAGCATGCTGAGCAGTGAGTGCATCGGCAGGTCAGATCCTGCAGCAGATAAGGGCTGAGCAAGAGGACATGGGGGGCCGAGGGCTGGGGCTGAGGGACGATGAAAAGGATGGGAAGGAGGGAGGGAAAGACACAAGTTTCCCCTGACAGCGCAGAGGGGCCAGGCTGCCCACAATCCCCATGCTGGAGTGAGGCCGGAGGCTGAGGGAGCCTCCTGGAGCCTAGAAGAACCAATAGGGAGTAATTTCTTCCAGAGGAGGGGCTTCCTCCTGGCCTTTGGAATGAAGAATGATGGGAAAGAGGTGAGGGAGGGTCAACAAGGGTCTCTACCACCCAATCGCAGAAAGAGCCCCTGGCAGGGGCTGCCACAGAGCCCGAGCAGTGATATCTGGACTCAAGCTACGTGCCCAGACGTGCCAGCACTAGAGGGGATAGGTGCTAACATTAAGTCAAACATGCAGAAGCCAGTGGAAAAAGGGAGGTGTCAGGGCCAGGTCGAGGGAACCAAGGCCTGATGGAGCAAGAGGCTGGGAGAAAATCCCTGGGCAGATCTCAGGTTCAGTGAAGACCTGGGGGCTGTGGGTGTGGAGGGAGGGCTCTGAAGTGGAAGCCAGGAACCTGCCTACTCTGGGATCCTGGGACATTTAGCAACTTCTTAAAAACAAGCCCCTGTGGCCACATAACTGTACACTTGCTGTGTGATGGCTATACTCACATTAGCCCTGGGAGACAAGGGAAGGGGCCCGGAGAGGTTCAGGGACTGGCCCAAGGTCACACAGCCAATGAGAAAAGCTGGTACAATTCCCTAAGGCTCAGGATATCCAGCCAGTGCTCCAATCTCCAGGGCTGGAACAGGATCCAGATGGAAACAAGGAGGTCAGAAGGTTGAGGGCAGAGCTCCCAGAGGCCCTTCCCAGACGCTCCTGCTCCCCTGCCACCAGGCTCCAGGAGAAGGACCTGGATTGGCTCTGCCCACACTCCATTCAGCCTCCAACACTGTGGGCCGCCCTTGCCTGGAGGGGGCGTGATGCTGCAAGTTGGGGCCACAGCCCACCCGCCCTTACACCAGAGCAGGGGCGGCTCCTTGAGACAGATCTGGGTCTTCTAATTCAGGTCCACAGACGGTTTTGGTCCACAATGATGCTTTTCCTGGTCTGAGGGGAAGGGGAAAAATTGTAGTGAATTCTTTATATGGTACATTTCCTCAGCTTTTAAATTTGAAATAGCATCCCTTTTCTCGTTTAAAAAGCTCTTTCTTGTTACAAAACGTGATGAAAGTAGGACTTCTAGAAAGTCTATTCTTGGTAAAATAAAAATGGTCCACCCTTTCAATTAAAAACAATTTTAAACAGTCCATAAAATCCACAAGTTTGGGAACAACTGTATTATTTCATTCGGAAACATTGTTACCTAGCCTGAGGCACAGGCCGGGGCTCTGCATGCTACAAGTACTTAACAAATGCGGACCACAGGAGTTATCACCATCCAGGCAGTGATGGAAAGGGCATCACAGTTTAGTGAAGTCCACACACTTGGGAGCACTGGACTCTAGAACCTCAAACAGCCAGGCAGGCCTGAGCAGGTCACTGTGGTTTCGGCCTCAGTTTCCTCTTTGCAAAGAGCAGCAGACAGGACTATGGGGTGGCCTCTGAGATGAATCCCAGGGCAGCATTCCATGGCTCAAGGAGGGGTGACTCCGAGCTCCTGGAGAACAGTCTCGAGCCTGAGCACGTGGCCGCCCACACGAGAGGTTCTAGTAACAACAATAATAAAGGGTCTGCTGGCCACAAGAAAAGGGCTTAATTGGACTTTATCTAGGACTTAGGCCCAAACCAAAGGAACACACTGTCCCAAGCCTCTGGATGCATCTCCCAGCCCCTCCAGGCTGACACCAGTCTTGGAGCTTCCCTTGCAGCCTGAGTCATGCCACCCCCTGCAGGCCAAGTCAATTCAATTCAATGCAGCAAAACCTGACTTAGCCCGGCTCTGTGCCAAAGGGGTGGGCACATGCATTATCCAGGAAAGCAGTACATACGGCAGTGCTGCATCATTTAAATTTAGAATATACCTATTCGTATGTATCTACTGCATCCACGCCTGTTAAGAGGCAATTAGACTAAATAAAATATGACCAGGCTCCACCCTCAAGGACAAGTCCTTGGAAAATAGCCCAACTGACCCGAGGGGGATATAGAGGAGAGAGGGGACCCAGTCCTCCCCCAGGGGCATTCTGGCTACCTGAGAAGGTGGGTGCCCTGCACAGACCCAGCAACAAGGTAAACCAGAGGCAGAAGGTGTGGACTGCAGGCCATTCACAGGGCCTGGGACGTGGGAGTCTCTCTCAATGCTGGGGCTGCATTTGAATGGGCGAGGGGCCGGGGCCATTCTGCCCCTTCCTAAAGCACGGCCCTCACACCCCTGGGGGAGGAGAGCTTGTGCCTGTCTGGAGCAGGGCACTGTCACCCCAGGCACTGTCCCCAGGGCGTGGGTGACTTTTTCCAGCCTTGGTCTGGTTGTGAAGCAGGAAAGAGATGCTTTGGCAGGGTCCTTGGGTGCAGGGGGAGTGAGCACAACTGCCTCCACTCAGCGTGGAAGGGACAGAGGAGCGATGAGGGCGGGGCGATGGCAGCCCTCCCACCCCCTCAGGCGGCCCAGCTCTGCACAGTCTCAGCCCCATTCCCTAGACACCAAGGGACACCCGCTGCTGACACCATGGCATTGGGTTTCCCCTGGGCTAGCTCAGGCTACTGTCACCAGGCCTGCCAGGAAATTGCTGCTGACACTCGCGGAAGGGCCCGAGGAGTGGGGAGGCTGGGGATTGTGAAGTCTGTGAGTTCTGAGCAGACACTAGACGGGGCTGCAGCAAGGGAGACAGCTGTAGGTCTGAGGGGAATTCTAGCCACGCAGGGCTGGGCCTTGAGTCTTCATCCTGGTCCTGCCCCTCTTGGGCTTCCCCAGGAGGCCAGGGAACCTGGCAGCTTGTGGCCAGCCTGGCTTCGTGGGGTAAGATGGAGGGGAAGGGTCAGCACTGTCTGAGGGTCATAGGACTCCCCTCCACACCCCTACCCTCAAGGTTGTACAAATTTGCCCCTTAGCATCCCCCCAGGAAGAAAGCCACAGCTGCCCCACCCTCACCAGGCCACATGCCTGGACACTGAGGGGTTCCTACCCCCTTTAACCTGGATAGGGATCATGACCCCCTCCTCCTGTGTTTTCCCCCATCCCGCTGCTGTCCTACCAGGTCCTAAGCAGCCTGCTCTGCATCCTTACCCAGCCTGTATGCCATTCCTTTCTCTCTCACTCCCCTGCTGCCTCTCTCTTCTCTGCTGTGTTTATTAAAATAAAAACATGCATTGGTTCCCAGGTGCTCCTGAGTATTTCGAAGACTTAGGGAGAGGGCTGGGCATGTTGGCGATGGAATGACCAGAGCAACAGAGCACTCTCTGGGCTCTCAAGGGAATACTTACAGGAGGCTGGGCCCAATCCACTTGCAAAGAAATATCTATGGATCTCTCTCCCCTCTGAACTACACGGCTCCCCACAGATGAAAGCCCTCAGTTCTAGACTGTGACATCTGCCATGGCTTTGATCCTGGACCACCCAACCCTAGCCTCAGCCCCAGGCAGGAGGAAGAGGAAGGCCAGAGGTAGAAGCAGGCCCATTGAAAATGTGGGAAGGGTCCGGGCCTGCAGGGAGAAAGCCACAGGGGCAGCCAGGCCTGCCCACAGAGTGACAGTGGTGATGGAGATGCGGTTGCAGGGTGATTGAGGGTGGTGAGCACCCGCATGTGTACAGGACAGGGGTAGTGGGAATCCAGCCAGGGCTCCTCACAAGGCGATGGACAGTTCATGGTACCAGCCTGGCAGCCTGGGGCATCTGGCCTCACCAGCCAGCAGCTTCGAGCCTCCCCCCTAGGCAAAGGCAGGCCTCTCTCCAGGAGCTCCTCAAGGGCAGGAATGGATGATCCACACAGATGATCAATCCATCCACCCATCGCGGGTGTCTGAAATACCTGCCACAGGCCTAACACAGGACAAACATGCAGAATTGTCCCCAAAAGGCCCACCTCTCAGTCTAGGACACTCAGGAAGGCACTTCAGAGCAGGGCAGGGTAGGGTGGGGGTGAGAAGGGGGGGTGGGCTCTGATTGGGCGGTTCTCAAGTTTGGTTTTAACAGATCATGAAATTATGACTTAATGTTCTTACTTTTCACTTACCCAAGTAAGGACATTAAATAACTGACAAAAGAAAGGTATTTTAACACTTCTTTAAAAAATATAGAGGATTAAATAAAAGACAGTCCTTCTCAATATCAATTAGTGATAGAGGTTAGACCAGGGGTTATCTTGGGGGGAACTGACTGAAAGGGATACCAGGAGGCCTGGGGAGCACTCATCAAGTACCAGTTCTAGATCTGGGAGGTGGCTGCACAGGTGTGACATATACAGAAATTCGTTGAGCTGTACACTGGGGCTACTGCACTTTGCTCACATAAGTTACACCTCAATGAAAAAGTAAATAGAGGCAGAAGTTGGACATTAAGCTCACAGAAGCTCAGGACTCAGAGGCCATGCTTCATGAATTCAAATTCCAGCTCTACCTCTCGCTATCTGTGTGACTTTGAAGAAATTACTTAACCTCTCTGTGCTTCAGTTTCCTCATCTCTAAACTGAAGATAATCATTGTACTTACCTCAAAGAGTTCTTGTGGGGACAAAATGAGTAAATATATGTAAAACCCATCAAAGAGTGTTTGGTATGTAGTAATTACTCAGTAAGTGGTATTCATTGTTATTAATATTATTCAAGAAAGCGAAGTTGCAAAGTTTATATTGAAATATAAAAATAGATTAAACTTCCAATTAAGAAAACATAAAATGACATTTCATAGTATGAATTACATTATATGATATTGCTTTCTTACACAAACTTATTAGAGGCTCTGTATTTCTCATTCATTATTCAACAAATATTTATTGATTGCTACTAGCTTCCAAAACTATTCCAGACAGTGGGAATAAAGCAGTGAATCAGACAAAGTCCCCGTCCTCGTGAGTTTACATTCTCATGTGGGAGACAGTCAGTGAACAAACAAGGAAATAAATATGTAACACAACGTCAACAGAGAACACCAAAACATCTACACCTAGGCATACCATATCCAAACTGCAGGAAATCAAGACAAAGAGCAAATCTTGAAAGAATTCAAAAGGAAGCAAATGCTTTACCTCTAGAGGAACAAGGATAAGAGTTGAACTGACTTGTCTTCAGAAGCCATAAGAGGAAGATGGAAGTAGAGTGAAATACTTAAAACGTTGAAAGCAGAAAACTGAACCTAAATTTGTGTATCCACTGAAACTATCCCTCTAAAGTGGAAGAGAAATAACGACTTTCTCATACAAACAACATCGACGGTGATAAGTGCCAGGAGGAAAACTAAGGCTGAGGAAAGTGAGGGGGGCAGGTAGAGGTGCCACGTCAGGGCGTCAGGAGACCTCTCCAAGGAGGTGCCATTTCCATGGAGACCTGAATAAAGTGAAGGAAGGAGGCAGGAGCCATGCGAGGATCAGGAGAGAGCTCCTGGCAGAGGGAGCGGCAGGGGCAAAGGCCCTGCGGTGAGATGGAATCTGAGAGGAGCAGAAAGAAGCCAGTGTGGCTGGAGCACGATTAGCCCAGGGCAGAGGGTGTGATGTGAAGAAGGAAAGGTACAGGGCCAAGGTCATGGAAGGAGCTTCTCCTGAGTGCCATGAGGAGCCATTGGAGGAATCTGAGCTGAGGGTGATACAACCCAATTTACATCTTCTGCAGATCACTCTTGGCTTTGGTTTGTGGAGACCAGGGAGGAGCAGGGAGATCAGCTACAAGGCATTGTCCAGGCAAGAGATGGGGGGGCATTGACCAGGATGGTGACAGAGGAGGGAGGAGGGGAATCACTGGATTCTAGAGGCTTCTGGAAGGCGGAGCCAGTAGGACGATAGATGGTTTGGATCTAGTGTGTGAGGAAAAGAAAAGGGCAAGGGGGGCATTTTGGCCTGAGCCACGGGGGAGTGGCAGCGCTTGGAGCTGAACTGGGGGACCTGGGAGAGAAGCAGGCTTGGGCATCAAGAGTTCTGCTGTGTTTGCACACGTCAAGTTTGAGAGGACAAATGGATAGCTGGACACACAAGTCTAGATCAAGGGAGCGGGCAGAGCTGAACGTATCATTTGAGGACGGTCAACAGCACAAGTGTACAGCTCAAATGCCCTACTGGATCTCATGTTCGGGGTTTTCTCACAATCTTTCTGGAAAATTCCCCGTAGCCCTGCTAAGGAAAGTGGAAACAGTCTTTCTAGGGTTGTCTCATCAAAGCTGGAGCATTCTGGGCAACACCAGAGATGGAAAACCAGCACCCCTTGTCTCCAGCAACTCCGCCAAGCCTCTCCCTGTGGGCTGCAGCATACAGCGCGGTGGACCAGACGTGTGAGGGCAGAGAGCTCGGGGCAGGTGCGGACAGGAACCAGATGAGAGGCACACTCTGGGCCAGTGGCCAGGGAAAAATTCCTCCCGGGCAGGCGCACTCAGCGCTCTGGGCAGAACCTGAGACGATCTCAGATGGCGCCCTGAAGAGAGAGTGAGAAAATCATTCCTCTCCAATTCTCTTTCCTATCTGATCACAATGTGCCCTTTAAATCACAGCTGCATCTGGTTGCTAAAAATGCGGCCAATGGGGCTTTAACACCCTCTAAAACTTGCTAACACTCCTGTTTAAGGGAAGAAAGCAAACTTTAGACTCAAAGGCTTCTATAGGCAACTCTGGCTACAATGTAATCATATTTCTGTGCTTTCATTTTATTTATTTTTACAGCTACTCTCTGTTTATGACAAGTGCTACTAGTGTTCCATTAACGGTACAGATGTAAAATTTCCTTTTAAAAGATACTCACGCGTGTGTATGTGCGTGCACACATGTGCGTACAGTAAGTTACATAAAAATGTCACAACTGGAAGGACCCACAACGAATAATATACAACTATGTACCTGGGGGCTTTGGGGAGAAAAAGGAAAAGAAAAAAATCTAAAAAAAAAAGAAAAATGTTAATAATACAAGTGGCACTCAGATGTGGCCAAAATCATGAAGATGTGACTTACATGACTAGAATCTGAAAAAAACATGGTTATAAAAGATGCAGAAATGAAAATAAGAGCCCTGAGCATCATATTCATACACAAAGCTCAAAATCACCCGAACCACCCCAAGATCAAGGGTGGGAACATCCCCCTTTCCTTTCACAGCCCTTGCAGGCTGCACGTGGATAACTTTCCCTCTTCCGTGGTGCTTTCGGTATTTGCCATCACTGGATTTCACCAAAGGGGAGAATTCTCTGAATATACAGTTTTCCTCATCTCAAGGCCACAAAATTGATGTTGTTACCAATGCAGTCTCCCCAAAGGCCGCAAAATCATGAGATGCCTTCTGAACCAGCAAAGATTACGATGTGCCCTTTAAATAACAGCTGCATCTGATCATACCTCTAACTCACGGAGATGGAAGTTCTGGACAATAGTGTCCCCATACAGTGCACTCCTCAAAAATAAGGAGCAGGTCTAGGCATGAGTCAGGGCCTTGAGCAGCGCCTGGCTTAGGCCAGACCTCAGGGATCTCTGAATATTAGGTGGTCCACGCACAGCAGTGCCCACCCGAGTCAGATGACAGTGTCCGTGTGGGGTCCACAGACCTGGGCAGAGAACAGAGCTCAGGAGGAATGAGGACAGAAGATATTCAGATGCAAATCCTGCTGACCCTCTTGGGACCCCAGAGAAACCCAGCGATGTTATCCCAAAAGTAGGAAGTGTGGGCCCTGGGCTCTCAGCACCTCCAGCTGCAGCTGGCTGAGGGAGGCACAGCTGTCTCGCCCGAGGCTGTGTCTCTTGTGAAGGAGAAACATCCGGCCAATTCCATCAAGAATGTCAGTCAAGATTCAGGGGAGGAATCGGTCAGTTCAGCCATCCTATCCAGCAGCTCTGTGTCCTGGGAGCAGACGATTGGACCATCCTCAGCCAGGATGGGGAGAGGCCTCTGCCCCAAGGGCTGGGGCCTTTGCAGCCCCCTCATCCCCCAAGTCCTCTCCCACCTAAAGCCTTGGGCTGGGGGACTGCAGCCTGGGAGAGGCACAGGGACTGGCAGGATGTGACCCAGGATATGGGGACCACAGGCTCTGTGGCGAGATATGCAGAGGTGAAAGGGCAAACCTGTTTCTAGTCTCCTTATCAGGAATGGCCGAGTGAAAGGGAAGTGGGCAGCCCTGGAGGTCAGGCTGGCGGGTCATTGCGGGGCCAGGGCTGGGCCCAGGAGACCTGAGAGGGGACCCTGCTGGGCGGGGGAGAAAGAGAAAGGGAGGGATGAAGGGAGGGCCGGGGAGGAACAGCTAGGTGGCCAACCATCCAGGTTTGCCCTGGACTGATGGGCTACCTGGGATAGAGGACTTCCAGGTTTAAAACCTAGGTGGCTGGTCACCCTAGGAGCAGTCCTAGCCAGGCGACCGTCAGAGCCCCAGCCCACCTTCCCAGGCTCACCCCTGCACCTTGTGTGAATGCCTTCTTACTTCTTCCCACTGCCGCTTTATTCATTCAACAACTATTAAAGAAATGCCCACTCTGTGCCAGGCCTGCTGCCAGGCACGGGGGTCCAGCAATGAAACAACAAACTCCCCTTTGTGGTCCAGAGCTTGTGGATTATGAGACCTTCAAAGCCCCGGGGAATCCTCACTCCCTCCGCCGCCTGCCCAGCCAGCCACCGCCTGGTGCCTCTGGCGCGTGTTTCCAGGAAGCTCTTTTTGGTCTACCTCGCCACACTCCAGCGTGGGGACTGTGTCTAGTTCACGGCTCTACCTCCTGCTGAGCCCAGCACAGGACCCTGAACACGACAGGTGCTTAATACCTGTCTTTGATGGAGTGGTTAAGGTACTGAGGGCAGGGCGGAGGTGGGGACACCTCGGCAGTCTGTGAATACCCACAGCCCTGCACCCACGCCACTCCGCAAATATACACATATGCACACAGGGCACACCTAGTCTTGGAGCTGCATTCTCCCTGACCCAGCAGAGGCGGGCGCCCACCATCCCTAGCTGGGGAAGGAAAGGGGAAACATGGCAGGCTGATGGGCAGACCCCAGCCTAGGTCAGGGGAGGGTGGTCCCCGAGATGGGGGGAGTACCAGAGCTGGCTTGTTCTCCGCTAGTTGAGAAGTCTTGGCCTCGGGCTCCAGCATCCTGTTCCCTCAGGGGTCTCACCTGTAGTGAGCCCACAATAGTCAATGTGCCCTATGTGTGTCTGGGGCATCTCAGGGAGCCAGAACCAAGCCTAGCCTCTTTTGGCCTTGGTCCTTGCAGCTGGAGAAGCCAGCAGGGACGTTGAGGGAGGCTAGGCAGGGAGGGAGGCAGTGCTGGAAGAGGCTGGGCTTCCAGTTACAACTCCAACAGACTCCGCCGCCCACTTAAGGAGTAGGGAACTGCACAGGGGACTGTAAGCTTCTCACAGGCAGAGCTGTATGCACTCATCTTGGTCCACCCAGCAGGGCAGGACTTAGACTGGGCTCTCCACACTTTCTGTGGATAATGCCAAAATCAAGCCTGGCCCTCACAGAGCAGGGCCCCACATTGCTGTCCTGCCCCCTGGTGGCATTTTATCATATTGCAACCCTGGGGATATAAGAAAAAGCAGGGGGTGGGATTTCTGACTGTGGCTGAGGTCAGCCCACTGGATGCCCCATCTTTGGGGCATGGTCTTAGGGCATCACCAGGATGGGGCCCTTGAATTTTCTGAGAACAGCTGGGGAGTGGGAGAAAAGAGCAGGATGTGGGAAGACAATGCCAGAGGAAAGGGCAGCCTGGGACCTGATGCACGCTCTACCCACAGGTCACAGACAGACAGGGAAAGCACAGAAGGGACCTCGGGATCTTTTAAAATCAAAACTCAGGTGTCCAGAGTTGGATTATGGCTTAACCATAGTCTTCGGTTCCTGACACACCCTCATGCTTTCATGTAGGTAATTTTTCATTTAGCTATTTTTCATAATGCATAAGCACCTATGAACCAGGGACTTTCTTTCCTCCTTTCTTTTTAAGAGCAGAGATTCCCCCCTCCCCCAACTCCCAGCCTTTTCTTCCAAAGGAAATTTCATATGGAACCCGGGTAAGTAAGAAGTGGAACTGCAATGGCTGCAGTAGGGGTGGGGGCTGGCTGCTGCCTGTTTGGCCACCCCCTTTACTGCCTCAGCAGCCCCCAGGAGCCGCCTGGAATTCTGTAGAACATGATCTGTACCAACAGTGCCCAGGAGGGCAGGAACCTGTCTCCTCCGTTCCTATGCCCCAGTGCCCAGCACATACCCAGTTTATTTAATGCCCTGTTTCAACAAATGCTGGGTGAAATGAACTGAATAAGAGAAACTTAGTCCAACAACTACCCAGGTCTGATTTGGGGAGGGGACACCAAAAAATGCCTCTGCCTCCAAAAGTCTCCGCCATCAGCCTATCACAGTGCCTACCCTTCTCCATAACCACACAGTCCAAAGCTGCATGTCCTCCAGGACCCGAAACAGACACTACCTCCTCCACGAAGCTTTCCCAGATGTCCCCAGCCAAAGTCATCCTGCTGCCTTTGAACACTGTAGCCACTTTATTACACCTCTCTCCTGCATTCTTCACACCCACTCAGCCTTCAGCCCAAGTTATTTGCATACATGTCTCATTTCCCCAGCAATGCAGACGCTGCGCTCTTTGAGAAGCCTGTCGTGTTTGATCGACTTCTGCATCCATCTCGGTGCCTTCACACAGTAATATTCAATACATGTCTGAGGAAGAAGGAAAGTCTCCCCATGCTCCTAAGGACATCGTGTCTCCAGAGAGGAAAGGCTGTTAAAATTCTCCACCAGGGGCACCTGGAATCAATTTGACCTACTAAGACATTAGCTGGACTAGTTTATCGGCTCCGCAAACTGTCACCAAGCAGAGAACATGGACAGGGATCCAGGATAGGGAAGTTCGGGTAGAAAAGAGACATCTAGAGCCCCACTAGTGTCAGAGCTGTGTGCAGAGGTTGGGTCCCTGGTCCTGAGAAGGATTCAGAAAGTGTGGCCAAGGAAGAGCTGGGGGTAGGGCAGCAGGAGGAGAGAGGTGGAGGGTCCTGGGTCCCTCAGCTCTTGAGTTTGCCTCCCCACGTCTGCCTCCAGGGCCTGGCAGGCTGGGACACAGGGGACTGGTTCCCTTTTTCTCCCCCAGAACATCTGGGGCTGCATCAGACATAACGATCTGGTAAAGAAAATTGTTATGGAAATATGTAACCGTGAGACGTTATCAAAGGCGTCTTTAAAGTCCCTTTTCAACCCCCAGCGGGTGGAGGGGGTTGGAAATTGGAAAACTGGGAGACGATTACAGGACCATCAAAGTGGCCGAAATTCAATCCAATCTGCAGGTTTAAGGATGGCTAGCAGACTCCTGCCCCAGCCCAGAAGGCTGCAAACCCACTGTTTAAAAACCAAATCAACGGCATCATCAGATCCGGGCCTGCAGCAAACAAACGGCGCCCACAAAGGGTTCCCTGGATTTCCCTTGCACTGGGGAAATCTGAGAAGTGAGGCCCTGGGGAGGCGCGCCCAGCTCCCAAGGCTTCTATCTTCTCCTCCCTACCCCACCCCACCCCCAGTCTGGGCTCCAGCTCTTTGTCTCTCCATCCCTCTCGGTGCCTTCCTTCTTGTACATCTTTCTGTGCCTACTCATTCTCCTTCCATCTCTTTATATATATATTTTTTTCTAACAGTGTTCTATGTCTCTCTTCTTTTTCTCCCTACGGTTGCCCTCTCATAAATTGTGGAAATTGTGACATTTCCACTTTTTTTGTGTGGACTTCCATCTCTTTTGTGCGTCAGCACTGTGTCTTTACATTTTGTCTTTTTTCTTTCTTTTCTCGTTCTCTCTTTCTTTCCTTCTTTTGTTCTTTCACAGCAACACCCTCTTTTCCTGGGCCTCTCTTTAATTTTTCTGCCCTTTCCTCCCTGTGAATTTCCTGTAATTTCAGACCATGGATGAGGTGAAATCCTCTTTGGCTGGTTTGTTTACCAATGCGAGTCCTGGGTATTTCACCCTGGTGTCCAAACATAAGTGTCCTCCATGCATGCCCCATCCAGGGACCCTTCTCCCTACGTCTATCACCATGAACTGTGCATCGCGGCAACATAACCTTGCCAGCACACAGGCGCGCACAAAAGAGACGTGGTTTTTACCTCTGAGGAGGCTCTGCAGACATGAAAATTTATGTCCCGCGGGGTGGAACGCTACAGCACATAAAACTGATCCACGCAGAGAACGTCTGTAATTTACAATTTTTTTTACGTGGGGTGAGAGAAAGAAACTATAATTTTGCTACTAATAAAGTCTCTATTTTTATGCTCAAGATGTGAAGGTTTATCTTCACTCACATTTCTCATGGTCGTAACCTTGAAGGCTCTGTTATATTGCAGGTTTATATTTAGAAAAGAGAGCAATTCGCACGTCTCACTGGAAATTCCGAGGAGTTTCATTCCGCCCTGCAAAATGTGTTAGTGACCGCGAGAAGAAAGCTCCATTTTGAGTCATTCGTCTTAGACGAATCCTTTCGGGAACGGAAAGGGAAACAACACACGTATGTTTATCGAGAATAGAACTGAGAACCTCAGGAGAAAACGAAAGCAGACGCACAGGGCGCGCCGCAGGAGCCCCGGGAAGGCGCGGGAGCCGGCGCGGCTCCGCGCGGACGGCCGACGGGATGCGGCAATTCGCCACCCGGCCACTCACCGCCGCCTGCGGCCCGGGCGAGAGCGGGCCGCGAGTTGCAGCGACGGGGTCCGAGTAGCCGGCAGCCGCCCACCTGTCCGGCCGCCCGTGGGGCCGTCTGTCCGTCGCGGGTCCTGCGCGCCCGGCTCCAGGCTCGCGCGTTTCCGCGGCCCACGGCCTCCGGCTCGGCTGCCCGCTGGCCTGGCCTCGCGGCGCACAACCTGCGGGCTGCTGTCAATTTACCAGGCCCCAAGTTCACGGGCGCTGCGCCCGTTCCGCTCGCGTGCGCCCAGGCCCTGCTCAGGCCCGGGGCTGACATGCTAGAGTCCGAGGCCGCCGCTGGAGAGAAGAACGGGCGGGCGGCCGCGGGCTCGACTCCTGGGGCTCTCCGAGCCCCAAGGCCCCCGGCGATCCGGGAAGGAACCAAGCGCCTGTTCCTTTTGATCTGGTTTTATAGAGATTTGATGTTGACATTAAACTTTGAATGCTTTTATCGAGTTCGATCTCTCTCTGATTACCATTTTTAAAAGGGACTCGTGTGCCGGCGCAGCAATCTGCTGGCTGTCGAGGATGCGCGGAGGGACGCGGGCACCGGGCCCTGGGATCAGCAGGCCCTGCGGCACGGGGTGCCGGGGCGACGCTGGGCACAGCCCCCTACCCGAATCCACACGCAGTTGCCGCTCGCCCCACATATCCCTCCTTCCCCGCCCTCGCGCACCAGGCCGCCCTCTCCGCAACGCTGGCGCGGGAGGCCGGGGCACGGTCGCGGCGCGGCGTGGCGGAGAGACCCAGGCTCGAGAGGCGCAGGGTGCAGAGCCGGAGAGGAACTGGGAGCCGCCGCCGCGCCTCAGTCCTCCCTCTGCAGCCCCCATATCCACGCTGAGAGACTCAATTACTTTCAGGTGTGGACCACTTAATAAACTAAATCTTCCGGGGCAGGAGGCAAGTTTTGGGGGGCCAAACTCAAATCAGCAGACTTCGCATTCATAAAGAGGGGCTTCCCTTAAATCTCGTCCGGTTTGGGCGGAGGTGGGGAGAGGAGGTTCCCCGACAGAGAGTGTCTCCCCCTGGGATGACTGTCCTTGTGGGTGGGGGGACCCAGAGAGGCTATCTGTCTCTTTGGGTCTCTCCTCGGCTCTGTCTCTTTCTATCTCTGTTCTCGGTACATCAGAACGGAATCAACCATTTTTGGACTGAATCACTGCTAACTGGGCCAGAGCCCTTGAGCCGAGTCCAGAGACCCAGTGGAAACAGAAAGCTGTCTCTCGTCCCCTCTCTCACCTCTTTCTCTTTTTCTCCTTTGTCTCCATCATCCATTGCCCAACGCTCTCTTGATCTGAGATTTCCAAACCTACTTTTGCAACACTCCAGGGAAACTCCAATTATCTCTAGGGCTTTGTGAAATGCTCAAAACGACATGAACTTCAATTAAGTTTAATTATTTAACTGCAGGCTATGGACCCTTGATTGGGCAGGAGAAGCAGAGGAGGATGTTGGTGAATCAAACAAACCATCCCAGGGTGTCACAGCTCCCTGAAGGCGAGGAATGCCAGCTTCAGAAATTTCAGGGCTCAGGAAAGAATCTCCAGCTCAGGAAGAGAAAATTAAGTTCCCAGGAGGGCAGGGGCTTAATTTATTAAGGTTTGATCCCAGGGAAAGCTCTCTCTGACAAGAGGAGCCAGGAGGACTCTGTCCTGCCCTGGGCTTCCTCCCCCCACCCTCTTGCCAACCATCTCCATCCAGGCCTTTGGAGAAGGAAGGGAGAAGGTTTCTCCCTTCCTACCCTACTCTACTCCCATTTAAAATCCCTCAGTAAAGTCCAGTTTACACTGGACAAAGCAAACTGGTTCCTTCCCTGTTTGCTAGGAAATTCAGACCACAACAGAATTTTTGTATGAATTTCCCAGGAATCCAGCCTGATGTAAATAAACATGCTCTCTCTCATGGCTCTGCTCTTTTAGAAGAGTTACTCACCCAAAAGTCTCGGAGGGCCCCTCACTCCTCACACCACTGGATCTAGGAAATTGCCCTTCTCCTGAGTTCAGGGATGGGAGCCCCAAGAGGTGACCAGATGGCCGTGGTGGAGGGCAACTCACTCTCACGGCATCTGACAAGGGCCCACATGTTTCCCGTACAGAGAACAAATCTGCCCCATTAAAGCGTTACTCTGCTGGGGAAAACACTGATGCAATATTAGAAACACGCTGGGCCCACTGTGAGAGCCGGAAGGAGAGGCAGGTCCTCTCAGGAAGGCAGCGAAGGCCAGTGGGCGAAACTAATCCCGCCACGTCCACCCTGACTTGGCCCAGCAAATTGAGGGAGGGCTTATTGACCAAAACATCCGCAGGAGCGAGCCTATGGGGCTAGTGGTGTAGTTAGAGAGAGAACGTCTGGGGATAGACAGGGGCAGAAGGTGCTGGGGGAACCTGGGCTTGGGGCCGAACTGGGGAGTCCACTTCCTAGGACTGAACTTTATAGCAAACAACTCCACGGTTTGGGCCCCAGCGACACTGCTGATCTAAATAGCTTATTAACAAATGGAAAATATATAAACACATAACAATTGCCTCTAAGAAAAAATTTATTAAAATCCTCCCATGTTATGTGCAAAATAAATAGCTGAGACCATATGGGTGAGGAGGAAAGTGGCTGTGTCCTAATTAGCTATATGCTCTCGGCAAAAGTTCCCTCTCCAGGCCTCGGTTCCCTCATTTCTAGATGAAGATGACAGCCTAGATTAGCAGTTTTCAAACTTTATACTGCATCAGTGTCATCCAAAAAAAAACCCGTTAAAACAAAGACTGCTGGGGCCCACCCCAAGAGTTTCTGACTCAGTAGGTCTGGGGTAGGGCCAATAATTTGCGTTTCTAATAAGTTTCTCGATGCTGCAGCTGCTGGCCTGAGGACCACACTTTGAGAACCTTTGGACTAGATGATGTTTAAGCTCCCATCAGATCTAACATTCTGCTCTGTCTCCATGCCCCTGGATATCCTCCATGCCTCCTGATGTGTTTGGAACCAAATATGAGAGGGCTGATGATTTTACACTCAGGCTTGTACGCCCTGTCATCAGTACAGAATAAATCTTTGAGCAGGCTGACAGAGGCTGGTCACCCTGCCCACTGAAGGATTCTTGACCTCTCAGTGCACATATTCCAGTTTGAATTAACCCCAGCTGGCTGACTGCAGGGCCTGCATCTCCAACAGTGGCTAATGCTGGTTTTCCTTTGTACCAAGCAGGGCTGGGCCTAATCCTAGCTAAATCCCAAGCAGGCCTGTTGTGTAGACGGCTGCCTTCAGAGGGGTTGGCAAGAGCCCAGGGTACATCTCCAGGCCCCTCGATGTGGCCTAGTGTCTGCTAAACATTTACCCCAACACACACACACACACACACACCACCACACACAGAATCCCCAGTCATCAGGAGAACTAGTTTCACTTTGATGTACCTCTGCCTGCACATTTGTTTCAGCTCCTCTCCTGGAACCACAGCCTTATTTATCTTCTTGGCATGGGTTCTTAGAATACTTCCATTCAGGCAGCAGCAAAATCACTCAGCTCCACTGTTTTACGAAGTTTATCAAACAGCAAAATATCCGGTCTCTTTGTCCAATGGATCTGGTGAGAATGTGCCTACAGAACTGCTTTTCCCCAGATGTCCTAGGGTCTGTGTGTGGTTACAGATACCCTCCCCTATGAGGACCCTGCAAAATCTTGGGCTTGCCTACTTATGCTGCAAGGGGCCCCCAGAGCAGATGCAGAGTTTTGAGGCTTCTCCTAAATAGGGAGACCCAGCTACACATACTCCACACATGCACACGCTATGTTCACACCCCACCAACAGACCCTCAGACTCCACAGCAGATTAACAACCTCTACACCCCACCCCAATCCCCCAGCCTGGGATAGCGCCCCTGCCCCCAAAAGTAGGAGCTGCTTCTAAAATTATCACTGTCATCTCCATCCCAAAGTTTGGGACCTTTGTGGAGACAGCCACCTTCCCTGCAGCTGAGGGCTTGGGCCCTCCCCACCCATTTAAAGGGACCAAGCGTTTCATAATCTCCACAGGTCAACTCCAAACAGCCACAGGCCTGGTCTTCTCCACTATTCCCTCCACTCCAAGCATTCTGCTTGCTTCCCAGGAATCATGGCAACCCCAAGGCTGGGCTCTGCACCTCTAATCCCACCTGAGGCCTCTCAGCCAGGGCTGGGGGTGGCCCACACTCTCTGAGGGGCAAGAGAGCAAGCAGCCAGGCCCACCCTCACTCGGCACCTGGCATGCCCAGTACTATCACCAGGTGGGCACCAATCACAGGATTCCAGAACCTGGAAAGTGCACGGAGCACTTTCCCTACACCCCTTAAGGAAGTTCTCAAAGTCCAGAGAGGAGCCTGGGGCTAGGCAGATGCCCCGACTTTGCAGTTGACAATGTGTACTCACTGAAGGACCCTTTCTGCATGGAAATCTGACTCGGAGGTTCCAAATGTCCCCTGAAGACACACTCCTCTGCCCTGTCTCTGCAGCCCCCACTCTCTGGGCTGCTGATCATCCATACACTGTCCCCCACCCCAGCTCTGGCAATAAGTCTGGTCATTTCTTCCCCCTAAATACCTCTTCCCTCAAGCCATCCCTCTTCATTCCCTTGGCCACACGCCAGTTCAGGCCTTAGTGACCTTGTGCCTGGACCACCCTCTTACACGCTGTCTCCCCTTCTCCTATGTCCCCCGGCTACCTAGGGCAAGTCACTCTCTCTGCACCCTAGCTTTCTCATCTGTAAAATGGAGACAATGGTACCTTCCTCAAATGGAGGTAAGAATTAAATAAGATATTGCACTTAAAGAGCTTGGTCCACAGTAAGTGCTCAGTAAATGTTAGGTAAAATCATTACTATTATTATCCTGCTCAAGCTACCAAAATTATTGTCCCAAAGCACAGCTCTCATTCTCCTGCTAAATAACAACAACAATAGTAATAATACTAACACTTACCGAACACTTATGGGCCAGGCCCTGTTCCAAATGCATCTAGCACTCTCCAATGGCTCCCCATTGCCTAAAAGAAAGTAGGCGCCATTTTTTGCACATGCTGCATTCTGGTCCTGCTCAGCCTGTCTGTTGTCATGTCTGCTACTCTTTCACAAAGCCCTCTGCTGGAGGAGTCAAGCTCCCTGAGCCGGGACATGCCCTGTCCACTTGACCTGGATTCAGCAACTGCCCTCTTCTCCATCTGCCCGCACTTTGCTGGCCCTTCACGTTTTCCCGGGCTGCAGCTCAGAGATCTCCGAGGGGGAATGGCTCTTTGCCCAAGGCTGTGCAGCTGGGGATCCAGGGACTGGTGCTGATATGCTCATGACTGCTCAGTGGTTGACCTCTCCACCTGGAAGTGACATCAGACGACATCAGCCCCTTCTGCTCATGTCCATTCCTCAACAAGGGCAGCCTGTCTCACACTTAGCAAACATCTTGTATTAGCGGGTAATTGTTCATGTGTCCAATCTTGTCTCCCCAGGAGAAAAAATCTAGTAAGAAGGATCCACCCAGGCTTTGGAGTGGGGGTGCGTTTTTAGCCCCTCCACTCTGCTGAGCACAGTCGAACGGCTGGAGGGAGAGCACAGCCCTTGTCCATCTGAGAAGACTGTAGGTAGCAGGGCATGCTGGAGACAGAGCAAGCTCACTAGGCCACCTGCCTGGGGCCCTCCTGGTTCTGCCATTTAGGAAGTGTCTGATACCTTGGACAATTTAATTTCTCTGAGTTCTGTATTCTCATCTGTAAAGTAGAAACAATAATAGCTACCTCCTAAGAGGGTCATATGAAATTTTAAAATGTAGAGTGTCTAGTTCAGACCTAGTTCATAGTGGGCTCTCAGTCCCACCTCCCTTCCTTGTCACTCAGTTCCAAGCCTAGGGCCAGGGTTCCCCTTGCTGAGCTGACAGCAGTGCAATATGGGATTCCAATACCCCTCTCCAAGAAAAGAGATGTCTCCTTTCTTCCTTCATCTACATGAACAAAGAGCCCCCGTGGAGCCTCGAGACCAGCCCCTGTACTGAGGGAGCCCCCTGGGAGCTTGCCTGCTGGGACAGCTGAACACTCAGCATACAGAGAGAACCAGGGCACACCTTGTTCCCCTGCCAGATCTCCCCAGGCTTCCTCAGGACAGGCAATGTGGCTCTCACTGCCCAGTGGCTTTGCCACTTGCCTGCCAGGCACCCTGTCATGCCCCTTCAGGCCCTCTTCATAACCTATCAGTACAGCCACTCCTCTGACCCAACTTTTGGCACGAGGCCTTATCTTTGGGGTCAGGCACCTTAGGTTGAGTCCCAGCAGCACTAAGCAGCAGTGGGATATGGGCAGTTTTATGAACCAGCCTCCACGATGGCCCCAACGAGCCGCACTTGTGGAATCCTCTCCTACAATAAAGTAGGGCTGACCTGCATGGCCACAGAATATGGCAGAAGTAATTGTGTGTGAGCGCTGAGGCCTGGCCGTAAATGGCGTTGCAGCTTCCACCTTGGTCTCTTGGATCGGTCGCTGTGGAGGAGGCCAGCTGCCAGATTTGAGGACACGCAAGCAGCCGCGTGGAGAGTCCCTCAGAGGGAGGAACTGAGGCCTCTCGTCAAGTGCCATCCTCAACCTGCCAACTCTGGGAGCGAGCCACCTTGGAAGCCAAGCCTCCAGCCGAAGTCAAGCCTTCAGAATACTGTAGCCCAGCCAATATCTGACTGGGGGTCATGAGAGATCCAAACCAGACCACCCAGCCAAGCTGCTCCTGAATCTCTGACCCACAGTCACTGATGATTGCTGTTCAAAGCCACTAAGTTCTGGGGTGATTTGTTCTGCATCATTAGGTAATGAATCTACAGACTAATCTCAGTTTCTTCATTTGTAAAATGGGAATATTAACACTGACTTTACAACTATAAAGATTAAATGAGATGGTGTTCACCTGGCACGTTGCAGATGTTCTGTCAGTGGTGGGCACTATTATTATTACCCATCCCACCACCTCTCCTTCCCTGGAGACTCCAGAGGAGGCTGGGCAGAGGCCCTCCCACGCTCTTCACTTGCTTTTCTCCCAGGCCCTTGTATAGTTCAGGCCCAGTCTTCACTCTCTGTCTTCCTCCAACACAGGAGCAGACACTGGATGGGAGTGGAAGCGTCTGTGACGTGGTGGGGAGCTCCTTCCACAACTCTGGGGTGGGTCCCACTCACATTTCTAAGGGTGTTCAGTGGTGTGTTTGCCTTTCCTTTGAAGGGCACCAAATGTGATAATTACATACTTATTAGCCTTGTAAAACAACAAATCTGGAATCTACACTCTGGAACCAATGGATTTCCTGCTGAAATGAGTTCAAGGGGTGCCCTGGCCAGCATTCCTGGGAAGAGCCCAAGCTCTGTACAAAAGGCCCCGCCGATTACCCCCTGGCCCTCTGACCCTCCTCACAGACTACCCCACTGCTCACCAGGCACATCTCTTCTGCCCCCCTACTCAACTCTCACCTCACAGCTCCCGGCCAACAAACGTGCTTGTTGTTATTTTCACGTTTTCTTAACGTCTGCCCTCTGAGTGTGGGTCCTGGGATCCCCCTTAGAGTAGGGGACATCCAGGCTCTGGCCTCCTCCTCCGTATCTCCCACTAGTGCATCCAGGGCTCAAAGCCGGGCTTGGCACACACTGTGGACAGAAGTCCATGGAGCCACCCTGCCCTCCCCCTGGGGTTTCTCTTGGTTCCTGTGGACTCTTCCACCTTAGTCTCTCTTCCTCCCATCCCAACCGAAACTCTCTTCCTGCCCTGGCCCCAGTGATATTCAATAACTTCAAGTTCCCCAAACTTGGCTTCTTCCTTCTCTCTTCTGGGCTGTTCTCTCTGGAATGCCCTCTCTCCCTGTCCCTCCACAAACCTGCCGCTGGTTAACCCCGACTCAACTTTCAGGATCCAACCTAGATCCATTCCATGACCAGCCGTCCCAGCCCAAGGCCTGCACAGGTCCCGCCTCAGCCCCCACGGTCCTCTGTGCTCTCCTACCTCAGCACAACACACCCTGTGATGTAAGTACCTGTTGTTCTGTGTCTCTCGTGCTAGTCTGGAAAAGCCCTCAGAGTAAGTGGTCTGTGTCTCTGACTCTGTCTTCACTGTGCAGCCCTGCTGGCTGGCACATGGCAGGCATTCAATAGATGCTTGATGAATAAACAAATACACATGATTAATTGATCAAAGTGTTAAAACTATGAAGTCTAGACCTGCCCTCTTCTGGTTCACACCAAGAATGAGTTCATCAAAAATTCCCCCACCAAATGATTTCTCCTGGTCCTTGCTGGCACTTGCACAGAACCCATTTACCTTCACACAAAGGCAGTAAGGCCGACACCAGGGCAAACCAGGCCCTCAGGACACTGCCACATCCCAGACATAGCTCTGCCTCTCTGGCCCCTGCCCCTGTTCCAACCCAACCCCACGGAGGTGGGCAGAGAGAATGAGCGGAGAAATATAGGGTCAGGGTGGAGTCAGGCTCAAGAAACATCTGTATAAACACTGTCTTGTTCATTTCAATAAAACTGAACTACAGAATCATTCTTCTCAATGTTCCAGGGGAGAAATTGAGGAACAGACAGGTTAAGTGGCTCCCTCAACGAGACATCAAATCCATGGAAGAGAAAAAACAGCTCCCTAACATCTTAGAAATTTCACCCCAAAGCACAGACTTCAGCCTGGATTGTCAGAATCATAGCCAGGGAAGCTGGGTATCCATAGCACAACGGATTCTTTCCCCCTCTTCTTTCTTTCTTTTAAATATCATGGGTGAGGAGGAAACACCGGATCTGAAGGTTTATTTACCATTCCTTAGCCTGACCTTCCAGGAAGAATGTCACTAATGAGAAACAATCTACTTGGGCTCCCAAACCCAGAATTTTCATAGGGATCAATTTAGGATTTCAGAGTCTAAACAGGTCAAGAGTAATACTGACTGTCTTCCCTTCGAAGAAAAAAAAAGTGAGTGAGTTTTTCCTGTCTGGGAGGAAGTTTTGTAAATGTCAAACAAATGTCAGATCTGAGGTTACATCTTTCCCGTTGTTCTGACCCCTTTGGGATGTCCACTGGGAGCAATGCAGAGCATTTACCTCCATGTGGTACAGGCTGAGGGAAGTCAAAAATGAAAGGAAAGGGGTGGTTGGTTACTTATGTTTCAAGAACTGACCTTACTGGGCGGGCTGAGGCTGGAAGCCAGGAACTCCACCCTCGAGATCAGGTTCCGTGCTAATTCACAGCTGAATGAAGATTCTGTCATTGTGGAGGAGACATTTCAACCCCAGCAAAGTGTACGCTCCATGAAGGCAGGGGTCACATCTGTCGTGCTTTCTGCTGTATCCCAGCACCAGCAAATGCCTGTCACATAGTAGGTCCTCGTCTTAAATGAATGAATTAAACAATTAGCCAGTGCAAAAGTTGCATTGAAACAGCTAATAAATATTATTTCCATTTTAAAAGTAGTTTTTCTTAGCAGGTGGAGAGATTTTTTTATTTTAATTTTTTTCATGATAGGACCTAGAATTATCAGGATCATCCTGTCAGCTCATCTCACTTAGTCTATGGACAATATATCGGTGACTCGTGAAATGCTATTGCGATTCAACTCGTTATTAAACAGCATGAATGGCGAACTCACAATTCTCTTAAAACTCTGCCCCACATCTGGCTGCGTCGGTGGGTCGTAAAACCTCTCAGGTGTTAGATGCTCTGTTTCATCTGGCCTCAACTTAGCAGAAACCACCTTCCACTTACTGTCCCCGCCGCCGCAGCTGGGTGCGGTGAATCTCAAATAAATTGCCACTTGGTGATCAGGAAGGCAGCAGAGCGGACCACTCTGTCCTCGCCTCAGTTCAACTGGCAACACCAGCTCAGCATGGAAATTGGTTCTGTTCAGAGGGTGGGCCAATGGCAGGAGGAACTCCTGGGCTTGGGAAGGGGTGTGGGTGCCTAGGTCTCTCTGCTCAGCCTCAGCCTCTGGCCCACTCAGTCTGGAGTCAGGAACTTTGCACCAATTCAGTGATGTAACCCAGACATTTGGGCTGCTGTTTCTGGATATCGAAATGATAATTCTCTCTTAAATTAACAATGTTCATCACATCCATTAAAACATAAGTGCTTCTCAAATATCCTTTGTCCATGTGGGGAACCATTTTTATGTGAGGAAACTGAGACTCAGAAAGGTTATCACCTGAGGCAAAACCCCAGGCTGTCTTGTCTAAAAGGTTGGTGACGTTCTTCCTGTGTCATACTGGCATCTTCCACAGTAAGTGGCTTGATTACTTTGTTGAATAGAAGTGTCCTGAATTGACACTAACATCCTCCTAAAAGGTCAATCATATCCATAGCCCTATCCCAATACCTATTGAAAAACCTTAGTCCTGGGCAAAAGTGATCAACGCAAGTTGCCCTGAGCTGGGATCCACTGGATCCTAGAGAATGGATCCCTCTAGTGAGGCCAGAGAGGAAGCTTAACTCTGAGCTGAGCCTCCCTCTGGGCTGGAAATACCAGCCCCAGGTGCTCCATCTCGCTGCCCCGTCTGCAGTCTGTGATTAGGGGCCCTAATGGCCATAATGCCTCCAATGTGGTGTTTAAACCAATAAGGCTTCAGAGAAGTGACGGTATGTTTAATAATGGCTTAATGACTACTTGTGAGATGCAAGGCTTCTGGTTCCTGTTTGGCCTTGATTTACAGCCCAACTCGGGCTGAGGACAGCCAAGAAACCCCTTCTAAGCCCCCAGCGGAAGAGGGAGGTGTTCGCACCAGGCTTCTTGGATTCCTTTAAAAATTGAGAATTCAAGTAAAGTATGTTTGACTGCCCACATTCTCACTAGTCTCTGGAAGCATTGAAAATAAAAACAGCAAAACCCAGACGCAGGGACTCCTCAATCCACAGAAGAGGGCCTAGGGCCCTCAGGTAGTTCTTCGCAAACCTTAGGTAAGGTGGGGGTTGTTTCCCTTTTCAGAAATTCTAAGCTACTGCACTAGTCCTATGCTTCCTTTAGGCTGGGGAGACCTAACCCATAGGAGATGTAGTCCTACCCTTACCTCCCTGCAAAATGGCAGGCCTGGGGCCAGAGCTCTGAGGTCTGAGCTGAAGACAGCCTCTCTCCACTGGGTCCTCAGGCACTTCCCTGTCATTTGGCCACTGAAAGGCATTCGCTCCAGGCCTGCTGTTCAAATGCACAGCCCTCTAGTATCCTCCACCTGCTCCCAAGGCAGCCTCTGCTGGACTCTGTTCAGACCTGAGCTGCCCTGTCTGCTCCCACCCTGCCTCTGCTTCTGCAACCCACCAGGAATGTATAGAAAGGCTCTGCGGATTGACGTGGTCCAGCCTCCACAGTCAGATGAGGACACTGGTTGCTGGTTCCAGGAACCACAACTAATTAACGATAGGCCCAAGCTCCCCAGCCCCCATTTCCAAATCCCAGCTATCTCCACACAATACTCCCAGTGACTCCTCTCCCTGCGAGAGACAAGAGATCTTTAAGGGAGGTGTTTTTGCTGGATGCAACGTTTCTCCCAGCAAACTAACTCCCTAACTCCAGCTAACTCCCAGCAAAGAATTAGGTGATCCAGGCCCGCCCCGACCTGCCCCCAGACTTATCCCAGGCTGATGACCGGAGGCCAGGCCCAAAGCGCTTGTTGGGGATGGAGGAGGCGGCTGCACCCGCAACTCTCTCACCCCTCCAGGGGCCAGAGTCTCTAGGGTGGATATCAGGACCAAGGGTGCTGCTCTGAGCAAGGGACTCACCGAGATGGGCAGACAAAAGGGACTCTGCCCTCGAGAGGCGGTGGTTCCCTCTCCGTCTCCAGGAACTGCGTCGGATATGGGGGCTGGGGTGAATCAGGGGGCTCCCGGGCTCGGAGGGGTTAACCCGCGCGGGGCCGCACGTGACGTGGATGGTTCCAGCATTAAGTCAGAGGCGCGGCCCCCTCCCCTCTCCCCCGCCCCCCGCGGCGCGCGCCACTCCCGGGGGCTCCGCGCCCCCGAGCCCAGGTCCCTCCCCTTTGGCGGGCGCTCACAGGCCGCGCGGGCAGCGCGAGCCCCGAAGCCCCGGCGGCCTGTGCGCCCCGAGCCGGCATGGACCCCGAGCGCTGCGCGCCTTTCGGCGTGGGGCCCGCGTCGGGCCGCTACGAGGCCGCGGGGGACGAGCCTCCGGGCTCCCAGGGGACCCCCGCCACCGCGCCTCACCTGCACCCCGCGCCGCCCCGCGGCCCACGGCTGATCCGCTTTCCGGCCTGCGGGCCCCTGGAGCCCTACCTCCCAGAGCCGGCCAAGCCGCCCGCCAAGTACCTGCAGGACCTCGGACCCGGCCCGGCGCTCAACGGCGGCCACTTCTACGAGGGCCCCGCGGAAGGTAACGCAGGGCGCGGGGCGTAGCGCGCAGCCCCGACCCGCTCCCTTTCCCTCCTTGGGCCCACCTGGGCCTCCCCGCTTCCCTCTCCTGCTCGCCTGTTTCTCAACTTTTTGACCCTTGCGCCCCTCGCCGTGGCTCCCTCAGAAGCCGGACCGGCGTTGGTCCAGGCCAGGCAAAAGCCAGCGCGGTGCGGGAGGCAGAGCCACGCGTGCCTCCAGCAGCGGGAATGGGAGGCAGGAGGTCGAGAGAGGCGGCCGGAGCCAGGAAGGAGAGATCATGCTTGGCCAGAGTTGGGCTGGAACTGCCACCGACCCAGAAGCCTGGACCGGGCCCAGGGCCCGGGCGCCACGCTGAGCCCTTGGCCCCGATGCCCGGAAAGAAGCGGGGCTTTTGTGTCTGGCGCCCGTTTGGGACCCTGAGGCTGGGTCCCGACCCAGAGTGGCCAAGCGGGGCTCCCCCGAGGGCTGCGGCCTGTCCTCCGCCGGCCTCTCCTCCCCAGGCCCAGCCCCCGCGGGAAGGGCGCTCGCTGCGCGCTAGGCGTCGGCTGAGTGGCCGCGGCTGGTCCGGCAGCGCCGGGCCATTCTCAATACGGACTAACTGTGTTCTTATTTCTCAGACTAACCTGGCCTCCCCGTCGTTATGCACGGTATGGCCGCCCTTCTTGCAGTCTTGACTTCCTCGCACTGGATCGTCACCGCTGGGCCGTCGGGAGCAGCCCGGGCGGGCCTAACCCCTGGGCGCCTCGGGCTCCTGGGCCAGTGCCCTGTGCGCTCAGGCCCGTTGGACCGCACCGTCTCCCGAGAACTCGCCCGAACGCCGGGGCCTGGCAGGCGGGTCCGCAGCCCCACTGCCGCCCTCTGCACCGGCTGACCTGTGTCTCGGCGCCCGCGCCTGCCGCATCTGCGCTGCCACATCCCGCAGCTTAGGTCCAGAGCTGGATCCTGCGACAGGGCCCCACCCCGCCTCCTCCCCACTGGCGCCTTGCGGGCCTCCACAGAGTGGCCAGGCAGTTCTGGCCTTGGCCCAGCCCGGGCGGTGGGAATGTGTAGGGGAGGGCGGGGAGGTGTGTGGGGGTCAGCGGAGGAAATGAGCGAGTCCGCGGAGCTGCGTGTCTGTGCCCTTTGAAAGAGGCTTTCCTGATAAAAACCACAGTTAGGACTTAATGAGAAGCAGTTGGCCTGGCTCCTCTGATCCCAGCCAGACGGCGGCGGCCGCGCAGCGCCGTGAGCACCGCCGGGGACAGGTACCCGGCCTGGCTCGGCGCGCCGCGTCGGGCAGGACCCACCCGCGGGCTTGCGTCCCTGCTGCGCGCACCGGATCCCTCACGGACCGCGGGGGCGCCAGGACCGGCCCGGCGCCGAGCGAACTGCGGAGAGCGCTGGAGCAGAACGAGCGGCGGGGAGGAACCCAGCGACGGCGAGGGTGTCAACAACGAAATGCGTGGAAAGAAAAGCAAAGAGCGTAAACAACAACCAAAAAGAGCGAAAATGAATTTGGGCAAAACAACGCAGGAGAAAGGCGGGAACGAGAGGCAAACGGCAGTCGGCGAGCTGGGCAGAACGTAAAGAAATAAATGAAGAACGAACGGCGAGCGGAAGCGGGTAAATGAAGAAGAGAGGACAAAGGGAGTAGAAGCAGACAAAACGAAAGAAAAAAAGGACGTCCTAAAAGAGCAGAAAATAGCAAAATGAGAGCAAGTGGGAAAAGAAAATTAACGAGTCAAGTTGAGCGGAGGACAGGCCAAACGAAAGGAGGCGCAGCGGGTGCGAGCGGAGCCCGGGTAGAGACCCCGGCTGCCGCTGGCCGCCCCGGTGCCCCGTCCGGAGCTCGACGGGTAGGAGCTGCGCCGGAGCGGCCTCGGCGCGGCGGAGCCCGGCTGCTGCGGAAGGACAGCCCCGGGGGCTCGGGCCGCGCAGTCTAAGTGGTGGGAAGTGGCGGGCAAAGAGCGAACCCTCCTTATTTCCCGGCTTTTAAAATAACGGGTTCGGAGCGTTCCGAGTTCAGACGAGTGAGCGCGCGGCTGCGCCCCATTTGCGGCGCGATCTTCGCCGGGGCCGGGAAGATGCGCGCTCGAGAGCCCGACGCATCGCGCTCCGCTCCCGCCCTTTGCGGAGAGCGCCCAGCCCTGCTCTGGGCCCCGGCCGCGTCCTGGCGATGCCAGCCACCCTCGCGCCCTCTGCGCGTGCCTGCTCTGAGAGCCGCAGAAACGCCTCGCCGGTCCTTCCTGCTCTGGCGCGGGCCGCGCCGTCTGTCCCCTAGCTTGGCTTCCTGACTTCGGAATGCTCCCGCCGCCGCTGACGCCCTGAGCCGGATAACCATAAGCGCCGCGCTCACCGACCGACCACGGGTCTCGAGGAGAGTTCCAAGTAATCGCCCCAGGTTGAGGTCTCTGGGCCAAGGCGGGAATCCTCTCGGGAGAGCACCAAGGCCCCCCTGGGGTCCTGCATACGACGTTTATGTCCACACCGGCTTTAGATCTTCAGCGAGAGCTTCGGGAGCCCAGGCCTCAGCGAGCTCTGCGGGTCGTTTGGGACACGCGCCGCGCGGAGCAAGGCTGCCACGAAAGCTGAGAGGCGGGTGGTTGGTCCTGCGGTCCCTATGGACGCCATCCGTGGGGGCAGTGGGGCTCCTGTAGGCGGCGAGCGGTTCTGCTCCCGGGCTGCAGTGGCTTCGAAGCCGCCGCTAGTAGGGGCTCTGACCGCCCCCGGAGTCGGGGAGTGCCGAGGGCAGGAGAGCCTAGTTAGCATCAGCGACAGCACTCCCGTGCCGCCTCAGAGGTCCTTGTCCTGGCTCCTGTCTTTCAGGCCCGACAGACTGCTGCTCTGGTTCTGCAGGTGTGCAGGCCCTGGACACCGGGTGGCTGAGCCCCAGGCTACCGATCTCCAACATGAGCAATCCCCCTTAACCACCCAGAGTCCCCGCCGGGTGCGAGTGACTCCTACACACAGCCTGTACACACCTTGGACGTGCCCCCCTCCTTATAGCACTTCCTTCCCCTTACAGGCTGAGATGCCAACTGCTGGTGTTGGTTCCTGCTCTGCCTTTCCCTGATCGCTGCCCCCCATTTATCTCCATCTCTTTTCTGGGTCTTGCTCCTCAGGAGGCTGCTTGGTATTCTATGAGTCATGCCCCTGTCCCCCAAAGAGGGAGAAGGCCACTCTCTCCCTGGAGTCCTCCAAGCAGATGGAGGGGGTTTCAGGGTAATGACGATGAGGAGCGGAGTTCTCTGGTCCCCTGACACGACTGTAGAATGGGTGGGCATGGGAGGCCAGCAGAGGCCAGCAGGCTTGGCCCTCTTTTGGGTAGCTATTCTGATAAGCCCTGTTGCATTTTTACCCCTTACCCTGGTAGCTGGGTGGCTTAAGGTCAAGAAGGCAAGTCCTAGAGCTCCAGATCTGGTCACTTCCTCTGGGCAGATCCTATTGAGACAGACAGTGAGGGTCCGAGGGGCAGATGAGCAAGCCCCAGAGCTGTGGGGAGTCCTCTGCAGTGATGTCAGTGCTCCCCTGACCCCCATACCTGAGCTACTCTCACCCTTTTCTGCCTGGAGTCCAGCAGAGGCTCCCTCTGAACTCAATACACCAAGACCCCTCCCTCTCAGGCCTGCTATGTGTAGGGTATCCCCTTCCAGTCTCCCTGGTCCCCCTGACCATTTTCAATTATTTGGTTCAACTTCCACAAGTCCTCCTTCCTAAGGTCCTATCAAATGGAACTACCCCTAAAACAAAATATTTTGGCCAAGAATGGAAGTCAGGTACTGGAGCATTTACTCCCCAGGTTGCACCTGAGTTGAGAAGCTGACCTGGTGCCTGGGCTGTCGCTGTGCAAGCCCCGAGGGCAAGCCCTCCCTGCTCTCTCAGGCCTCCAGGGCACACTCACAACGTGGAGCTTGTTTCACAGCCTGGGTGGTCCTGGGAGGTCACTGACCGCCTTCCAGCTGAAGGGAACTTTACCCAACTTGTCCTCCACAATGCAGACAGGGACTCTTCAGACCCAGAACCCCAGAAGCCACTTTTCTGGTCCCATCCTCTTCTGACAGCTGTGATCCCATCACCGAGTTCTGGGCAAGAAACTGCCTCTTGGTGCCAGCTTGCTGGGCCTCCTGGGGGCCAGGCCCCTGCAGGGGATGGGCTGGGCCAGGGAAGGGGTTGTGTGAGTCAGTGGGGCGTCTTTGTGGTGTTGCTCCTGCCATCCCAGTGGACTGCTGAAGAGAGATTTCATGGCAATGCCACTGGAGGTCCTCACCAGAGCAAGAGGGCAGGGTCCATCAGGATGACCTATTTTTCCCCATGCCCCGGTCGATGGGTCATGGCTGGGCTCCACTAAGCTTCCTGAGTGAGGCTTAGTACAGCAGAGTGGGGCTGCTTGGAACTGTTCCCAGTCTGCAATCACAGGCAATGGGGGAGCCATCAGAAACTCCTGAGGAGGGAGGGGCAGACAAGGATGAGAAGGATGTGTTAGGGGCTATGCTCTATTTGGATACTGGTCCCCCAACTCTCCTTCTGCAAGCATGGCCTATCTCCTGCCTCTCGAATGCTGCAGCTGAAGCCCTTGCCCAGACATCACAGTTTTTCGAGGAATGAGACAATCCTTCTTGAAACTTTTTTGTCCCGTCTTGCCCTTCATAGCCCAGGGCTGGGGGATTTGACATTGGCCTGAGACTTGGGGTTCAGAGAATGAGGCACAGCCAGCCCAGCCAAAGGTGGGCTGAGCATCCCTGTCGGTTGCCTGCCTGGTCCTAGGAGCAGAGGCATGGGCACAAGGACATGGGAACCAAGGCCTGCAGAATCACAGACAAGGAGGCACTTCCTGGCAGGGGCGGGGACATGTCAACCGCCCCATCCTCACCCCCTCCTCCCGCCTCTGCACTAGGCCCTACCACAGCTCCAATTCTGGCACCTCCACACCCTTTGGGACGCGCCACCACAGACTACTTCCCTGAGATGAACCCCACTCCGGCCCCAGCACATCAGCCCAGACCACAGAGCACATGGTTCCCCAGGGCCCCCTCCCCTGCTGGAGGCTCAGCAGGCCTCCCAATACCAGGCTCTCATGGAGGGTGGCTGCTGGGGAAGAAGGGAGGAAAAAGGAAGGGGGAGGCGGGGACTGAAGCGTCAACGTTCTTCCCCCTCCCTCCATTCCACCCACAAAACCCCTTGGTTCGGTTTCCATCCTCCTTTTTGTGTTTTCCATTGCAGCTGAGGAGAAGGCCTCCAAAGCTGCCAGCTTCCCCCAGCTGCCCTTGGACTGCCGAGGGGGCCCCAGAGACGGGCCCTCTAACTTGCAAGGCTCCCCAGGCCCCTGCCTGGCCAGCCTGCGTGTTCCCCTGTCCCCGGGACTCCCAGACTCCATGGAGTTGGCCAAGAACAAGAGCAAGAAGCGCCGTAACCGCACCACCTTCAGCACATTCCAGCTGGAGGAGCTGGAGAAAGTCTTCCAGAAAACCCACTACCCTGATGTGTATGCCCGGGAGCAGCTGGCTCTGCGCACCGACCTAACCGAGGCCCGGGTACAGGTGAGGATACCTCGGGTGTGGGGCTCTTTGGCTGCCTTAACCATGAGCCAGGCCGTGGAAGGGCTGGGAGAGGTGGGTGCTAGCACCACACAGAGCTTCCTTTCCCAGGTGCCTGCCCCCAGCCTGCCCCCTGGGCTCTCCTCTATGCCCAGCTCTGCTGCAGCCACAGGCTTGCAGCCCAAGTTGAGGCTTATGCATGGGTGTGGGGGTGATGGTCTCTTGGAGTTAAAAGACCTGTGTGGGTGTCCTAGCTCTGCTACCTACTAGCTGGCCAGGTGATTTGGGGCATGCCATTGAATCTCAGTCTCCATTCCCCAATTCAGGAAAAGAGAATGATAGTACTACCTACTAAGGAGTATCTTTGAGGATCAAATGTGTGACAGCATTTTGGAAGCAGTGAAATGCTGAACACATATCAGAGCGGCTCCCAAGGTGGCTGCCCAGAATGGGAGGGTCCCCACTGGGGGTTCTCAGGCTCAGTGATGCTCAAAGCCATCCTGAGCCAGCAGCCTTCAGTCCTGCCATCCCCCAGGCCCTGGCTGGGAGAGCCTGGCCCGGAGCCCCTCCCCACCCAACAAACTCCCCAACAGAGGTCAGGCCCCTGGGCTTCCTGGATAGGGCTGAGACCAGCTTCACATAGGATAGAGCCCAGACTGTGGGGCTGGGCTCAGGGGATGAAGGGATGCTGGGAACAGGGGAAAGGGAGAAGGGGAGGGAAGTCCATGTCCAAGGCATGTCAGAAATAGGGAAGAGCATGAAGGTGGCAAACAGGGGTGGGGATGGGAAAGGAGGCTTCAGGAAGAGTCTGGCCCAAGAGAAAGATGGTCAGTGTTGCCTTGCTTTGAACCGGCTTGATAAATGGCAGGCTCCCTGATGCCAAGCAGGAGGCCCTGGGAGAGGAGTTGGGTTTGGGCTTCTTGGGAAAGGCAAGGAGATTCCGTCTCCCACCACACAGCTCACACTTATCACTGCATGGGCCTCTCCAGACTCTGTTTGAAGGCACGGGGGTAGGGGCCGGCTCTGGCAGAATATGGGGCCTGGCAGGCTAGTCTGTCAAGAGGTCAGCTGCTGTCTCGCAGAGAATGCCCTACAGCTGGATTCAAAACAGGACCAGAGGGGCTTGGGCTGTTCCCCCTTCACTGCTGGGTCCTCCTGCTTCCATGTTCCTCCCCAGTGGCACCCAAAACAGACTTTCAGGACTGTCCCCCAGGGCTCCCCAGGGCCTGGGGCCATCAGAGTGAGAGCCCAGCATTGAGGAGAACCCCAGATTACATAAGTCTAGAACATGGAGTCTCCAGATGCCTCTCGGGTGGGATCTGAATAGCTGCCCCTATGGAAACTGCTTTGGGGAAGTGGAGTACACTTCCCCCACTCCTCTCCTAGGCCTTCTCTCCCCTGGAAGGGTACAGGGGTAGCCACAAGGCCCCCACACCTAGTCCAGAAGCTTCTCCAGTGATTGAAGTCCTAGAATAGGGATTTTTCTGTGACAGGAGCATGACACCCACCCATAAGCCCCACCCCATGGAGAGGAATAATAAGACCACACACGGGACAATGCAGAGGGCAGGTCCAGAGCGCTGGTGGGGACTCTGAGGGAGAACGGTGGTGACAGGGAAGCATTCCCAGTAAAGTGATCATCTTCACAGGCTCCCAGCTCCTTCATCTGCCTGCAGAGGAGGGAAAGTAGAGAAAGGAAGGCCAGGCAGCTGGGCAGGTGGGGTAGTCATTCCCTGACCATGACCCAGGCCTGCTCTGGGATCTCTGCAACTAGGGGTTAGGGGAGTAGGGGTATGCCCAACTTCTTGCCTGCCTGCATGGGTGGGAATGACCATGGAGGAGTGGGGGAGTGTGAGAGGCTGGGGTGGGGTTACTCACACACTATACACACAGCTTTTTCTGTTGTGGCTCCCAGCTAGATGCCTGGAAAGCAGGTGGATGGTTTGGGTGTTTTTTTTTTTCCTTCTTCTCCCCAAATCCCCCCAGTACATGGTTGTATATTTTAGTTGTGGGTCCTTCTAGTTGTGCCATGTGGGACGCCACCTCAGCATGGCTTGATCAGCGGTGCTAGGTCCGTGCCCAGGACCCGAACCAGCGAAACCCTGGGCTGCCAAAGCAGAGCGCGTGAACCCAACCACTCGGCCATGGGGCTGGCCCCCAATTTGGCTTGGTTTTGATATTGCCAACATCTAGCCCAGAGCCTGACACATTTATTAAATGATCGAAATACAAAATGCATACACCAATACACATACACCTAACAGTCGTAGGGCATATACAAAACGACAGATTATCACAGATAGGTACAAAGAACACAGATTTGCTACCCCTGCCTGCCAAGAGCTCACACATGAATGGGAGAGACTGATTCCAAAACAGATCATGGTAATGGGACATGGCAAGTACAATGAGAGAGATGCCGGGTATCACAAAAGCCTAGTGGAGGGTGCCCAGCTCAGATAGACCTGTGGGGTGACAGGTAGCGCAGGCAGGGAGTACCTGAGCAAAGGCAGCAAGGAGCAGACAGCAGAGTGTTTCAAAGGCAAGCTGGGATAGGAGGCAGCTAGGAAGATAGAGTGGTGTTGCCTGGCAGGAGATGAGGCTGCGGAGAGGGGTGGGGTCAGCTCCAAGGTGCCTTGTTAAGGAGCTGGGCTCTGGGCTTGAGGTCTCCAGGGAGCCACAGAGGGTTTAAGCAGGACCAGGACCTGAACAGAAATATCTTTACGATTCCTCAGATGCCATGAGGTGGGTAGATTGGAAAAGGAGACGAAGCAGGGGGCAAGAAACCCAACACACGTGCTCTGGTACAGCTAGGAAGTGCCCAGGGCCTCTGGGGCAACGACACCCTTGCCAGGCTGGGGAACTAGAGTGACTCAGCCTCGGGGGTGAGGCCGGGGCGGGGCAGAGTGTGGCGCCATTAAACGGCTCTAGGCTCGGGCCTCTCTTGGCCCCATCCCAAGCTCCCCTGGCCCTGAGAAGGATGTGGATTTACAAACTCCTACAGCTCAAGATCCTCCAGCCTGGAGCCAGCTCCCCACCCCACAGGAGGATACAACCATCAGCTCTCTCCCAGCAGGCTCCTCTCCTCAGGGCTACCTTATCACCCCCTCAAACTCCCCCAACCTACCCCCAGGTCTGGTTCCAGAACCGCAGAGCCAAGTGGCGGAAACGTGAGCGTTATGGGAAGATCCAGGAGGGGCGGAACCCCTTCACATCTGCCTATGACATCTCTATGCTGCCCCGAACAGACAGCCACCCCCAGGTGAGACCCCGCCCTGCCTCGAGTGTCAGGGCCTGGCCGTGTTCCATGGAGTAGCCAGCAAGAGTATGAGTTCTGGCCGTGGGAGGCCTGGAGCAGCTTTGGGGCTCTCTGTGACCATGGGCAAACTACTTCCTCTGTAAAATGAGCTCCTACCTGTCTCATGAAGGATGCATGCAGAGTTGCTGGCACAGGGGAATCACTGAAGAAAATCTCATTTTGAGAAGCAGCGGCAGGGGCCTCCTGAGATGCCACTTTAGGAGTAGGAGGGAACAGATTCTAGACCTGGGCCAAGTGGAGGTTTCTCAGAAAGTTTTGGAGCCCTAAGGGCAAAGAGAGCCCCTAGGGTAAAGGAGGCAGCCCCTGGGGCTACTCACTCATGAGCCTTCTTTTCTCTTTTCAGCTGCAGAACTGCTTGTGGCCCAGCCCAGGGTCTGGGAGCCCCGGAGGCCCCTGCCTCGCATCTCCAGAGGGCATCCCCTCCCCGTGCATGTCTCCATACTCCCACTCTCATGGGAATGTGGCCGGCTTCATGGGGGTGCCGGCCTCCCCTGGAGCCCACCCTGGCATCTACTCCATCCACGGCTTTTCTCCTCCCTTGGGGGGCCACAGCTTTGAACCCGCCTCTGATGGCGACTATAAGTCTCCAAGCCTCGTCTCGCTCAGGGTGAAGCCCAAGGAGCCGCCCAGCCTGCTGAACTGGACCACGTGACTGGCTGCGTGGACAGGCAGACTGAGCTGCCCACCCCCTCTTCCATCCCCAACTGCTCCCCCTACCCGAGTCGGGACACCAGAGAGAACACCCTGCCTCCAAGCCGCAGATGGCTGGAGGCCCGGGCAGAGTGGCTGGGGCCCTCAGGCTCCCACAAGGAACAAGCTACAGAGTCTTTTCTTTGTGGGGATAAGGTGGGGCTGCCCAGGAGAAAGGGGGCTTCAAAGCAGTTAGGCCTCTACCTACCCAACTCTCAGCCCTCACCCAGACTCTGGGCTGGAAGGAGGAAGACGCTGTCCTGCTTCCGTCAGACTTCGTCCAAGTTTAAGTGCCATTCCTCCAGCTGAAACAGCTTAATTGGCTCCTCCTTCAGGGAACCCAGGAAAATGGGTCGAGGACGACACAGGTCGAACTAGGAGGAGTTCCTTGTGACTTTGGGGAAACCAGTCTTTATGACCACCGAGGGCCGGCTTCACTGCCCCCTCCCGTCACCAGGGGGCGCGCACCCAGTGTCTGGCAGTGACAAGGGCCTGGAAGCCCCAGGTCAGTGTAAAAGGCGCCCAACTCCCCAGCTCCAGCCATGCCTTACTCCTGCCCTATGACCCCTCCCCCAACACGCTATGGAGTCCTCTTCCCCCTCCTAGGGGGCAGAAATTCCACCAGAAACCACCAAATATTTGGATTCTCTTCCACGGAATCAAGCCAGAGCTATGCCACAGAAACCGTAAGCTCCCTTAATTTACTCATGGGATCACTGGATGTTGGTAAGAATAAAACAGATTTCCAGACTCTGAGCCCCTGAGAGCTCGGCCCCTACTTTTGTAAAGACCCCTTTGTGAAAAATGTGCTGCCCAGCATAATAATAAAGGTGGCAGTAGTTTTTTATATCAGGTGACTGTGTATCCTCAGGGTTTGGCACTTGGTTGCTCTAGGGCTGGTCTGTGCCTGGGGTCCAGGCTGAGCCAGGCTCTCCTGAGGGCCTGGCAGGGATCCTGGAGGCTAGGGGAAGGTGGGCCTGCAGCAGAGCCCCCAAGGCTGATGCACACCATGCCTGGCCCTGTCACCTGCCCAGGGTCTCTGTGGCTTCGGCAGTGCAGGGAGGCAGGGCACAAAGCCCAGCTCTAGAGTTAGGTTCAAGTGAAAGGGAAAACTGGGGTGGGAAGGGAAGTGAGAAAGCTGAGGTAAGCTCTTGGCTGAACTGACAACTGAGGGGAGGTGGAATGGAAGACCAGGGAGGCCACTGAGGGCTCTGAGCTCCCCAAGGGTGGGGACCCCAGGGCAGTGGGGGTGGGGCAGCTCCCTTCCCCCAGACATCCCAGGAGTATGTCTAAGCTGTGAGGCAGAGACAAAAGCCAGGACTCTTTCTTGTGGTTTCAGAGTATTACCCATTCTATCCTTCAACCGTACTTTCTGCCTTATCTCCGCAGCCTGGAAGGCAGGAAAAAAGCAGGCCTGGCCCTCCCTCCCTCCCAGTAAACACAATCACATTGCTCAGAGGAGCACAGCCTCAGCTAGCAGCCCAGCCACCCCCACCCTGCACCTCCTCTTCCAGGCACAGAGAAGCCCAAGCACTCAAAGACACCAGAGCCATGCTTATTCTCCAGGAGGGTGCAAACCCCCAACAGATCAGATTTTCCAGCCAAGACAGTCACTGGGACAAGGCTCAAGCATCCCCTAGAATGTCTTCCCTCTTCTCTTTCCTTCATTGGAGGGTGTGGCTTCTGGCGATTTCTCTCCCCTATACTGACGCTGGCCCTGAGGTGCTGGCCCGAGCCCTGTGTTCAGCAGGAAGGGAAGATCTGGGTAGTAGGGAGAGGCAGCCCCAGCTCCCTCCAGTGAACAGGACCAACCTCACCTAACTGGTCAATAATGAATTGAGGCTCAAACCCACATTTCTAACTCCAGTGATAAGACCACTGCACTGGAAGTTTCTTCACCCAAGGAGTAGCCAGTAAAGTTTTTGACTTTCTGTCCCCCAAAAGTCAGAGAGATGCAGAGAGAGATCAGTTTGTTCTACAGATATTTATTGAGTGCCCACTCTGTGCCAGGCATTGTGCTGGTGCCAGAGAAGAGCGATGGTCAAGAAAAACATGACTTCCTCTCTCTCACAACTTTTACAAAGGCAGAAATGGAGAGAGGGAAGAGGAAGGGATCTGTGAAAGTCCAAGCAAAGGAAGCAGAAGTGGGAAGAGACAGATGAGAGAGGAAAATAAAGTCGAGCCAGAGATCAATGCAACAGGAGTGGAAGGGGCGGGCAGAGGCCAGGAGCCAGCCCTGTGCAGGAGGGAGGCCCTGAGGGGGAGGGCACAGGGAGGCCAGAGACCAGCTACTGGCTCCCATCCAGGGGCATCTGCCCACAGCTCATATTTTTCTGTCCAGTGACAGCTAAATGAAGAGAAAGCTAACTTTACAACCGCCCACTTCACACATAATGAATATGAATGGGCATCCCGGAGCCTGTTCCCTGGGATTATCTGTGAGCTGACAGGTTCTCCCACTGACTGGGCCATCCCAGCCAGCCTGTCCCCTGGCTGGGATGTGGGCAGCCCTTCCACCTGCTTCCCATTAGCTGTCCTTCCTCCCCTCCTCCTCCACACCCTAGGCATGTCACCCCTAAGACACAGCCCCCAGGTCTCCAGATGCCCCTGCCCCCAGCCTCACTCCAGAGCAGCCCTCAGCCTAGACCTCATGTTTCCCCAAGGCCAGGCTGGGGCTCTGGTCACCCCTTCTGGAAGAGGAAAAGGGAAGCGGCCCCACCTGGAATCCCACCTTTAAGAGCTGGAAGGTTCAATCTCCCTTTGCTAAGGCTCTTCACCCCAGTGAGGCCCACCCAGAGAAGCCCTAAATCCTGGTCCTAGCAGGGGCAGACACCAGGCCCAGAGTGACGGGCCCTGGCCAGTGGGTTCCCCACCTCCCCCAACCATTTACACATCAATCTGAATCACAACCCAGAAGTGCAGACTCTCCGAAGTCCCAGAGAGGAAAAGAGCCCAGCATCACCAGGAACTGGGCATTTCCTGCATCCAGCAAAGGGAGTATGTACCTTACCCCGTCCCAGCCTCATCCTAGCCATTCTCACCAGGGGAGTCAAGCACAAAGTGTCCTCTCTTGGAGCCCTTGTTCCTGATGCTGGAGTCGCCTCCCTTTCCCACTTGACAACTGCAGCCCAGCTCCCGCCCAGTCTCTTCTCCTGTAGGAGTGCACAGGCTGGGACCAATGGGACGTGTGTGGCCCAGCAGATGTCTGTCCTGGTACCTACCACATTTTGCTCTTACTTGCTTTTATGGCCATTTGTCCATCAATTTTGAGCTCGTCAAGGAGAGTGAGAAAGTGTGGTGTCCTATTCATCTGGACACCTGGACATGGGGCCAGACCTAGGACAGGCCTTCGCGCTATGAGGGCAGGGTTATGCTAGGTGAGTGGCTGACTCTTGAGAGGCTTCTGTATTCAGAGCAGTGAGCTAAGGATGAGGGATATAAGAAGGCCTAAGACATGGTTCTGGTCCTTGAAGGGGGTCTCTGTTTTCCAGGGGACACAGGAAATGGATGCAAATTCACAGGTTAGAGTTGGAAGGGCCATTAGCAACAGCAAGAATAGCTGCCCTTTATTTATCAGCTGTGTTGTTTCTTGTCAGCCAGGCATGTAGGTCCATTATCCATTATCTTATTCAGCACTCACCACCACCTTGCTATTATTAAACCAATTTTTACAGATGAGTCAACTGAGGCTTAGAGCTTGCTCAAGTGTCAGCCCAGATTGAGAGTCAAGGCTGTCTCACTCCCAAAGTGTGCAACTCCCGTGTTTTATAGCCGGCAGCCTCCGGCTGACTGCCAAGTACAAACAAATGGCACAGCTACCACTTCTCTAAGCAGTCAGTTCATTAGAGGACAGACAGGAAGCCAGCCTCCCAGGAGAGAAGCCTCACAGGTATGGCAGGGGCAGCCACACACGAGTCCTCTGGGACTCCCGAGAAAGACATTCAGGCTCAGGCTGAAAAGGAAGAAAAGATAGCAGCGACAGCCCACAAGTTATCTTGAGGAGGGCACATTTGGGGCACAGCAGAGACTAGGCCAAGGCCAAGCTTTGGTGACCTAAAGCAACTGACATTTGCCAAGAATCTTCTTGCCAGGGACCATGCTTGAGCAAATACTAAGTACTGACTAAAGTGAATAAATGAGCAAATGAATGCACTGTGATAAGTGCTGGGGAATAAGAATGATTAATAGAGAAGGGGGAGGGGGACGCACACACTTTGCAAACAGAGACCTGGGTTTCCATCTGGACTCTGGCTCTCGTTATTTTGTGACCTTGGGCAAGTTCTTTACCCTTCTGTGCCAGTTTCTCATCTGCACTGTATGTAATGGTACTACTTTTTAGGATTATTATTAGCAATAAGATATTATACATAAAGTGCTAGGAGCAGTGGCTGGCACACGGTAAGCACACATTTCCTGGCTATTGTGTAGAAAATGAGCTTTCGAGAAGCATGGATATTGGGCCTGGTATCTATTTGGCACCCAGAAAGTGGTAACTCTCTTGATTAACAAGGGACAGTTCTCATCCTCAAGGCAATACAGCCATGGGGTAATCCGTCCCTCAGTGGATTGAAAGAGCACTGGACCCTGAGCCTGGTTAGCAAATTTTATGTAACTTAACCATTTACAAAGGGCCTTTATGTACCCTGCCCATCCCATGACCCAGATGAAATATAAAGCCACAGAGACTGGGTGGCCACTCGTTCCACAAGATATTTCTGTACAAAGATGCGAGTTCAAATGGCCAATATGCCAGGAGCACACTTCTGGCCAGATGCAGGGCTTCACCTGCCCAAGTTTTATGGCCCTTGCAGCTTTGATATTCTGTGTTCTTTTTTGCACAGATTTATATATAGATATTTACAGACCTTTGCAAACCAAGAGGAAAAATGCCACCTCTGGTTAAGGGAAGCTTCAGAGGAGAGAGTGGGGAAATCAAAAAGGGGAAGGAGGACAGAGCTCCAGCCCGGCAGGTTCAGTGAGCCAGGATGCCTGGGAGAACAAGAACGTGAATCTCAAGATACATACTTCCTACTGGTGCTGGCAAGAGACAGCAGAAACTCTATCATGCAATCACAGGGACTTCCCATCTAATAGGCTGTGTGACTTACATAAGGAGTACACTGCTGGCTCCCACCTCGCTGCTTCTAATCATGCTAGCACATCAGGGCTCGTCCTGGAAGCCCAGCTTGAGGCCTGGACTGAGGCTCAGCAGAAGCCAAGCCAGGCAGGCAATGAATGGAAGAACCAACAAAGGAGAGATTTCCTCTAGAATATGCTTCCTTTATAAGTCAAGACCCCTTGGAGACTTAAGACCCCATACACATGGCCTACAGGTAAGATAAGGGAACTTCAAGCAGTTCTGAAAAGGGAACCTCCTTTTACCAGCATCAGAATGGTAAGATGCTCAGACGCAGAGCCTCAAGATCAAGCTGGCTGGAGGCAGATGTGTATAGGGATCTGAAAGCCAGGTACAGGCTCCAGGAGGCCTCAAACTCACCTGCCACAAAGGTTTTCCTTGCTTCTCTCTCAGCCACACAGGCTCCTGGGCCCTCTGACACTCTCTTTCCCACTAAGAAGCTGAGTCCTGATGATAACATAAGCTCTGGGCATAGAAGTTTATTCCTAGTCTCAACCACCCGACCCAGTGAGGGCCCAGAGCAGTCGACCCCCTCTCTGATCAAGCCCTGAAATCGATTTGGCTCAGGCCAGCTCAGGGTGTGATCCAGAGAAACCTGGGGCTCCTACTGCAATTACATCAAACCTAGGGGTGCAGGACAACTTGTTACTCCGGCAGCCCAGAGCCCTGGAGCTGAGCCGTAGCAATGGCAGACTGATGTGAGGAGAGGACACTCTGGATCCAAGTGTCAATCCTCCTCTGCTTCCCCCTCAGAAGGGAAAGGCGGGTGGCTCGGCAGGGGACAAGTGGGTGACCTATCAATGCTGGCAAGAAGACTCACTTTCTAGACCTGGATGAGATACTCAAGGGCCATATTTCCTGCAGCAAGGCAACGAGGACTGTTTTTGCTTCCTTTTAATGTAAACTGAATACACAAACACATTAAAAACCCCAAAATGACACACGATGATACACAGATTTATATATAGATATTTACAGACCCTTGCAAACCAAGAGGAAAAATGGCACCTCTGGCTAAGGGAAGCTTCTCTTCCTACCCCAACCCTGTCCACAACCAAGTGCTGAGGCAGCTGCAGGGGCCTCTGCAACGGCTTCTGTATGAAACTTAGCAGAAGGCTGGAATGACATCGGAAATCCCCCAAAGCAAAACCAAGATGCCGACCTTCTGGCCTTGGCTCTAATCCTAAGCCCTCCTTGGCGAGCTGACACGCAAGGATCTGCGGGTCTCAGGAGGAGTCAGCATGACCCCTGAAATTCACATGCAATAGGTTCCCAGCCCATCCCAGCTTTTCCGAGCCTTGAGCTGAATGAGAAATGAGCTACAACCAATCATGTCCAAGAGAGGAGGGTGAGGAAAAGTGAAGGAAGAGAGGATCCCAAGCAGAGAGATGACCACTCCCAAGCAGGATACTGGGAATCAACGAGACCAAACCTGGACTCGCCCACAAGCCCAGCGCTGGCTAGGAAGGGCACAGTGGGGCTGTGCTGCCACCTGGAGGAGGACGGGAGCACTGCAGCAATGAGCCAGAACTGTCCTTGGATACCTGGAGATCACCCCTTCCTCCCTTTTCAGTTCTCTGCCCAGGAGCCTCACTGCAGCAGCTCTTCCCAGGAAATGGGCTTGGAGAAGACCTCTCTTTCTAACCAGAGGTCGTAGTTCATCTGGAAGTCCTCAGGGAGGTCTACCCGCTGGCCCAGGACACTCTGCAGGCAGTTGTCCACCGGTAGGAAGTCGGGGTTGCTGTGGGCCCGGTCATAGCGCCGGGCATTGAAGCGTTCAATGTTGGCACGGAGGGCACACTCTTCTGCCTGGAAGTCCCAAGGCCGGGCATCAAGATCTGGGACAAGGCAGGAAGACATGGTTAGAAGCCAAGCCCTTGTGGCAGCTCCCCTGGGTTCACTGCAGCTCGGGGACAGGCCAGCTGGACTAGGAATGCTGACTGTCAACCGGGAGCAGGAAGCCTCCAAGCCCCATCCTCAGGCACTTCTTGCCTAGATGGAAAGGAAAGTCAGGTCAAAGGAGAAAAGCCACATCTACAGAGAAGGAGGCTTACATTGCAGTGTATGTGGACCCAGTGAGGGAGAGCCACAGGTACAACACACTTCTCTGAAAGTTATGCTCTGCCTGGCTCTCTGGGGTCGGAGGCAGGAACATGCAGATCCCCTCATCAGCTTATTCTCTCAATTCCCTGACCAGATACTGTGTGCCACCTTGGGTCTGCACAAATTCACAGGGCCCTGGGAATGCAGATGCAGTCACCTGGCCATCATGCCAGAGGCCAGGAACTGTAACCGTAGGCAGCATGCTGAGAGGAAACAGGGAAGAAGAGCCCACTGTGCCTAGGAGGCTGAGGCGGCTGCCCAGAGGAGAACACCTGTGGAGATACAGGACAGTGAGAGGGTATAGGAGGCACCCTGCCGGGAGAAGGAACAAAAGTGGGGGACAACATGGTTAATGTGCACTGACTGAGTGCTCTGTGTGCCCAGGGCCCTGGGTGTGACAGAGGCTGGGCTGAAGAGGAGCTGGGTCAGATTACAGAGGGGAAGAAGGAGGGAGGATGGTAGGCCTCACACACCTTGCTTGAGAGTCTAGCTCTAATTCTAAGGGAAACTGGAAGCTAATGAAGGATTTTACTCAGGGAGGTAACACCATCAGATTTGCATTTTGAAAAGATCACTGGGGCAAAATTTGAGGCATTGATGGAGGGAAAGAAACTGGAGGCAGGGAAGCCATCAGGAGCTGTGAGAATTTCGGTGGCCAGAACTAAGGCAGTTACAGCTGGAAGACAAGATGGGGCCAGAGTCTTCTTTCCCAGAAAAGGAATGACTTAGAGGAGAGGGACAGAAACAACTAGGGGATAACCATGGACGCCAGGCCTGGGCAGCTTCTCAAAGTCCTTCCTAGAGCTCCCACCCTGATGCCACAAAAGCAGGAGCTGGGCTCTTCTGCATTCCTCAGAGGGGAGCTTAGGGCAGAGGGGGAAAGACGTCACCTCTCCCGCTACATCCCCACCCACACCCTGCTTCATGCCAGAGCCTCACCATTGCCATAGGCCCAGTCGTCATTCAGCCGATGCCGCACCTTCTGGTAGATGGCAGACATTGTCTTCATGTTGCTCTTCCGCCACTGCCGCCCCAGATACTTGGTCTGCACCTTAAGCAGCTTCAGCACGTAGAGCTGCATCATGGCCTGTTTCACCTTCAGGGCGCGCTTCAGGATGGGGGCTGACTTGAACACCACCAGCATCTGGGAAGGGGCATGGCAGAGGCCCAAGCAAAGGAAGAAATAAAGGCCTGCACCGCTACCCTGCTGCCGACCCCTTCTGGGGTTATGGGCAAAGTGACCAAGTGTCCCACTGTTCCCAGAATGAGGGGTTTCCTGGGACATGGAACTTCCAATGCTAAAACCAGGACAGTCCCAGACAAACCAGAATGGTTCATCACCCTAATTATGTGTCATTTTGGAATCTGAAGCAAGCTAAGAATTCCTCGACCAGAAATATTCCTATGTGCATGTGCATACAATTTCAGAGGATTCATGGACCTCCCCACCCCAAAGGCATCCCCAGACCCAGAGTGAAGGGAGACTCCTAGAACCATGGTTATGTTACCACCAGAGATTCAGAGGATAGAGGAAAATCCCTTCACTAAGTGTGGGTTTATCTCAGTGCACGACTGAGCCTCTTCTAGCTTCCAGTCCAACTCAAGGAACCAGGAATCAGCCCTTAAAATGCAAGGATGTGGCTACAGGAAAGCTGGGGGAGGAGGATGTAGCTGCAGCAGCAAGACCACCGTGGGGACTCCCTGTTCCCCGAGGCGTGGCCCTCTGCTTTGAGCTCCAAGTTTCATGCCTGCTGCCTAAGCCAACTCACCATCGTCCTTGAATGCTTCCATTTTGTCAGCTTGTTCAAAATCCGAAGCAGATTGATACAAGAGAAGAGGTTCCTCCAGCAAAACTGGTTATTGTCACCTGCTTCCTGCAGGGAAAACCCAGGAACAATCACACCCTCACAGCTGCAGGGTGCTCAGCAGTTCCCAAGGCCCTCACATATATGATCTCAGAACAGCCGGTCTCCATGCCTGTACCAGGAACCCTCTCCTCTCACAGCAGCCCACTTCTAGGGGGACTCCATCCCAGAAATTGGCAGGGGGCGGGGCAGGTCCCTAGAATATTCCTGCAGGAAACATGGAACATGATATTGGGGCCTGTGTCAACTCGACCAGGTGAGCTCTGGGTCCACAGCCCCCGAAGACCACACTCCCGACAAACTAATGCCTATATCGAAATCTTTCTGCTCTGCAAGGTCCCTCCCCCTGGTCCTTCTATGCAATTAAAGTGCTTTAAACAGGCGTTCAGCAGTGACCTCATCTTTGAAGACACCTCTATCCCTGGGCAGGCTCCCACCACCGACCCTCACGCCCAAGGGTCAGCTGGGGAGAGCCTAGCCACTCACCAGACTCTCGGCCGTCAACTCCGGCAGCTCATGCACCACGCAGTGAGGGTAATCCAGGACAGAAATGCTGCAGAGGCAAGAGAACCCAGAGGCCCACCATGAGCAAAGGCTGGGGTCTGCAAAGCAGCCATGACAGGGCTGGCTCCTGGCTCTCCTCCCTCACTTGTTGGAGCGGAAGCAAGAATCTACCTTGTCTGCACCACCCTGGTTTCCCCAGCTGTAAGAGGAGGAAATACTTGCTATAAGAGAACTTGTAAGGTCCCTCTGTGGCCGGAGATCAGCTTGTAATCTCCTAAGGGGTGGACACCCTGCTTTCTCCACAACTATGAAGCTAGGGCTGGAGGAGATTTCCCAAGGCAATTAATTTATGCCAAGCCCCTGCTGGAGAGAGTGTCTGGCTGACAGCTCACCCTATGGTGTATCACACTGATGAGCGGGCACTGTCAAGTACATAGAGCTGGCACCAGGCAAGGGGAAGGGGAGGTAAGAGTCAGCAGAAAGGGCACTACAGTGCACAAAGCCCAGGTCCTTACAGCAGGCGGCCCAGCTGGTCTCCTCAAAAAAAAAAAAGGGCAGAAGGACAGTAAGGGCAGTACTGGGATGAGAACCCTCCCACCTAGGCACAGGCTGAGTCACCTGTCCCTAGTCTAGCTGGACTCAGATTTGACACACTGGCTTTCTCCACAGACAGGGACCATGTCCCATTCATCTTTGTGTCCTGATGCCTGGCAGAGTGCTGGCTCTGTAGGTGCTGAATGGGTTCAGTGGGAGAGGCAGCTGGGAATCCAGCCATCTGGCCACACCCACCCCTTCCTGGTCCCTGGTCCTTATCACCTGTTCTTGGCAGTGATGTAGGACATGATGTTTTGATTGAAGAACTTTAAGATCAAAGGGATGCAGTTGGCAAACACCAGGTGCTGGGCCATGTATTCAAACTGAAACCAACAGAAAAGAATAAGCGTGCCCCTTGGAACCTCACCCTTTTTCCTCCAGTGATAAAAGGCCTTGGTTGGAGCCCTATGTATCAGAACATTCATGCAGAGCTCAAGGGGGTTTGAAGGGCAAGGCCTCTGTTCTTCGGGGCTGGAGGAGGAGCACAGCCTGAGGCCCCCGCCCAGTAGACAGGAAAGGAGGCCCTGCAGGTACCTGGTAGACGTGGTTCAACTTAAAGTGCTTGAGCAGCAGCAGTAGGACAGCAGAAATGGCCTTTACAATGACCTCTTTGTGGCGGTTCACATCCACCCCCAGCTTCATGCTCTGCAAAACCGTGGTGCTGGAAACACAATTACCCGGGTGAGCTGCCAGCATGCGCAGCAGCCCCTTTGTAGGTGCTCCCAGGAGAGAGGGGACTCCTGAGCCTTCCCTGAGCAAAGGCTCCCACCTCACCACCCATCCCATGGACATCTCAGAGGTCAGGCACACGGCTCCCCCACCCACTTCCCAAGCAGTCTAGCTGAGCACAATTTGTTTCTTCCTCGTGAGGCCCCAAACACATTCTTAGCATATTTCCCTGCTTTTCCTCCAAAAATGAACTTCTCCTTTTCAAGATCTCCCCTAAGCTTCTGCCACCACAAGAACGTGTATTCTTCAAAGTCTGTTCTGTACAATATCAGTACATTGAGATGTTTCATGTTATGGGGAAAAAAGGGTTTTAGAGTCAGACAAATTTACAAAGCACTAAGTTAAATTAGTTTCTTGATTCAGAACTTCTCAGTGTAAATCTTTATAACGGGAATCATAATATTTGACTCTGGAACCCTTTTCCGAAGGGCCATAGTGACACTCACTCCCTTTGGTATCAGCCACTCCCTGCCTCTTCCCTCACCTAGCTATCACCACTAGACTCAAGGGGCCCAGCCACCAGGGAGTTGAGCTCAGAGCTGAGTAGAACTGGCAGGCAGGCAAGAGATCAGGTGAAGGCCCAAGGTCTTCTCAAAGGAGAACACAATCTCAGTTTGTACTCTCACATCAAAGAGATAAGGTCAATGCCTCAGGGAAGAAGAACCCCTAAGGAGTTCACTATCACAAATACTCTGCATGCCAGTTCACTGGAGAACAGGAAAGGATCCACACCCAGCTCAAGCTCAGCTACGGGCTGGCAAACTGTCCAGAAGCTAAACCTACACGTCCTGCATGTCCCAATCACACAGCTTTCCGGGGGGGGGGTTTGGGAAATGTTGAACATGGCCCAATTCATTTTACAGAGGAAGAAATGAGTTTCCCCAATTCACTGAGGCATTCAGTCAGTGGTGGAGTCTACACTCGAACCCTGGCCAACTGGACTAAGCCATCCCTCTAGCCAGTGAAACTCAACATTTTAATCCGGTACATTTTCTCTCTTCTGAGCAGGAATACTCTAAACTTACCCTGAAGACAAGTTAGGCCAGAAAAAACTAAATGAGTCAAGCAAACAGTGGGATGGAAAGGAAATCACTTCCCCCTCCCCCACTACCCCGCTGCCCAGACCTGCTCCATTCAAGGAAGGATACTCACGGCATCTCCTCAGGCAAGACATCGGCTAGGATGTTGATTGAGTCTGTTTTGGCTTTTGAGGTGGGAGCTGCAGCCAGCAGGATCTTCAGCAGCGCGATCTGGGGGGAGCAGACCATTTAGACAGCCCAGGACCAGACCTAAACCCTGAGATGTGGTCCTTCAAGAGGTGCTCAGGGGGCAGGAGGAGGGGTTGAAGGAAACTGGCAGGGAATGCTCTCAAGGCCAGTGTAGTGGGGAGGGCAAGCCCACTGCAGGCACCTACTGATGGCCACCGGAGGGGTCCCCAACACAGAGCACTCTTGAGGAGAAGGACTCACCATGTACTGAGGCAGGCTGGGGAGCAAGCCTTGGTAGAGGGTTTCTGCGGGGACTTGCTCCACGTCTTCTTCTCCCTTTTAACACAATGCATACAAATACAAAACCCCAGCTCAGACTACAGTCTCCAAGCCAGTCTGCTAGCTGGCTGGAGGAGAATCTGTAAAGATTGATATAAATAATGATGGTGATAATGACAGCAAACCTTGAAAAACACAACGTGCCAGACACTTTACTTGTGAGAATTCGGTAAATCCTTCCTATAACTCTATGAAGAAAGTACTATTACTATTCCCATTTTACAGGTGAGGAAACCAAAGCACAGAGAGATCTAGTAACCTGCCTAAGTACTGCCCTCTAAGTGGTGAAGCCAGGATTCGAAGGCAGGTGACTGGCTCAGAATCTGTGCTCTTAATCCCTGCACTAGACAGGTGCCAGCCCCGCAATGGGAGGTAGACCGGGAGCTTTTTCAGGACAGGGCGTGGGGCAGCTTTGTCTCTAGGCCCAGCACAGTGCATGGGGACAGCTGGGATCCTGTGGCTGAAGGAGGCCTCCGACTCACCCCTGAGAGAGGAGAGCGAAGGTACTCCTCCTCCATCTGCGCCTGCACTTCTGCAATCGACGTGTACTTGTGCTGCAGAGAGAGAAGGGAAAGAAGGCGCTGGGCAAAACCTCTCTCATTCTCTGGCCAAGCTTCCCACACCCTGGCAAAGACTCCATGCAATTTTCTTCAAACACAATCTTCTCAAAAAGGGCTCAGTCACCACAAAGACCCTTAACTAAAATGCCAAACCCAAAACATTTTTCTACCTACCTACCTCTTAAAACCAGTGTAAAAGCACAGAATAGATTAGAATCAAGCAAATTAAAGGAAAGAAAGAGGCTTTTAGATAGCTATAGTAACAGGGGAAAAACTATTAAAAGCAGAATGGCATACTCAAGTGCTCAGAATCAAGTACTGGCTGCACAGGGCCCACTTAGTGCTACAAATTTCAGAAATATATTTCAGAATATATTTCAAAAACATATCAACATTTACATTTCAGATTTGTTATTAGGGGAGACCCCTCTCCCCCACTCTGGATCTTTTCTCCCATGTGGAGTGACATGCATGTGCAAAACACTCCTGGTCTCTCCCTGCCTGTTCCCACACTCACTCCTCCCCTCACTGTCTGGTGACGAGAAGAGGAACAGGGTGCTCTTAACCCAACCTCTCTCTCTTTTTCTCTTTAGAAAAAAGAAAAGTCTGTGCTCTCTTCTGCTCCTCAACCAGGCTTAGTGGGGTTCCAGCACTGCCTGGGGCTGGGTAGGTGAGTCTGCCTAATTCTGGAAGCAAGGTATCAGGACACCCATTGTTGCTATGTTCTTATGCCTCATTCTCCAATCACCCTATCAGCAATAAAGCTGGCATTTCGATCTCCATCTGCCTACCCCTCTAACTCACTTGCCTTAGAACTTGGGCAAAGAAAAGGGAGGGCCCATTTATTGGGCCCCTTAAAATACCAATAACTGTCAGGTAATATAATCTTTAATGAACCCCCAGTAAGTCCCCAACAAAAGTTCAGCTAAAACAAGTAAAACTTATAAAGAACTGATTTAAGGTGTATTGCCACAGTCCACCCATCCTCTACCTCAGGTTCCTTCAGGCAGACAATAGTCTACAAAGGCTTCTCCCAACGGGCTGGTCTCACTTTACTCACTTGGGACCAAACTAGGCCAAAAGCTCACCCAAAGCCACCTACCTGTTTCAGAGTCTTGATGCTTTCGTGGATTGGCCTGGGCAGCCCCACCACTGTGTTCGTGTCACTGGTGAATAAAGAAGGCCCTGTGTCAAGCCTAGACATCAATTCACCTGGGGCCCCAAACACCAAAGGCTAGGAGAGTGAACTTCCCGCTACCTTTCTCCAGAAGGCACTCGGATCACACTCACCTGCCTAGAGTGTAACCTATGAACTTGCTGCGGCTGGACTCGAGGAACATCTCAATGTCCTTCTCCCTGCCAAAGAAAGAGAGCAAGGTTTTCATTAAACGTTATTTCAATGTGTCATGGTTAATAAAACATAGAACGTCCAGAAATTGTGAAGCCAGAAGAAACTCTTCCACAACTCTCTCTCTTTTTGAAGGAAAAAAACCCCGAAATGTTTAGACTAATGTCCTTCATAATGTTGTTGGATAAATAACCTGAAAATACATTATGTGCAACTAGTTTACTCATAAAATTAAGGTGATACATCAAACTTAAAAGCATACTTTATTTAGACATTAACAACAAGTTTGTCAACAGAATTTCTCAAATATTTAAAATTTTTACAATTAGAGCTATAAGCAACTGACTTTCATGAGTCACATTTTCCTGTCTCAAAACAGTGTTTTGTGTTCCCATAACAGATGACTGAAAACTGAGGCTTTACCTGGATCAAGAAAGTGACTTCTATACCCTTTCACATGTTCACCTATTTCTTAAGTTGGTGCCTTTTCAAACAGATACCATTCGTTTATATCCAGGTACCTTTCCATTCATTGAGTCACACAAATATACCTCCAACATCTTAATTGTGGTTCTAAAAAAATCATTCCTTAATCTATAATTTTTCTGTTAAAAACCATTACAAGCCCAGGGTAGGTGGAGATGGAGATACTTAAATGTCCTTGTTTTTATTTTTTCCTATCCCCCTTCACTAGCCTCATGTCTAACCAAGAGCTAACCCAAGTTACTGATCAAGAGCCATACAAGGGCTTCTTTGTGCAAAGTAAGCCCCCCTGAGACTCCCCGGGCCAGCACAGGGCACTTTAAGAGGGCCTCACCCCAGAGACAAAATCAGCCTGGCCCCGCAGAGGGACCTCATGTGGTGACTCAGGCTTGGTGCCAGGCCTGGGGGCATGAGGGCTCTGGTTTCAGGAGCCAAAAGTGCTCGGAGGTCTGAGACTCACCTGACCTTGGGAGCCCACGGGAGCCCCTTTGGGCAGGTAAGCCTGTCGGTCTGGGGATGCTGTAGTGGGGGAGGCATCACCTCATCGCGCTCAAGGGGGAACGTCTCCCCCTCCAGACTATTGTCGTCATCATTCTCCTCTTCCTCTTCTCGAGAGTCATCAGCCTTGTAGGGATCCCGCTCGTTGAAGGCGTCCAAGTTGTCCTGCTTTATCAGAGCCTGAAAACAGAGGGAAGGGAGATTAGACGACAAGAGCCAACTGATGAACCAGAAAAGGGCGAGGAGGCTAGAGAGGCAATAACACAGAAAGGTGGTAGGAAGAGAGCCAAGGCAGTGGAAAAACCAGAGAGAAAGTCAAAGACGGGCCCAAACGACAAATCATTTCTTGCTCCAGTCCCTCAAAGGTGCCACACCCTGAATACCCACTATAAACTGGGCTCTGGGCTGGGGATACAGTGTCCCTGCCCTGGAAGCCTTCATCCTGACTAGCTGATCAGAGGCAATTTCCCAGAGCTCTGCTTGTCCAGGGACCGTGATGCCATGTGTGTGCACCTCGAGAACCCTCAGGAGTTGCAGGGACCTGTGTGGCCCTCACCTTGTGCTCCCGACGGCCCCGTTTCTGCTGCTGCTCAATCAGGTCTGAGGCAGACGCTGGGGGGGAGGCGGCCCTCATGTTGCGGATCACTTTGATGCTATCCTCAGGCAGCGGGGGGAGGCCCAGGATGGTGCGCTTCTCAGCCTTCATGCTCTGCAGCTCCTCAAAGCCACCCAGCGTGCACTGCATCACAGGCAGGGTGTGGAGCCAGGGTCAGCAGGTGCACAAGCGGGCCTCTGATCACTGTGTCAGGCTCAAAAGCACCCATGACACCATGACCCACATCTTTAGAGAGACCCACACAACCTCCGAACAAGGGACTAAATCCACCCACAGGAGAATTCAGTGACATCAGCAAGGCAGAGAAAACAGAGACGGGAAGAGGAGAAATGCAGGCTTCCTGAGGTGGTGCAGAAACATTTAGCTCTGTATGTATGACATGCTCTTCAAGTGAAAAAAACAAAGGGACTGAAGAGCCCAACCCTTCCAGTTCCTAGAAAAGTTAGTGAAACTCTTCTGCGTCAAAAGCCGTACATGCCAGTCTTTCAGAGTCAAATTGGGAATATATTGTTGGATGTGCAAATTAAGGAAAAAAAAGCAACTTTCATCTAAACATCCCCCTAGAAACAAAATCCCAGGAGCCTTCAGCAATTTTAGGCCACTTAGTTTCACTGTTTCTGGGCAATTCAGCTTTCCTCTGGCCTCAGTGAGGCTTCGTGGGGAAGCAAAAGGCTGTCGGAGAAGATAAAACGTGCAGGCCACCCTGAAGAGGCCCTGAACTCAGGAGTCCTGGATCTGCGGAGCTGGCCCACTCTGAAGGAAGGAAGGTGTGCCCCAAGGAGACCAGCAGTCCCCGCTCCAGCTCCACTTCCATCCCGGGTCACTCCTCCTGGTGGGAAGGGGGCCTGGCCTGCCCTGGGCCTGGCTGCTAACAATAACCCCCGAGCCAAGTGCCGGCCAGCCCACTGCCCTGGCACCCATTCTTTCCCTACCTAGAAACGGAGTCAGGTTTCACACCGTTCCCTGAGGAGAAGGCAGGCTCAGGGCTCATTCATGCTTCTTTCAAGTGACATCTGACTGAGGGGCGCCAATTATACCAGCTCTAATTTTGCCTCAAATCACTTTACAAACTCCAGGTTCAGGAGCAGTGTCCTATGACTACAGAAATCAGCCTCTAGGAATCATGGAGCCAATAATCTATTCTCAAAGGCCAAGTCCTCTTTGGCTGCAGTGACCCAAAAGTGGTACTTGTTTGTCATCTCCCTTCAGGAAGCTTCTTTTAGAATTTTTTTTTTTTTTTACCAAAGCTGTTATATATTTCTTATAATTCAATATTCAAAAAGATACATAGCGAAAAGTCTCCCTCCTGCCCCATCCCTAGCACCTGAGTACCCTTCACGGAGGTGCTCACCAAGACAGTCTTCCAGAGCAGCAAGAGAACTTTCTTCATGGGGAAGTGGGGTGCATGGCCACTGCAAAATTTGGTCACCATCCCAAACAGCATGATGGCAAATGGCTCACTGTTGTACAGTGGGGAACCTGGAGGTGACTCAAAGGTATCAGGATCACAGGCAGGAACAGGACCCTCCCAAAGCCCACCAGCTTCAGCTCTCAGGCAGGGCCTCAAGCCAGGATCCCCAGGGTCCTACCCAGCTCGGCCCTGAAGGTCTGCCGCATCGTCCTCCACTCAGCCTTATCACCCTCACACTCCTGGTGAACAGTCTCCACAATCAGGTACATGATGTTGAGCAGGACCCTGGGGACAAGAGCCAGCTCACAATGGAGCAGGATGGGGGATCAAGGGAGTGCCCTGGCTTCCTCACATCCCAGCTAACATGAGAAAAGCCACAAAGGCTGGCTGGTGAGGGAGGACTGTAACGTAGAGAAAACTGCGAGAGCCACAGAGCACCTCAGGCTGCTTCCTTCTCTACCCCATGTTGCTAAGGTTGGGACCAGATCTTACTCTGTTTCGTATCTCCAGTATCGAGCAAGGTGCTTACTCAAAGCAGGTGCTTAACAAATGGTTGCTGAATGGATTAACACAAATGAGACTGGCCAAAAGCATTTACTGCTCTAAGCTTCCCGGAATGAAAAAACACAGTGGTGGGAGCTGTGGAAGTGGGTGCTGGATCAGACAAAGCAGAGCAGGATCAAAGTGAGAACAAGGAAGTGTTTACTATGATGGAGTGGAAACCAGGAGCGAGCAGGGTGATGCCCAGGGACCCTAACTACAATGGAGAACCACCACCCAGTCTGAAAGATTCTAAATTCACAAAAAGACAGGCTCTAATCCTCACAAAAATGGGAAGGTGATCCTGCTGTTTAGCAGTTGCTATTACATCCTGCACAGCCAGGAGACATCGTGAAGTTGCCAGGACTAACCCTACGTAGATGGGGGTCAAGCTATGCATGAGAAGGTGGAGTCCAGGGAGCCACATCGTGTGTTTCATCCAGATACAAAACCCCACGCCACCAAGTTCTCAGCAGCAGTGTCGGCAGGAGGCCACACTTCACTATGGCTCTATAAGTGGCTTCAGTCTGGATCTCCTTCAGGAGTCTCAATCCAGAGCCCCACCTAGGGAGAGCCCTGAGCAGAGTCCACTAATCACACGCTGAGCCCATCACACCTGCAGACTAGTGTGTGCAGAAGGAGCACACACAGTGAGGAAACCCAGACGCCCTCCCATGCCCCGCTCTGGTCTCATGCCTTGGCTGAAGCTCAGGGAGAGCCAGCCTGCCACCGGCCTCACCTCAGGTCTGTGCTGTCAGCCAGGGAGATGGCCGGCTTCCTCACCGCACTGCTGCAGGCGGCACTGTTGCTGCAGGAGAGATTTTGAGAGTCAGGGCCTGCCCCCAGGAAGGAGGATAAGTGGTTCCCCTGAGAAATGCTGCCCAATGGGGGAATACAACACTACGATACGTGCTTAGACTACACAAGAAGCCACAGGACCCAGTGGGTAAGAACTCAGGCCCCAGACCAGACTGCCAAGGTTTGAATCCTGCCTGTAACATTTACTAGCTAGGTGCCCCGGGTAAGGTACTTAACTTTTCTGTGCCTTAAGTTCCCTATCTACAAAATGGGGATGGTAATAGTAGCTATGTCCTTACCAAGAATTAGTACATGTAATGTCCTTAGAACAATGCCTAGGACATATAAGCACTCAATGAGTGCTGTTAGCTATTATTACTGATGGTGTTATCTCTGGATGAGCAGCAGCTGACCTGTCCACTGAACAAAGGACTAGTGGTGACACAGGCTAGAGGATCCTTTGGTTGAGCCCAAGTGTCAGACTTGACACTTGGCCTGGCCTCCTGCTGAGGGGAAAAGTACAGTGCAAACACCGTGCAGTCTGCAGGTTCAAAAGAGAGTTAAAAATGAGAGGCCTCCTTTTGAGGGGCACTGTGTGCCTGGGCAGGACTGGCACCGTCCGGTGAGATCTCTGGTGGTAGTGAACTGCAGAGACCCCTCATTAGTCTTCACAATTTGGGTGACCAACTCCCCTGTGACTCAACTTGGCTGGTTAGAACAGAGCCTGGGACCAGACCCTTAGCCCCATGTGACCCATTCAACCCTTTCAAAACTAGTTAGTTCCACAAGTTCTGTCCCCCTACTCCCTGCCACCCCTTCCCCACTCAAGCCCGAGAAGAACTCACTCTATTTCCATGTTCAGAAGTTCCACCAAAGCATTGAACGTGCCCACCTCCAGGAGCAGAAAGATGTTGTAGCGCATCCAGGACTGCACCTCTGCCTCTGAGCTACACTCCCCAAAGGTGCCTGCAAACATAGGGCACAGCTCACTGAGCCCCTCCCTGTACCTGACTGGCAACAACACTGAAAGAGGTGCCAGAAGTCCCCGGGGGACCACCCAGTACCTTGGGCAACGTAGAGAATTGCTCGAGCCACCTTGAGTCTCTTCTCCCTGGCAGTGACTTCTAAGCCATCTAGGAGCCTCATGGCATGGGTACGGTGCTGGTTGGTGTCCAGCTCAGTCCACTTCTTGTCTGTCACTGCAGGGCAAGAGACCAGTTACACTTGGGCCCAGAAATATCCTCACAATGGAATGGACAGCATGTTAACCCACCAAACTCAGGACTCCCACAGGACCAGAAAACTCAGAAAGATAAGTTACTCTCTACGTAAGGGATAAAGTCACACTGCTGCTCTAAGAAACTGAATTCCAGACTGAAACACTGCTATTTTTGGTGCAATTTTAATCACATAAAGTTTTTTTTTCCCCTAATACTCACATTCTGAAAACCTACCACCAGAGTACCTACAAGCCCACCCTAAATGTCACATGTGGCCTTAAACAAACACAGTTCAGCAGGCTTCTTAGGCCACTCCAGACAACTTAGGTCATTCAGACGACAAAGAGAAACACTACAGCTCTCATGATGCAGGGTGAATGGAACCAAGAAGTGAGGGGAATCATCTCACCATGGATCCGGAAGTCCTCCTCAAAGCATTTTCGATTCATCAGGAATTCTGGCCCTTCTGTGTAGCTGTAAAGCTCTGTCAAGAACAAAGTCTCATCAGCTCCACGTCCACATGCCACATGTGAGCTCCAGGTCTCACATGTAGCAGAGAAGGTAAGGCATTTGCTTCTAGGCCCAACCCTGTCCCTGAGATACAGTGACTCCTGGACCATGCTATCTAATTATGAAAGGGGTCTTAGTGCCCTGACGTGCACAATGGAAAGAATGCTGACTTCTCTTGCAGCTGATAACCAGAATGCCAGTTAAGCATAAATCTGGGCATTTCCAGTCCAATGCACATCGATCGCACCATGCCACACCAGAGGCAGACTGCAACCATGAACATATCTCTCTCAAGTGGCTGCTACCTCCTGAATAGGACCTGTATTAGGGAGGCTTGAGAAGCAGCTCAGGCTAATCTCACATTACACGTGAGCAGTAGTGTAGCAACAGATGTGCACAGAGGCAGGCACATTTGCTGGCATTCCTCATGACCCACTGCTCTAAGAGAGACCACTGTCAGGGGATAGTGCATGGCCAACGAGCATCACTGTCCACAGTGAGACTGGGCCACAGCCAACTGAGCTGACCACACAGGGATGCTTCATAAAAGTAAAGGACAAGCCAAAGACAGGAGATACACGCTTGAATCCAATGATTAACATGTTAGATACATATCATTATTAGGACTAACTAGGGAAAAAAATGAACTCCAAAATGACATTCATTCAATCTTATTAAAGACCAATAAGGAAAAAAACACCCTGAAACAACATGAAGGTCGACACTTTACCCGAGAGCTCTGCAGCCCACTTATCTGTGTCAGCATATTCAAACTCGAGGTCTGGCGACTCGGAATAGCCCTGTTCAGAAAAGGAGAGAGTGATGCACAAAATCACTGTGAGAATTTTCCAAAGGAGGAAACACATATGCTTCCAGAGACACTGCTGTCACAGGACACCACTGCCTCTACTTGCCTGATGTTTTATCGCAATATTTTATCTCCTAGGCTAGCTCAGGTCTCCCTGGTAAGCCCTCTCAGAGCACTGTGCACTCCTCCTTCAGAGCACTTATCATAACTTACAACTATATACTGGCATGTGTATTTGTTTAGCGTCTGCCTCCCCAAGAGACTGCAAGTTCCTTGAGAGTGGGAACTTTGTGCATTTTTCTCATCAATGATTTCACGATGCCCAGCACACTACTGGCATGAATGAGTGAATGAATCGTTTATACTCAAAAAAATACTTGTTGGATGAATGAACACAAAGCTTCTATGTATTCTGTACAGTGAATGACCATTCCACATGGTGCTAAGATTCCGGAAGCCTCACTTCTCTCTGGCTAGTGGACTAGCAACAGCTCAAGACAAAATGAGTACTGACACCCTCAGCCTTCCTGCCTTTCTCTCGAATTTCAGGGAGCACTGACAGACCGAGAAGGCAGCAGCCAGCCAAACAGAATGGCTTCCCTCCCACACACAGGCGAGAATGTGACAATGAGGATCTTTCTATTGGTAGGGATAGGTGATCATTGAGAATACACCACCTTGGAAGCCTTGTTCTGGGAAGACAGAAGTGAAGAAATAGAGTCCTCAAGCTTAATTACAATCTACTGGGGAAGACAAAGACCACCCACAAAATGCCATAATATGCCCACAAACACTGAATGACATGAAGAATTCTTCTCCTTATTCAGAGGCAACAGAATGCATACTTCCACAAGTTACTGAGCTTGTTTCTTCATTTATGGACTAGGGATGATAAAAATGCATCTTGAAGGTTTTTAAGGACTTCTCAAAATTATGTAGCGCACAGTGCGCTCTCATCAAGGGTCAGCCTCCCTGTCCTCCAGGCATTGCTCAGGCTCCCAGCCTACTGATCTCAGCTATGACTCAAGAAAGAGCCCAGGGCAGCATGAGCATCTCAAACGAATTTAGACAGGTCTCTCAGCTTAAATGTGTTCACTGACTGACCTTCTCCATGTTGAGTCCATATGGAAATTAAAAGATAGAAAGAGAAATTTAAATGTATCAAAGAGTATTTATTTGGCTATTCATGGCTACTTAGGAAAACAAAACTATTTTTAAACTATAATTCCTCTCGTAATGAAGGTGGATTCACCCCCACCACTTTCATAATGCTCTACACCTGAAAAATTATTAAGTAGTCACCACCGATGTCCCATTAACCCACGAAGCAAGGGCTCCTAAAAGGCAAGTTTCACTGCTTTTTCAAATAATTCACTTGAAGCTCAAAGTACGTCTACTTTGGACTTGCCAAATTTTGACATGTTTTACCAGAGGTTTGCACTTGCCAACAAAAAACAAAACCTTGAGAGGAACTGGTTTCAGAGATCTAAAGACAGTATTATCACTCCTTGGTATGACCTGGTAGTTACGCCTGGACAATGAGGAATTCCCCCTCATTCACAAGCGTCTGACTGCTGATCAGCCTCTAGTTGTCTCAGGTGAAGGAGACCTCACAATAAGTGCTCTGGGATCGTGCTGATTAAGTCCTAAAACGCTGCGACGTGCCTGTCTTCATTCATGAATTTACAATGGGAGGCAGTGGGAGGAATTCTTTAACTCGGGGTGAGGTGACTAGTCAGCTCCAGACTACGGTGTCTCCGGAACGGGAGGAACAGCCCATTAGCAAGAGAGGAGGGAATGCTGAGCAGGTTTTAAATGTATATTTCTGATCACAGTTCCGCATCGGGCGCACTGGGCTCGCAAGCCACAAGGCGTTGTCAAACCATGGCCCGAACCTGCCCTGGCTGAGGTCAGAGTGAACAGCGAAGGCACCCCCCTCCTAATCTAGCCGTCTCCGGGAGCGTACTACTGTTAGTGATAAGGGCTCCGGTCCGGCTTCGAAGAGCCTTCCAAAGCCTCGCCAGGCGCCTCCCTGCCCACACACGCCGTCCCCTGCGCTGCGGAACGCACAGGACCAGAGGCGATCAGAGGTCGGGGTGCAGCCGCCCGGCCCCCTGCAGCGCACGCAGACCACTGACTCTTCACCCTCGAGCCGGGAGGCGGGCGGCTTCCTCAGAGGCTGGAGCCCCGAGGCCGCGCCCACAGCTCCGGCCCCAAAGGAGCAAACGAGCAGTCCCCGGCTCCGGAGGTTCTCCCGGGCGACGGGGCTCGGGGCGGGGACCCCGGCTTCACGTCCCCGGCCCCGGGGAAGCCAGCCTTGCTTCTTGCTCCTTTCGTTGTAAAATGACAACTCCCCTGCCGGGCCCTACCGAACCCTCTGGGAAGTCTAGCTTGGACCAGGGGGCGGTCCGGCCCCGGGCCCCGGGCCCCGCGCCGCCGCCCGGTGCTAGCCTCACCCCCCGAAGCCCCTGACCTCCGAGTCTTTGCGCTGGTTGCGGTTGAACTCTCGGGCTTTGCCCCCGGGCAGGAGAGCCCCGGCGGCCCGTGGTGCTCCGGGTGGAGGCTGCGCGGTAGCCGGCGGCGGAGGTGGCGGCGGCTGGGGCTGCTTGTTGTTCAAGATCAGCGGGCCGAGGCCGCCAGCTGCCGGCTCCATCTTGGCTGTTCCACACCCCCGGCTTAATTCACGGACAGCCGCGGCGATGCAACTCTCGCGTGGTTTCCTCCAGGAACGCTCCCTGGTCGCCATATTAAGTGTGGCGGCGAGTGCTGGAAGCCATCTTGTCTGCCCAACACCTCGTGACATTTTGTCTTTTTGAAATCTTATTCTCCTCCGTCCTTTTCATTTCTGCGTCTTTTCAGTCCCGGTGTAGATGGCGTTTTATCTGTGAAGCCTCCCTTAGCTCCTTCAGTCAGTTTAGTCGCCCTTTCCTTTCTTTAACATCGTTTTGCACGTGTCACTGTTACAGCCCTCTTCAAAGCTTAGGGGATACAGTAGTGAACAAGATGGGCACCGTCCCAGTCTTCACGAATTTACGTATGCGTAGAGAGATATGCTAAACAAATGAATAAATCAATAAAACAATTACAGTTGTGACAAACATTTATTCATCATTCATTCAAAGAACATTTGATGAATGGCTCCTATGCTCCAGGCAGTGCAATAGAATGGAGAATAAATCAAGTTCCTTCCCTAATGATGTATAACATACTGTCTGATGGGAGACACAAACAATGAGCACGCAAATATAATGTTAAACAAGTGCTAAGAAGAAACAAGAAGTGTAAGGGATTTGAAGGTGGCAGTGATGACGGGGGCGGGGGGTGGCTATATTAGGTGGGCTGACCCGGGAAGGCAGGCCTGAGACTGTGATTTTGAACAAGTTCTGAGAGAAGTGAGAGCCGTGCAAAGATCCACGGAGGCAACACGGGCAGGGGGACCAGCTAAGTGCAGAGGCTCTGGGTTAGTGTGGCAGGAACCGAGGGAGCCAGAGGAAGAACAGTAGGAGATGGGGGCCAGGTAATGCATGAACCAGATAAATGCAGGGCCTTGAAAGGGCATGGGAAGAAGGTTGAAGTTTATTCTAAGTAAAAGGAATAACCACCAGAGGGTGTTAACCAGGGAGGTGTCATGTCTGGTATTTAAAAGACCAATCTGGCTGCTTTTGGAGAAGGGATTGGAGAGTAGCAAGAATAGATGAGGGTAATCAGGTTAGGAGACTATATACATGGAAATAATAGCGGCTTGCATCAGGGTGGAGCATGGGTTGATACGATATTGCTATATTGTGTAGGTAGAGTCCACAGGATTTGCTGAAAGGCTGGAATCCTATCAGCAGGATAGAGAGGAATCAAGGATGAGTCCTAGATTTCTGGCTTGAGCAAGTGGGTGGGTGGTTGTATTGCTTATTAAAATAAAGAAGTCTGGGAGAAAGAAAACAGGTTGGGGGAGAAGATCAAGATTTCTGTTTGGGACATGTCATATTTCAGATGCCCATTAGACATCTTAGGGGTGATGTGTAATAATTACCTGTTAGTGTGCTGTGAAATCCTTAGAGGCATTTTATCATCTTTGTCTCTCCATAACTGCATCTTGGCTGCTCCACACCTGCAGCTCAATTCTAGGAAAGTTGCTGTTATGCAACTTTTGCATGATTTCTGCCAAGGTCCCACCCAGCAGGTGCTTTAAAAATCTTTTTTGTAAAATAATGAATAAATCCAAAGCTACCATGTTGCTACTTCCTCCTACCTAGCTTCCTGTCCTTTGCCTCTATTCCTTCTCAAATCCAGTAATACACTTTCTAAATTAGCATTTCATCCAAGCTGGGCTGGGCCAAACTGATAGGAAAAACTAAGGAATTTGCAGGAAAAAGACCAATGTTGAGAGGCTTCTTAGATAAAATCAGCAAATCCCACACAACCCAACACACAACTGATACCTAGTTTTAGTGACCACAGTTTGGACAGGTTCTAAGACTGACCTACCATAAGCTTTCTCACCTGGGGAAAAAATTTTAGACCTTCAGACACTGTAAACTGTTTCAGCTACATTCAGAATAAGGAAGGTTTTGGTTCAGCAACTCCACTTCTAGTAATAAATTGTAAGAAAATAATCAAAGATTTCGACAAAGGTATATGTATGATGATGTTCCAGGCAGTGGTATTTTCAATAGTGTAAAGTTGTGATAAACCTAATTTGAGAAATAGCCAATAAGAAAATGGGTGACTAGGGGCTGGCCTGGTGGCGCAGTGGTTAAGTGCACACGTTCCACTTTGGCTGCCTGGGATTCACTAGTTCGGATCCTGGATGCGCACATGGCACCACTGGGCACACCATACTGTGGTAGGCGTCCCACATATAGAGTAGAGGAAGATGGGCATGGATGTTAGCTCAAGGCCAGTCTTCCTCAGTGAAAAGAGGAGGATTGGCAGCAGTTAGCTCAAGGCTAAGCTTCCTCAAAAAAAAAAAAAATGAAAATGGGTAACTAAATAATGGGCTATGTGTAAGATTTAATATATTAATATTTAATCTTAATATTTGTGTTTAACATTAAGAATTTTTAGTAACATGGGAAAATGCTTATGATATAATTAAATGTACAATTGGTTCTGTGTGTGTGTGTGTGTGTGTGTGTGTGTGTAGAAAAGAGACTGGAAGGAAATATACCAAAAACTTAGTAGGTTTTATTTCTAGATGTTGGAAACATAGGTTATTTTCATTTCCCTCTTTGTGCTTTTCTGTGTTCTTGAAATTTTTATAATCATGTGCTATTTTTATTAAGGTCTAATTTTTATACACACATGTTCAAAGTATACAATTTGATGTATTTTGACATATATAAACACCATAAAATCACCACTGCAATCAAAAGAATGAACATACCCATCACCCCAAAAGTTGCCTGTGCCGCTTGGTAATCCTCTCTCCCACTCTTTACTGTGTCCCTCTCTCGTTTCCAGTTAACCACTGATAAGTTTTCTGATACTATAGATTAGTTTGCATTTTCTCCAATTTTACACTAATAGAATCATACAATATGTATTCTTTTTTGTCTGAATTCTTTCCCTGAATCTAATTATTCTGAAATGCATCTGTCTTGTTGCATGATATCAATGGTTTATACACAGTACTCCATTGTTCATCCAGTCACCTTTTAACAGACATCTGGGTTGTTTCCAATTGTTCTGGCTTGTTCAAACGTAATATCAAGGGGTAACAAGCTTTTTTAATAAAAACAGTCTGAGCTTGTGTGGAAATCTTTCCTGAATGAAATGCAGTGTCTCCAAGCTGTGACTAGTTCAAGAATTCTAAATAGGAGAGCTACTTAAATTGGCACCACTTTTGAGTCCCAAAGAGTGCTCCCTCTCTCCTGGGAAAAACTCCTTGAACTATACTCCATTTGGCCTCTGGTAGGAAAAAGGATTCCAAACGTGAGGGAGCTTAAGCACAGCTGCAGAACTCACTCTTCTCCATTTGCTAAGAAGCTTTCAGAAAAGCACAGCCCTGTAGAGAGTGGAAGTTGCAGAAATGCCTTCTGCACATCTCTTCCTTCGTTCCTCATCTGTGAAATGAGGATAATCCCACCTGCCTTATGAGGCAATGGATCAAATGAGCTAATTCATGTAAAATCATTTTGAAGACTATAAAGCATTTTTTTCTAACAAAAGAAAATTATTATTATCACCACGAAGTGAAGCCTAAGGTGAGAAGGCCCTTCCTTTATCATGAGCAGTCATGTTAAAGAGACTGGAAGAAGTGGAATACCATATTTGAGATATTATAGCATTGCAAGGGCTGCACCAAGAACAGGGTGATTGTTCCGGTTGGGCTCCGTTGAAGGAAATTGGCACATACTATGTGCTTACAGGATGTCAGGTACTGGGCAAGATGCTTCATATCCATCCATACCTAAGTTCATACTGGGAGACAAAGTGAGCCTGCTTCTGGCAATTTCCATCTTAGCCCTGGCCAAGATATTGCTGGTCACTGAAATGCTCAATATTAAAGTCATGACCCATGGAGCATCTATGGGCAGGTCTTCCCCCTCTAGTTGTAGTGCCACGTGGAATTCTCTCCATTAGCAGCTATGAGAAGAAGAAAATATTAACAATGTTTTAGGTAGGTAGTTAATAGGGCAGGTAACAATCCTGTCTTCCAAAGGAATCAGTCAGTTTAACTCTGTCCCAGGTCAGATTAATTTATAACCTCCTAGCCTTCTTACAAACAGTTTGGATTAGTCAAAAGAGGACCCAAACATACATCCAATGGCTGATTTGACATCTCATGTGGAAGTCTAATAGGCATTTCAAACTTAACATGTTACAGCCAGGACTCTGGATTCTCCCTCTCTTGCACCAAATCTGCTCTTCTGCTTTTCCTTATCTAAATAAATGGAATTACCAACCACCCATTTTTCTCAAGCCCAAACCGAGGATACCTCCTTAATTCCTCTCTTCTTCACCCCTCACATCTAGTTCACCAGTGACTCTCTCACCAAAACGTATTCCGGAACTCACTATTCATGATTATTGCCACTCCAGTCTTCCCCACTTCCCCTCCGGCTGCCCTATAACCAATTCTCCTTGCAGCCACAGTGAGCTTTTAGAATCACATATCAACTCATGTCACTCACTTGCTCTCAGTCTTCCATGGCTTCCCAACTCACTTAGATTTAAATCCTGACTCTTTAACATACAAGACCCACATGGGTCCAGCAAAGATCTGCCTTCTTCTCCCACCTCGTCTCCTACCACTCTCCTCCTTTAGCTTCATGGCCCTCCATTCAGTCTCTCTAGCATGCCAAGTTTGCTGCTACCTTAAGACCCTTGCACCAGCTGTTTTTTTTGGGGGGAGGGGAGCTTGGAATGTTTTTTTAGTATATAGTAATAGTAACAACAGCAAATATTTATATGTGCTTGCTGTATGGCAGACACTATGAAGGACTTAATCTCATTTAATCCTCACAACAATCCTATGGGATGGACACTGGTATTTCTCCCATTTTGCGGATGAAGAAACCAAGATATAGAGAGGTAAAGTATTTGCTCAAGGTCACATAGTATCTTAGGTCAGGTTCCCCAGAAAGTAGGCTCTGAGGGAGAGATCTGCATTTAGGTGGTATGTTGGGGACTGTTACTAATCATAACACCTGTAAGGAGGTGAGAGAAATAGGATTTGGTGGAGGGAGAAGTTGAACTGTGACACAGTTGCAACAGAGGTCTCAGTGGATGCTTCAGGACACCCTAGAGCTGAGATAATCTTTCAAAGTTGTCCCACATTGAAGGCCAAGGGTCTAGGCCTTTTACTCCTGCATGGATGAATCCTTGGGTAGCAGGCTGTCCCTGGGAAAGAAGCATATCTCTGGGAAATGTAGCTCTCTTTACCAAAGACATTAACTGGAGAAGGACTTAGCTGTGAACTACCAGCAGCCAGCATTCCTGGCAGTAGAAGAATGAAAGCCCCAGTCCTGGAGGGGAAATTGAGCAGTGCATCACAGTATCCATGACACATCATGTACCACTTCCTATTTCTGTGTAGCAAATTACCCTAACACTTAGAGGATTAAAACAATAAACATTTATTATCTCACAGTTTCTATTGGCCAAGAATCCGGGGATGGCTTAGCTGG